>NC_092876.1:429878213-430207141 GCF_028372415.1 Notamacropus eugenii | reverse complement strand
AGAATCTGGCATACAGTGCACAAAATAAAATCTATTTCAACACTGATGAGTACTTTATCTCAATTTTGGCATATCAATTTATATGAGGGGATGAACAAAGTACCCTTCACCAAACCCCTCTGATGGTAGCCTAGAGCCCAATGAATCAGTTTATTACTAAGGTTCCAGCCCAGAAAGACATGGAAAGTTTTCTGATTCCTGTGGGGTCTAGAAAAGGCAATTTCCCTGCTGGCCTCAGTTTCTCTGGCTATAAATTGAATGGTAGTGCTCTTTGTCACTCAGCCCTCTCATAGAAGATGACGTCAGTAAAACAACAGGCATGGAAAACACAGTACGTAAATATAAATTCAAGATAACAGTCACTGAGAACTGGAATCTTGCAGTAACTTGGTTACCAGGCAAAATACACTCATTTGCTAGGTTAGCAAATGCCAACAATGCTAATTGAATTTGTACCAAAACATAACATTTAAAAAATGTTAGTCTGTTCCACTCATTATTTATAGACCACCTAAGGGCAGTGTACTCTTTAGAAGCCAACATCTCATCCTGCATTTTATCATAAAACAATAGCAGAGTAGGGGAGGGGGTAAAAGAAATCAGGAGAATGGAGGGGGAAAGAATCACAGGAAAATGAGATTTCTACAACAAATTTAAAGGACTTATTTTCTCCACAGAAGCAATACCCACAGAGTGATTTTGAGAGCTATCTTCAGGCATATGGACAGTGAACATTCTTTCTCTCTGCTGAGAACACAAGGGGGAAAAGACTTACATTGCAACATGGAAACATTTAGGTTAGCTCAAAAAAGAATTATCTGGGAGAACAAGTTGTTAGCTAGAATGGATAGGTGAGAGCCAATGTGTAAGTGTACAACAATCGCTCACATCTATATAGCGAATGTGTGAGGGTTACATAGCACTTTTATATATGTTATCTCATGAGGCGTAGAGCTGTATAAAAGACTGATGTTGATGGTTGGGAAACTCATAAACAAACTCTGATTTAAAGAAGACATGGCTAGAAGATGAAAGTAAGCTAAAGTAACTGAGTATAGTAATAGGATTGGAGAATTAGAACTGTAAGGGATCCAGGAACCATCTGGTCCAACCCCCTTGTTTTATAGATGAGGAAGGTTCATTGACTTCCTTGATGATGTAGCAAGGATTTAAAACCAGGTCCCCAGACTAAATCCTGCACTCTTTTCAGATAGGATTAGACTGAGGATGAGTTTATCTAGGTTTTTAAAAGTTGTTTCAGGTGTTCAAAGTGGATGGGATAATAATTGAAAGAAGGCAAAACTACTCAAGCTTTACTTTGTTTCTAGTTGGGTTTTTTTTCTCTTTTGTAGAGAATAGAAGAAACTTTGTATCAGTTTTTATTACCACACCCTCTCCCAAAATAGATCAAAATGTATCCTTGGAGGCTCTCCTCTGACAAGATGATTCCCAGGTAGATGGTAGGAAGACACCAGACTATTTGATAGGTCAACAGCAGACACAAGTTTATTTGATGAGCCTCTGAATCTGGCATAGAAACCCAGAGATGACTGCTGCCAGGATACACAGTGCTCAGAGTACCCACCATCCCTAATTCTGTACCCAGTCATGCAACTGCATACCACGTTCATTGCTCTGGGGTTGTCTGATTTCTCAATAGGGGAATTAGGCTCCCCAGTGCCTTATCTCCCCACATCCAATCTCAGATTCCCAAGAAAAGTTGCTACTTATAGAGAGGCTAATTATAGAAATTGTTATATGCTCAGAGTCTAGGGTGGTTTATTTTTTATTTTATTTTATTTTTTGCCAGCAAGGAGGGAAAATAAAAAAGGTACCTAATATACAAACATGAATCAATAGAGATCATGAAGTTTATTTTCACAAAGAAGAAAGAATGCTAAGCAATAAAAAAAATCACAATTAGAACAAAATCCAACAACGTATCACTCCTCGTACAATCAGTTGGAAGGACACAGAGCATACAAGACTACTTTTCAATTATTTTACATTTCATCTCTACACTGTCATCAAACAGCCAAAGAGGCCACAAGCAAGATTTTCTTCTCTGGTCAATTCCATCTCTGATGCTGATGTTTTCCTTTCCAAAAGCTCATTCCTGCTACTGCTGCTGTATCCAAAATTGGCTGGTCAGACGCTGCCCTTGTTGCCAACATTCCCAGGCCTTCTTATGTACAATTTATCATTAATCATGTGCTGCTCCTTCACAGACCCTTTCTATGATCAAAAGATTAATGACAAAGAAGAAACACAAAAGGAGTAGCAAATGAGCCAAGGGCCTCCTATACAAGCCAAGCTCACTCAGTCTATGTTCCATATTGGAAGCAGAAACCTAGAATGCCCTATTATTAATATTTGCCCAGACCCAGATATGGGAGGACACTTCTTTCATCTGCTTCCTATTGGCATCATATTTTGTTGCATTGAAAGCCATTTCCTGGAGACCCTCCCATCAGAAGCTCCCAGGTGTGACATTCTTGTCATCAGCTTTGCCACAGTAGTCAATCATATTTATTATACAGTTTAAATAAAAGAATTTTACATAGATAGAGATTTCCACATGGTTCTATTTGTAGATGGCCTTGTTAGATTGCAGATCCACTTAAATAGATTCACAAACCTTCAAAAGAATTTGACCAAACAAAGCACACAGCAAAAACCAAATGGCTGAAAAATGACTGCTGGGTACATTCTGTTATGCTGTCTTACATACATCTTAAATTCATCTTTGACACACACATTCGATGGACACTGAGCTGGACCCAGAATTAAAGAGGGGGAAAGAGATAGCTGGATTTTCTTTGGTAACTTGTACAACACTTTTCAAGAACATTAGCCTTCTTCCTGACTCAAATATCCATCTTTTTAATAGCAATATTTTCCTGGTGATTATTTAAGGCTCTGAATGATAGCATCACAGTGTCTGAAGAATCAAAATGGCAGGTGACTCAAAGAGCAATGGAAAAATGCATTGTGGGTGTAAATCAGCAGCAGCATGATTAATGAGAAAGTTGCACATAAGAAACAACACCCAAAGAAGATTTTAGTTATATATTGAAGGTGGTAGGTATCAGATGGATAGCCTGCGTATTACAATGATAACTTTATAACATTGTGAGAACTAGAGAAAGACCTTCAGCATTATGGGTGGACCTTCCATGGAGAATATATGGAAATACATAGGCATGAACAAAAGGCACACAGGATGAGATGACATGGTTAGGTTGGCATCTGCATTATGGGAAAAAGGACCAAACTGAAACTGTTCCCTCAGATAATGTTATAAATGATCTATTAATTGTCAGATTGAACGGTCTTTTCTCCAGTTTTATCCTTTTTGACCTCTCTGCAGCCTCTGCTACTGTTAACCACTTTCTTTTTCTTGATTGCCTTTTCTCTCTAGGTTTTACTGATACCATTTTAAACAGATTCTCCTCCTATCCATCTGATGATTCTTTCTCTGTTTCCTTTGTTGGATCTTCATCCAGGTCATGTCCCATAACCACAGACATTACCCAAGGCTCTCTCCTAGGCCCTCTTCTCTTCTCCCTCTTTACTATCTCATTTGATTAACTTATCAGTTCTCATGGATTTAATTATTCAGTTATCACCTCTGTGCTGATGACCTGATTATCTAGCCTTAACTTCTTTCCTAATATCCAATCTTACCTTTCCAGCTGCCATCTGGATCTGAGCATCTGAGATGCTCCAAATGGATATCTCAAACTGGATATCACACACACATTTTAAACTCAATACATCCAAAAGTGAAGTCATCTTTCTCCTCAAGTCCTCCCCTCTTCCCAATTCTCCTATTACTGTCAAGTGTATCACTATTCTTCTGGTCACCCAAATTCTCCACTTAGGTGTCATCTTTAATATCTCTCTCTCTCTCCCTCCCTCTCTCTCTCTTTCTCTCTCTCTCTTTTTCTCTCCCTCCCTCTCTCTCCCTTCCTGCCCTCTCCTCATAATAAATATCCAATCTATTGCCAAATTCTATCTATTTTACTTTTGAAACACCTCTCATTGATGCCCCCTTCTCTCTGACACTGCAGTCACTCTGGTACAAGGCATCATCATCTTACATTTGGACTATTGAAATGGCATTCTTGTTGATCTTCCTACCTCAAATCTCTCCCTACTCCAGTCCGTTCTCCAGTCATCTGTCAAAGTGATCTTCTGAGAGGGCTGGTCTGACCACATCACCTGATCGCGCCCCCTCCAATAGTTCTCTATCACTTCCTGGATCAAATATAAACTATTCAGTTTTGCATTTAAAGCTTTCATAAACTGGCTCCTTCCTATTTCTAATTTCCTGTCTTTTAAGCCTCTAAGTGGTACTATGGATAGAGTGCTGGGCCTGGAGTCAGGAAGACCTAAGTTCAAATATAGTCTCAGACATGTACTAGGCACATGACACTGGGGGAGTCATTTAATCTGTTTTTTTCAGTTTCCTCAACTATAAAATGGGAATCATAATAACACCCACTTCGCAGGTTGTTATGAGGATGAAATGAAATAATATTTATAAAGTACTTAGCATAGTGTAGCTAGCATGGCTAACTAGTAGGTGTTTAATAAATAAAGGTCACATATGTACAAAAAAATTTATAGCAGCTCTCTTTGTGGTGGCCAAGAACTGGAAATCAAGGGGATGCCCATCAACTGGGGAATGGCTAAACAAGTTGTGGTATATGAATGTAATGGAATGCTGTTGTGCTATAAGAAATGATGAGCAGGACTTCAGAAAAACATGGAAAGATTTACACAAACTGATGCTGAGTGAGATGAGCAGAACCAGGAGTACATTGTACACAGTAACAGCCACAGTCTGTGAGGACTGTTTCTGATAGACTTAGCCCTTCACAGCAATGCAAGGACCTAAAACATTCTCAAAGGACTCTTGAGGCAAAATGCCACCCACCTCCAGAGAAAGAACTGTGGAATCAGAACACAGAATGAAGCAGACCATTTTCTCTTGTGGTATGTTTTGGTTTGGTTATGGTCTGATTTTTCTGATGGTTTCTCCCATTCATTTTAATTCTTCTATGCAACATGACCAGTGTGAAAATGTATTTAATAAGAATGTATGTGTAGAACCCATATAAGATTGCATGCCATCTTGGGAAGGGGGGGGGTGAAGGAGGGGGAGAAAATTTAAGACGTATGGAAGTGAACACAGGAGATAATCTGTGCAAAGGTGGGAAGGTGAGAGGTTAAATGCTGTATGTGAAGAACTGCCCCCCAAAAAAGCCAATTTCACTGGACTAAAGTTTCATGAAGAAGAAGAAGCCTGAAAATGAAGTCTACTGTTAAACTGGAAAAAGCTTTACATGTTAACCAGGTGAGTCAGATCTAATCTAGAGGTAAGAGGGAGCCTTTGTAGTTTACTGCATAACTGAGTGTTGTGATCAGCTCTTTGGCAGCTGCCTAAGAACAGAGAGGGGAGAGATCCAAGGCCAGGAGGTCAATTAGGAGTCTATTACAATAGTCCAGGTGAGAAGTGATGAGGGCCTGAATTAGTGTGGTGTCTTGAATGAATGTAGAAATGGGAATGGATGTAAAACATGGAGATAGACTCAATAAGACTTGAATGAATGAATGGATGTGTGAGATGAGGGTGACTTTGGGTGTAAACCTAGGGGACTGGAAAGACAGTCGGAGAAGCCAAAGAATCCCTCTTGTTCTATGCTTTTCAACATTCTTATCAGTGACTTGGGAAAAAGCATAGATGGTGTATTTGCCATATTTGTATGTGACACAAAGATCATAATGAAAATTAGCATTTAGATGGAAAAATTAGTATACAAAACAGAGTCCTGTAGGCTTGAGCAAGGGACTAGCCAGCACTAGGTTGAGAGAAATTTTAATTTGGATATATACATACATATATGAATTAGAAACTTGGATAAAAAAAATCAGCATTTTAGGTAGAGGATGAGAGTACCCCTGATTAGCAACAGTTCACGTGGAAAAGATCTGAATATCTGAATAGGTTACATATACTGTGACATGGTAGTGATAAAGCTAATAGAATCTTAGGCTACATTTAAAGAAGTATAGTATAAAGGACATTTGAAGAAAGATGCTATCTGCATCCAGAGAAAGAACTGAGAAATAGAGGTATGTAGAGAAGAATTTTACATATATAAAAATGCTTATTTATGTCTAATAATAACCATCTCTAGGGTGGGGAGGGGAAGGTGAAAAAAAGAAATTTACATGATAATTTTATTGGATATTTGAAATGAATACAAGTTGTGCCTAAAAGGGTTTTCATTCTTATGTACAATCGTCTTTTTTAAATTGTACTATGTTATGGAAATACTTGCTTTATACTATAAATTAAAAATAAAATTTAAAAAATGTCCAGAATATTAGAGTCATCTCTCTCTCTCTCTCTCTCTCTCTCTCTCTCTCTCTCTCTCTATATATATATATATATATATGTATGTATATATGTATGTATGTATGTATACATATGTGTGTAGATAAATCACATATATATACATACATTTACATATATAATGTGAATATATATAAATATCATATAGTTAGTGAGCTGCTTCTGTACAGAGCAAATCTCCAGCCCTTTGACCCATCTCCACCATTGACTTGGGTGTGCTATAGTTAGCAGTGATAGTAATAGTAACAATAGCTAATGTGTATATATAACCCTTTGAAATTTACAAAGTGCTTTACACATATTATCTCATTTTATCCTCATGACACAGCCTGGGAGGTACCTGCTTTTATTATCCCCAAATTAAAGATGAGGAAACTGAAGCAGGTGAGGATTAAGTGACATGCCCAGAGCAGTACAACTATAAGTATTGTGTACATAATATATACATGTATACACATATATGTGTATTGCACACTTATCTATTTTTTCCAAGTACTAATAAGAACATTGAAAAATGTTACAACAAGAGAGATTCCTTGTCTTCTCCCACCACTGTTCTAGAAGCTAGTCAATAGATAGATATAGACAGATATAGCCATAGCTATAGACATATCTTCATCTACCTGTAGAATATACCTAGTTAGTTTCATGTTTGTCTTCCCCTATTAGAAAATGGGCTTCCTGAGGAAAGGGATTGTATTTCCTTTCTCTTTTGTCCCCAGTGCTTAGTATTTACCATGAAGCTGCCTTTGTGCAGCTTCTCCCAGACTTTAGGTGCACCCAACTGGTATATAGGCATGTTATAAATCTAAGAGCTCCAGGTAACACATAGTTCTTCTCATTTAGCTCTATCACTACAACTTCCTGAAATGAGCAAAGGAATGTAGGAAAAACAGCACTGTTCCAAACGCTAGTCAATTCAGGGAGGTCAATGTCTACAGATCAGAGGGTTGGGAAATGCCA
This sequence comes from Notamacropus eugenii, assembly GCF_028372415.1. Lineage (NCBI taxonomy): Eukaryota > Metazoa > Chordata > Mammalia > Diprotodontia > Macropodidae > Notamacropus > Notamacropus eugenii. The sequence continues at coordinate 430,199,754 of NC_092876.1, read as the reverse complement.
GCATTACTAATTGAATGTATTCCACTTTTCTGCTAACAATTCTTCATAGGCAGCAACCTCAGATCCCCTCTCTATTTCAATATTCATTGGCTGGGATTACTCAAACCATTTCTCTAAGTATATTCATCACTAATAGGTTAGTAGATGGTAGGAAAGGACAGACCAAGTATGAAATGAGACTCTCTCTACCTTGATCGTGCCTTATTTGTCCCCTGGTTTGTGAACTTTTTCCTTTCTCCTTGTATCTTGATGAGAAGTATGCCACTTCCCTCTGAATCTATTCCAACTGGCACAAGAGTTTGGTAAAACAAGAGGTTAACTGAGGGACTAAAAGGGTGGGGTACTTCAAAGAAGATTTCAAAGAGCGAACATAATCTTAGGTCAAGCATTACTTCTCTATGATCAACATTCTGGGCTGTTTGGCATAAACTCCTGTGAACACCTGACTGAGAAGAAAAGTTTCAAAGTCATTAGATGAGAGAATAGACTGAGAACTACAGCCCTTCCTTCAGGGGGCAAGCTTCCTGAGCACAACACCTTCCCCTGTGAATGAAGGACAGAATAGCAATGGTCCTGAAGATATCGACAAAATTAAGACTGAATGAGGTCCAGGGTGAAGCTGAACGAGCAAAGTGAAAATGCTGTGGAAGAGAGTGATAGTGTTAAATGAATACTATAGGAGAGGTGTCATAGGGGATAGAATGATGATCCAAGGAAATCTGAGTTCAAATACAGACTCGGACACTTACTAGTTGTGTGATCCTAGGCGAGTCACAATCTCTATCAGCTTCATTTTCCTTATTTATAGAATGGGGATAAAAATAGGATATACCTCCCAGGATTATGTTGTAAGGGTAAAATGAAATAATATTTATAAAACACTTTGCAAAATTTAAGGGCTATTTATATGTGTTAGTTCCTCCTCCTCCTCTACATACTACTACTACCACTACTACTACTACCACTACTACTACTACTACTACTACTACCACTACTACTTCTACTACTACTACTTCTACTACTACTACTACTACTACTACTACCACCACCACCACCACTACTACTACTACTACTACTACTTCTACTACTACTACTACTACTACTACTACCACCACCACCACCACTACTACTACTACTACTACTACTTCTACTACTACTACTTCTACTACTACTACTACTACCACCACCACCACCACTACTACTACTACCACTACTACTATTACAACTTCTACTACTACTACCTCTACATCTACTACTACTACTACTACTACCACCACTGATTAACGATAGCATACCCAAGTAGATGATGGAGATAGCTGAACAAGCTAGAGATATGCTCTGTAAAGGAGAGGCTTACCCACTGTAACATTCTTAATGTTTATGAGGTTATTAGGTATCTTTGAAAATATGTTAGATAACAAGATCAAATAAAGTGAAAAGGGGAAGAACAGACAAATAGAGCAGAGAACTGTCAGGGGGCATGTCTAAGAAGAGCACAATGATATTACCAGAAGACACTGACTACTGTATAACATTAAGTCCCAAGTTTTCCTTCCATGCATGTGCCCAAGTCATGTATATTGTTCACACATCATTTTTGTCTATTTGCTCTCTTCCATGCAGGCACCCTGATCACATGTTTCTTTATGTGTGGGTGCCCCTCTTGATCCCTATTAATGTTCCCTCTGCACCCTAACTATGTATTATTTGTAGGAGAATATATACAGTAGAAATGTTCTGCTGTTAGTTTTTATTATTATCCTAGGTATAACTAGAACGTGAACTGGCATTCTGTGCACATCCATGATCTCTATGCTACTTTGTTAAATGATTTTTCTTTGAACTTTCTCCTCTGGATAACTAGTAAGATGAACATATCCATAGGGGATCATGAGGTTTGGTCTAAAGAAAATCTTGATCCACCAAATACCAAGAACCCAGGGTATCTTTCTGGAGAGTTTTATGGTAACTTTGTGGAGTAAAGGGGATGAATACCACACAGGAAAGAAGCAAGAACCTAATCTATAATTAATATGAGATAAATGAGATTTTGTCCTCAGAGTTGACATCCAGAGGAGAACAATCTTCTTCCATATAGTAATCTCTATATCTAGTGCTCTAGGAACTCAGCAGAGAAACCACCCCACCATCTTCAATGTTATATCACTCAGTGACCATTCTCTTAACACTGGCTTGTTTCCCCAAACCCCTGTCCCCAGGTGAGATCAAGAATCTTTAGAGGATAGTGCAAACACATGAGATCAAACTGTTCTCTGAAACAATCCTGCCTCCCCTTAGCTGTTGGATTGTACTCTGCAACAAACACAACCCCTTTCTACTCAACTGATTTTGCCCAAGGTAAAAGAATCTCTACTTACAGCTCTATCCAGATCTTTGGACTGATAGGCAGAAGTAATAGGATATAAATATGGCTCTCTCACTAACCAGCTGTGGCCATGTCAGTACATTTAATATCTTTGAGTCTTAGTTTCCTCACCTATAAAATGAGGGAGTCCTATTAAGTTCTAGAAAGATAATGATCTTTATCAATAGAGAATGTGCCCATTGTGACAAAATTATAGCTCTTTGAAGGATGGAAGTATTATTTGAAGATCATACTAAACCCTGTTGGATTTTCTGGTTGGGGTGATTTGAACTCTCTTTCTGCCATCGTATGCAAGCTGCTAAGACCCATCTTACAGGTAATCACTTCATGGTTGATCTGATAAAAGACAGATTCCTCCAGGGAGTTGCTGACCTTTTAGTGAAAAATTAATTTAGGGTAAATCAATGTGAGGCTTTGTTACTGTCTTGCATTAACTATGCCTCCAGGTTAGACTGCTTTGGGGTATACCAAGTGGTCACCATGATTTATCATAAGCTGATTACACATGCAACCTTGCAATACTGACATAAGGCATTAAAAATCAAATTAATAGTTCCTTCAAAGCAATGGATTATAAATAGTTTATTTCTTTTTGAGTTATCTCTTCTTTCTTCCCCATAGGGACTTGGGGATTCTAGGTGGGTACCGTTGTTCAGTGAGATATCAACTGCTTCCTATTTATCACAGTTAGCTCTCCAAGGGCCCACCAACTTTGAATCATTTATCATTTCATATTATATGTGTACACACAGACACATGCATATATGAATGTGCATGTGCATGCTTATGTCAAAATAAATCACAGTAACAAATGTCAGATGATCTCTCATCACGTAAGCTGGGATAAATTTATTGAGGGTTTACAAAATTATTATTAGTGGTACCAATAGAATCTACGTGTTTTTCTCCAGGCAAGGAACAGCAGGGTTGGTGATTTAAATCTTTTGAACCAAAGCAGAAACATATTAGGAGAAAGGCATAGCTCCCCATCCACTACCACCCCTGGGAAAGGCAGTAAATGAGCCATCTTTCTTGTGCAGTTTTAGGAGGTGATGAAGTTTCCTGAAAAACAATACTCAAGGCACATCCTCTAATATGTAACTCTGCTTTTGTGACCTCACTTAGCCTTTGTCTGCAAGTCAAATACTAAGGTATTGGTGTTCAAGAAAAACTCTAAGCTTACCTGCCCAAATCCCAATTGGACTTCTTCCTAGCCCAATCAATGAACTTTTAAAGTCTGCTATCAGTAGATTTGCATGCATACCCACATGAAAATTCCCTAGAAACAGTTTTCTCAATTGAATTTTTTTCTTTCTTTAACAAAACAAATATTTCTTCTAATTGGTTTTTTGAAGCTGATTTGATACAATTTTCTTATGGATCAAAAGTGTACATGGCTGTCTGCTTACCTTCTTTCTCTAGTTATTTTTCTTTTCCTCCCTTCCTTTGTTCTTTCCTCCCTTGTTTCCTCCCTTTTTCCTTTTCTTCCTTTCCTTCCTCTGTTGTCTCCTTCCTTCACTCTTTCCCTCCTTTCCATCCTTCCTTTCTTCTTTCCTTCCTGTTCACTAGTATTCACAGAATTGAATGAAAGAATGCAAAGTAGCATATCACCATAATGTGATATGTAAGCTATCATCATCAACAACCACACTGTTGTTGGGAAGCTAATTAGTCTGATGGTAAAGATACAAGTTTTCTCCTAGTAAGAAGATAATTGCCACCAGAAGCTTAGGCTCTCTCAGAAGAAAGAATTTTAAGTATAGTATTGTGACTGAATTCTGGCTTTGAGATCTGATCATCATAACTGTTTGGTTTCCCCGTACAAAAAAAAGAAAAACATGTTCCATTTGTATGAATACATATGATAAACATAAAGAACTACCCCCCCAAAAAAGTAGATAAATTTATTATGAATGAATATACCTCTTCAGGGATTTGCTTCATGACAAGCCACATTACTCATGGAACTGATCAAAAGTCTGTACAGCACTGTCTTTCAGTTTTCTGTGGCATAATGAATCATTCACGTTTGAAGTTAGTGAGATCTGTCATGGCCTACACTAATTTAGAACAGAGGGAGTTTGTAAAATATGCAAGTTTTCACTGAAGCAAATAAATCCGGTTTTTAGGACCTTTTAAGGGATAAATTACACTTCCAAACATGCCAATATTTATCTTGCTCTATTGTTTCAGTTATTTTGGTTTTATGATATTCCAGGCAATAGATAGGTATGTAGGCAAGCAGGAAACAAATACATCCTTGAGTACTCACAGGGCCATTTTGTCCAGTTCCTATCTGTATTCTCTCATTACTTTGTGAAAAGTGGTCTATTCTACTTATTTAGAGCTTTCTTTGAGTTCTTCTGTCATCATGAGGCTACGGACTGGCTACAGAAGCTATTGTGGTGATATCTCATTCTTTTCTACATAAATAATCTGCTTTTATTTTTTTGTCATACATTTATTTGGTGATGGCCTTTATGTGCTGCTTTTCTTTCGTGATTCCTTCTTTATAACGTATTGCAGTCTGTTCATGCACCAATCTCTCTATTACTATTAGAGAAAAATTCCACTTTAGTTCTTTTGAGGCTGTATTGCTTTGTGATGACACATATTATCACTAAAAGAACATATATGAGTTGACGCTCAAATGGCTGGCTTTTTGTTCCAGAAAGGAGGTTTGGATCATTGAAAAATCTTTCAATTTCCCAGAGACAATTCATAAAATAAATAAATAAGTGTACTCTGGGAGAAACCAATAAAGATGGTAGAGAAGGAGAGAACAGTGGAGTTCAACTCTCTGCAGCTACTCACACAGAGATTTAGAAAGAGCCCCAGACCAAGCCATGACTGAGAAATCCAAGGAAAACAATATAGTGAAATGTTTTTCTAGTTCATGTCAGCATGGGGAAACAGATCAAGATCTACAGACAGGGGAGGCAGGGTCTAGCCAGGAATGTGCTCTTAACAGGGCTTTCCAGCATAAGGAATGAACAAGACTTTGCAGCTGTGCAAGATTGCAAGAAACAATTCTTGATCCTACAGAAACAGGCTTGAGGCTCTACACGGAGCAGGAACTGGATCCAGTTGGAAGCTCTGGTGCTGGTGCCTCCAACTTGAGTTGGAGATCCAGAGAGGATTAAGAAGGGAACTTACACCTAAAAGTAGAGAACCAAGAAACAAAAGAATACAAAGCAGAACCAAGAAAATCCCAAATGTTCCTACCAGAATTGCACAGAATCTGGCCTTAAAACAAAGCCCCAACTCTACCTGTAAGTTTGGAAGACTGAATTAGCAATAACAACAAAAAAGAACATCCCTACAGAAAGCTGCTATAGTGACAGGGATACTTAAGACACAAACACAGAAGAGAATGATTCCAAAACATTTGCAAGTAAAGGCTTAAAGAAAAATGCAGTTAGATATAAGTTTAAATAGATTTGCTAGAAGAAATGACACAAGAGTCTTCTAAGAATTAAAAGGATGTTATAAAAGAGGAAAGAATCAGAAAAGAAATTAAGTTTTGAGGGAAAGAGTGGAGGAAGTCTAATTAAGAGTTTAATACAAAAACTATAATTACTAAACAATGAACTCTTCAAAAATTAGAAAGTACCACATGTTAAATAATGATTGCATAAGACAATAAGAGACATTGAAACAAAGTAAAAAAATTAAAATGGGAGAAAATTAAAATATCTCATGAAAAATAAGAGATCAAGGAGATATCACTGAAGAATAAGTAGACTAATTGAAAGCTCTGACAAAACCAAGCCAAACCAAAAAAGAACCTCAATATCATATTTCAAGAAGTCATGAAAGACACCTTCCCAGTTCTATTACAAACAGAGGGCAAATTGAAAATAGAAAGAATCAACCAATGACCCTTTTGGAAGAAAGAAATCAGTAAATCTCCCAGTGATGTCATTGCCAAAATCCCGAAGTTCCAGGAAAAAGAATATATTTTAAGCAGCTAGAAAGAAAGAATTCAAGTGCCAGGCAGTCATCATAAGAATTACATATGATTTAGCAGCTACCACTATGAAGCAGTAGATATTTTGGAATATTATATTCCAAAAAGAAAAAAAAAAAAGATATAGACACACAACCAAGAATGACTTACTCAGCAAAACTGAGCATAATCCTGGGGGGGGGGGGGGGAGGAGGGGGGGAATGAACCACTAACAAAATAGAAGGCTTTCAAAAATTCCTGATAAAAAGGTGAGAGCTGAATAGAAACTCTAAGAAATAAATACATGGATCAATAAAAATACAAAAAAGAAAGTATTTGAGAGTAGTCAGAAGGAACTAAAATAAGAATTCAGTGTTTACATTTTAATTCAGGAAGATGATACAAATTTCCTCTCATAACCCTAATGTCATAAGGATAATGAGAATCATACCATGAACAGTGAATTAATATCAATCAATACTTAGCACATATGCACAAAATGACATAGTGTCTAAACATTTAAAGGAAAGTTTAAACCAGTCACAGAGAGAAAAAAATACTAAAACTGTAATAGTGGGCAACTAATTTACCCCTCACAGACCTAGATAAATCTCACTAATAAATAAACAAGAAAGAGGTAAAGGACCTGAATAAAAAATTACAATAAAAATAAAAATTTAAATTAAATGGACTGGAATAAATATTACAAAAATATGTAAAATTTGTAGAATGACAGAATAAGAAGTAGAAGAGTTTAATAACTCCCTCTTAGAAAATAAAATAGAATAATTCTAAATGAATTCCCAAAGTGGGGGTAACTTGGACCGGATAAATTCACAAGGAAATCCTATCAATGTTTAAAAAAATAATTAAAAAAAACCAATTTAAAAAAAAATTATATAAAATGATAATGTAGGAAAAAAAGAGTCCTACCAAATTTCTTCTATGATACAAATATGGTCTTAGGAGCTAAATAATACAGGGAGAGTTAGGACAGAAAATGAAAAATATAGACCAATACCTCTATGAATATTGATACCAAGTAATAAGACAACTATGGCAACATATTTTCAAAATTGTACACTATGTAGGATTTATATCAGGAATACAGGACTGGTTTAATATTAAGAAAGTCCACAGCATTACTGACCATAAAACAATATTCATTTCTGCTTTAAAAAATATACTACAAAGCATAAGAATAGATGAATCTCTTATCATAAGTATTACTTAAATAGAACCAAAAATCAGCAATATTTCTCATGGGCACAAACTAGAGGCTTTTCCAATAAAATCAGGGTAAAGCAAAAATGTTCATTATCACCATTGCTAATCAATATAGTGCTAGGAACGCCAGTCATAGCAATAAGATCAGAAAAAAAAAATTTGAGGGAATAAGCATGGCCAAAGAGGAAACATTATCCCTTTTGCCAGGTGATATGACAGTTTCCTTAGAGTTATGGTGTCAGACTCAAAAAGAAGGAGCCACTAAGTCATACATATGAATGTAACATAAAACCCCACATATAAACATTATCTATGGATTATATTGCTTGCTTTCACAGGAGGCAGGAAAGAAGTAGGAGGGAAACAGAGATTTTGGAACTCAAAAAATTTTAAATGATTGTTAATTTTTTTACATGTAATAGGGGAATATTTAATGAAATAAAAACACATTTTAATTTAAAATATTTTTATTTCTTTTGTTAAATATTTTCCAATTATATTTCAATCTGGTTCAAACAACATTTGAGAGTGTTGCAGGCTGTAATGACAGTTATGACTCAGAGAACCCTAGAGAGTCATCTAAAAAACTAATTAAAACACTTAACAACTTTATTAAAGTTGTAGGCTATAAAATAAATCCACACAAGTCATCAATATTTTTATATATTACCAACAAAGTCCAGCAGGAAGAGAAAGAAAGTTAAATTCGATTTAAAATAACTACAGGAGATATAAAAAACTTGGAAATTTCCCTGCCATATGTATATGTACACATCTCTGGAATACTCTTTACACAAATAAAAATAGAGTCTTTATCATCATTATTACTAATCAATATAGTGCTATGAATGCTAGCACAATAAGAGAAGAAAAAAATTTGAGGGAATAAGCATGGGCAAAGAGAAAACTATTACTTTTTGAAGATGATATGACAGTCACTTAGGTGTCAAACAAGGAGCCATAATCTAAATGACTGGAGAAATATGCATTCCTCTTGGGTAGTCAAGTCAATATAACAAAAATGACAATGGAACTTAAATTTGTACAAATTTACCTCAATCTTGATGCCAGTCAAACTACCAAAGGATTACTTTATAGAGGTAGAAAAAATAATGATAAAATTCATCTGGATGAACAAAAACTCAAGACTCTCAAGAGAATTAGCAAAATAAATGAATGAATAAATGTATAAATAAATGATATACAGAAACACAATAGACCAGTGATTGATAAACTCAACCATCTTGGCTCTTATGGCAAGAACTCACTATTCCAAAAAAAAAAAAACAACAACAACAAAAAAAAAAAACCAAAGCAAAAAAAAACATTGTTGGTAAAACTGTAAAGTAGTCTGGCAGAAACTGGGCCCAAGCTCCAGATGTGTACATGACTTAGAAACAAAGGGTGACATCATAAACAAATTAAAGGAAGAAGGAAGAAATGACCTGTCAGATCTATAGGTAGAATAAAAGCTCATCATCAAATCACAAATAGAAAGTCTCACAGAGGGAAAAATGAATAATTTTTATTCCATAAAATTAAAAAGTTGTTGCACAAACAAAATCAATGCAGCTACAGTTGGAAGAGAAGAAAGTAAATGGGAGGGAAAACAGTTTTGCAGAAAGTTTCTCTGATAAAGGTTTTATTTCTAAGATATATAGGAAATTGATTCAGATTTATGATGATGAGAACTATTGTTTGTTGTGTTTAAATTAACCATGTTATGACTGAAAAGTTCATTGCCTAAGTTTTATCAATGAGGTTCATTGATGGAGAACTAAGAATTTCCCACATTAGCATGGGAACTCTAGAGCTATAAGTAGTACTAGTTTTTCAAGAAATGATGAATGGGGTGGCTTCAGAGAAACATGAAAAGGCACATATAAAATTATGAAGAGATAATTAAGTGAAAAGACCCAAGGGAATGTTATATACAATAACAGTATTTTTTTAAAAATTGAAAGATTTAAGAACCCTGATAAACTATGATTCCAGACAACCAATAGATGAAACAAGCTCTTTCGGAGAGATGATAGCCTCATACTGCAGAATTTATATTAATATACGATGTTGTATGTATGTACATAAATTTGTTTATATAATAAAATATATATTATATAATTAATGTAATCATATATCATAGAACTCATCTATATTATATCATACATTATAATAATATAGTGTGATAATATACATTTAATATAATAATATATAACATAGCTATTATGTATCAGAGTGCAATTCTACACTCTGAAGCCATCACCTCTTTCCCTCCACACATACATATATGCATAGAGACCAAGCAGATGGAAACAATTGAATTGATGCTTATTCTTCATGGGTTGAGAGGCATGTGCCAGACTGATTGCCAATCAACTCTTCAGCTATATAAACATCATGACTGCTAGGTAAATGGAATAAACTAAAGCTTAGTTGAATGCAGTAGAGGTGCTCAAATATGACCAGTTTTCCTTAAATTAGCTTTGTATATTTGACTTCCATATCTCCTTAGGTGACATGAACCTTTTCATCTAACGCATACTGAATGTTCTATTATTTGTGCTTTTTTTCTAGTCTATGATTAAAGGTACTAACAGTACAACATTCAGCTCCATTCTATCCCATGTGACAGGTAACAGAGAAGAGGACAACAATTGCTTGTGTGGTCCCTGACAATTATCATTTGCACTTCCACTGACTTCCTGTAAACCAGCCAGGAGCACCACAGGAAGAGATGGGACAGAGCCTGGAGAGCTTCACTGCAAAGGCAGAGACCTTAAGGTAGAGATGAGACCAAGGCATTGTGGTGGCAAGATAGACCAGAAAGCCAGTACAGTGGCCAGTGAGCTTGTGCAGAGAGATCAACCCCAAGCCCTGACTCTTCCCCCTGCTTTCCCCATTGCTTACAGAGTTCATTATGGCAAATCCCAAATATTTACATTCATATAACTTGCAGTCACGGAAGAGAAAGTTTGGCTAGCGTGAAGAATTCTATGAAAGAGAATCACTTGACAGCACGTGTGTGTGTGTGTTTTAATTAAAAATGCAAATACTGAAAAGTCAATTGCCTAAGTTTTATGAACGAAGTTCATTGATGGAGAGCTACAGACATTTTCCACATGAGCATGGGCACACAGAACTATAGAAGGTACAATTAAATGGACATGTATGTATGTATGTATAGATCACTGAAAAATGTGGGGCCAAAGTGCCAGTAATCATCATGGGGGTCCATACAGGTGTCCTAGATACATGCTGACAATTCCATTTGACAGATGACTTACTTGTAGCACCACCTATTGGACAAATTGCATATTATACTGTCTTGATGGCCAATGGATAGATGGATATATGGATGGATGGATGGACAATCTGAAAATAGGAATCTAACTGTTGTTAATTTCTAAAGCAGCCTGTTCAGTGTCAATTGGGATACCCAGCAAGTACATGCCCAATTTGCTACACTTTGATGAGAGGTTTAACTACCAATCATTTTGCAGCTGCTTTTTAACTTAAAAAGTAGTACCAATGGATTTGAAAGTTCCTCAGCCAAAAGCAGACTGGTTGTTCAAATTAATTGCTTCACTTCAATTTTTAGTAATAACCATATGCCCAGTATTTTCCATATATGCATGCATTCCTTTTTATATTAATTTTATGCAACAGAGCTCAATAAATAATTCAATTTGTTTTGCTAAGAAGAATATTTGATGTCCTTTTCAGTTCTGACAATCACAGAAGACTGCCCCTGTTTCATTTTTTTCTGGCAAGACTTTGCTTTTTTCATGGTCAGAGACAAATAGAACAGCAGTGATTTTTATTCAGGTCTCTGTCAATAGGATCCAATCTACCAGTGTCCTGGTGGTCCCAGTCTCATTAGCAAAACCAAGGCCATTACCAAGTTAGTACTAGCTTTGCTAATCACAAATGCATCTTCACTGCATAGGTCCTTTTGAGTCACTGCAGGTTTGTGCAGCTTTTAGGAAGAAGGTTCTTTTCTTTCTCTGCCAGATTTCTTTCAGCTTTGCTACAGTCTAGTTCCAACTCTGTGGCTCTGAAACCTGCCTACAAAAACACCCTCCCAACTGTTCCCTTTGGCTCGGAGACTTCCTGTAAGTTTCATATGAATGAATTCAGTCAAAGGAACTGTTGTTTCAGTGGCTGGTGCCCCAACCAAATGGGTAGCAGAATGTACCCAGTGTGCCTACCCAACCCATCTTACCAAGCTACATCTCCTGGTCACTGCTTTTTTATAAGGAACATTCTGGGGAGGAACCTAAAATTCTGAATGCTAATGCCTAAAGATAGTAGAGACAGCTGTGTTGTAGTGGCAAGGACGTTGCTTTGAGAATCTGATGTAAACAGTGAGAACATTGAGAACAATGATGAATTCATTCCATTTTACATCTATTTGTTGTCCTGCTTGTTCCAACCATAGCTAGCAGTTCAAATCCCAGCTCCGTCACTTATTAGCTGTGTGACTTTGAGCAAGTCACCCTATTCTTCTGTGCCTAGTTATTTCATCTGTCAAATGGTGATGATGGCAATGGTAAAGACTTGAAAGTATTACTGCTATTTCTATTATCAATAACAATACTATTAATTAAATGAAATACTATTAATTACTTGATAGTTTTGTTGTGAGAATCAAATGAGATAGTGCATGTAATGTACTTTACTTGGCAACCATTATTATTAGGGTGGATGAAGAACACTTTATTACAGACACCCAGTAATCATGAGGGTTATATATCAATCTGTAAACATTTATTAAGCATTAACCTACTGTGTACCAGCCACTGTGTTAAGGACCGAATGAGTGTGAAATGCTAATGCCTTGGGTAGTTGGAGTAATAGAGTGGTAGGAAGAAAATGATAAACTAGATAAATTAACATTAAAAATGAAAAAAGAAAAATTTATTTTGAATAGTCTCTGAGTAGCTATACATAATAATTGTGATATCTAATAATTAAACTCTTTGGGGGAATTTAGAATGCTTAGGTGGATGGTTTGTTTTTGTAATCTCAGTTCCCATTCCCTAAAGTTTTCCACACATTGTTGTGAAGTCAGTTTTAGTTAAAAATATTTTATTGTTAAATTTATGGAGTTTGTACTTTCAGATTTATATGTGAATCTTGGACCCCTTCCATATAAGCCATGTGGTCACAACAGGAAGAGACAACAGATTTTCCAGCAGTGTTAGCTCACTGAGGGAAGCCTTTGTCTCCAGTAGTGAGGCATGGAATTTTTTCCTGGAGGTCTGCATTGCCATCTGGACATGACAACAGCTATCAGATGGCACCACAATAGCAGCATCCAATGGTAGCATGTGCTGTGCTGTCTAGGCACATGTCTAGGAAGAGGAAGCCTCCAGGTATACTTGTGTTGAAAGTCGTTAGTTACTGAGATTTATTTAGTTTGCCATATGTGCAGAGAACTGTGTTGGAAAATGAATGGGGATATCAAAGGAATAAAAGACATCAAGGTTCCCCTCCCCCCCAATGATTGCCTTTGGCATACTTTTTTTCCCTCTTCTGGTTCTTCTGTTTTCACTTTCTATACTGTCTCCTCTCAAAAGTATTCACTGTTCTTCCCCACCACCTATACACACACTATCACAAGTAGGGATTCCCAGTTTCTACTCTTTCCCTAATGAAATCCTTGGGATCTACATTCTTGGTGCTACAAACTCCAGGTTTTTCTTGACTTATTTTTATACGTGATTATCAGCATGTCCTGGGGGAAAAAATGTAATCAGTATGAAACAGTCAACACAGCAAGGAGGCCAAAAAAGTCTAGAAACTTCCTTAACAAGGAAACACTGGCTCTCTTTGTCAGGCAGAGAGACATATATCCTAGGGCAATAACTATTTAGAATATAAATCTGCTCACAAAATGCTAGGGGTGAAATTGATAGAAGAGTACATTTAAAACTATCTGAGACATCAGTGAAAAGTGGTAGAAGCAAAGTGAGTTTATAGAAAGCTTAGCAGGAAACCAAAATGAGTTACTCAAAAGAAAAAAAATAAATGTAAATGGAATGAATGTCATTATTTTCTATAAAATGATGAGAAGGAATAGGTCGACTTTCACAAACAATTCTCTGTAGTAGGTCATTATCTTTGTGATTGTACAATTGACTGAAATAGACAGAGAATACAAGATTATCTTTATTGTTGGCTGATTAAAATAAAATATTTGACTTGATTCCCCAAAATAAAACTTTAAAGACTTTCCTCCAATTTCTCACAGATATGTAAAAATGATAAAAATTCCTTTGTTAAATGAGAATATTGTGTTAAATTCTGTTCATCAGACTGATTATGAACATTAGGCAAGACACAAAACAAAGCCATATATCTTTGCAAAAGGTTTCACCAGTATCACCATGTCTTCTGCAAAATCCAGATGGAAGAGGGATTTTCTAAATATGCTAACACCTTCCAATTATTAGTATTTGTACAAAATTTCAATCAAATTCCAGAATATTATAGAGCCCCTGCAATGAGATACACAATTATAGGAAAGAGAATGATCTAAAAATGTATATGCAAAAAAAAAAACCACCCTAAATGGATGAAAAATGTTTGTTGTAGAGAATATTACATGCAGTTGGATAGCCAGTCTATTGAGTTGGGACATCAGTGACTAAAGCTGGGATAAACACTTGAGATGGACAAACATTGGGTTGAAAATTGAATAGAAGGGAAAGAAAGGGTCTGATTGCATTTCAGAAATTGTATAATGCTTTTAGCAACCCCAAGCTTCTCTCCAATACAAAGATTCATAATTTCAAAATTTTCAAAATTTCTTCTAGTAATATTTAATGGGTGAACCCAAAGGACCTGCACTAATCCTTCTTCTCTATTCTGAATATATTCTATATCTTGATGATCTCCTTTACTTCCATAGTTCAATGAACATTTTTTGTTTTATTTAGGTACCCAGAACATGGCACACAGTTGGCACTTAATAAGTGCTTATTTAATTTAACTGAATGTCTAGGATGACGACACCTAAATCTATGTATCCAACTCAAATTTTTTGTCAGTTTCACATCTCCTGTTGGAGATGTTGGACTGTTGGAAATCTCCATATCAAGTTTCCATATCAAGCCTTCTGCTTTTGGCTCCTGTTCCTCCACTCCCACAAGAAAATTGAACTCTGACCCCGGATCTCCTAGTTCTGACAGTTTTTATGATATTCTAGATAAGTGGTGATGAGAATCTGAACTGAAATAGTAGTTCTGTGAATGGAGGTAAGGGGCAAAAATTATCCAGCAAAAACGAATAGGATTTGGGACATAGATATGGAGGTTTTTCAAATCATACCTCCTTGTTGTTTTTCAGCTATTTCAGACTTTTCCAAGTTCTGACAGGTGAGCTTGTGCCTTAACTGACCATGAGTCAGGCTCTCATTCCATTCCCTGTCAACTCCTCCATGTCTAGTCTTCACCCAAATGATATTTAACTCTTTGAGGGCAAAGACTATCTTGCCTGCCATACTTGTATTTCCAACACTTAGCAGTTATTTAGCACATAGTAAGTATAGAATAAATGCTTTCACTCTCTGTGTATCTATTTATGTATTTACATTTCTTTCTATATATCTATCTAACTGTCTAATTTTAGCCTCTCAAATTCAATATGTCCCATACTGAAGTCATCATTTCCTACCCCCTTCCCAAATTTGCTCATTCTTCAAATTTCCCTAATATTATTTGGGGTAATCCTATTCTCCCAGTCACCCAGATTCATAATGGCAGAATAATAGCACTAATAAAATTGATAACATTTATTTAAGATTTGCAAATCACTATGTATGTAAAATACATTACTTCATTGGATCCTCACACTGTGAGGCAGATGCTATTATTATTTCTATTTTGTGGAAGAAGAAACTGAGGTTGAGAGAAGTTAAGTAACCTGCCAAGTTAGGCAGCTACATGGCACAGTAGATAGAGCATTGGACCTGGAGTCAGGAAGCCCTGAATTCAAATCTGACCTCAGACACTTACTAGCTGTGTGACCGTAGGCAAGTCAGTTGCCTCAGTTTCCTCATCTGTAAATTGAGCTGGAAGAAGAAATGTCAAACCACTCCAGTATCTTTACCAAGAAAACCCCAAATACGGTCACAAAGAATTAGAGAAGACTGAAATAACTGAAAAACAACAAGGAGGTATGATTTGAACAACCTCCATATTCACATCCCAAATCCCATCCATTTTTGCTGAATAATTGTTGCCCCTTGTTTCCATTCACGGAACTACTATTTCAGTTCAGCTCATCACCACTTATCTAGACTATCATAATTACTACCCAACTGGTCCCCTGGTAGCCAGTCTCATATCTCACTAATCCATCCTCCACAAAACTGTGGAAATACTCTTTGTAGGTACAAATCTGATCTCAACACCTTGCTAAAAATTCCAGTGACTCTTTATTGTCTTGAGGATAAAATCAGATTTCCTGGTTTGAAATTTAAGTCCCTCCAAAATCTGTTTCCAATTTCCCTTTCCAGGTTTATTTCACATCACTTTCTTTCATGAACTCCATGTTCCAGTTAAAAAGCAAAGTGTCCTTCTTGATGAAGCTCACCATTCCTTCTCCTACTTTAGTGTATTTGCTCAGGCATCCTTCCTTTCTAAATGAACTATCCTCCCAGTCAGTCTCTTTGAATCTTATATTCCTTCAAGGTCCAACTTGAGTTTTCCATGAAGACTTCCCTATCTCCCCACTTCTTAGTGATCTCAACCTCACGAAATTAACTTTATTTATCTGTGTTTATGTTCCTAAGTCCCACAGTAGAAAGTAAACTCTTTGATAGCAAGAGATGTTTCACCTCTGTTTTTGTATCTTCAAAGCCTAAGTAGTGCTTTGCAATAGGCAGTCTCACCCATTCAAACATCTTAAAGCATGTGAGGCTTTGAGAGTCTGAATTCTTTCTTCCTCCTAAAGCACTGATCTGTACAGGAGATGACTCCAACACTCAAAGGGTATGCCTTCAGAATTATAAAATCAATTTCTTGAATATCCCCATTGTAGAAATCCTTCCTAACCAACATGATATACTATGAATTATTTTCCTTAATGTTCTGTCCATCTAGAACCCAAGGCTGCAGATTTAGGCACCACTTAGATAAGTTCAGAACTGCCAATGTACATGAAGTTGGCACCATTGGGTAGTTGAATGAGACAGGAATAATAAACAAAAATCCATTTGTTATACCATTATAGTTTTTGCTACATAAAAAAGATCCGTTCTTCCCCCCCACCCCTCAAGAAATATAGGAATAATATTTTCTGAGAAAAATATTTTCAATCTTATTTTTCAGTATTTGAGAGGTGGTTGCTTCAAGCTCACTTTACTTGGAATACTAGAATAATATACCCTCTGAAATCCATCTTTTCTGTCAGGCATCACTAAAGCGATGTCTGAAGTTAGTTAGGCATGAAAAAGTGTAATTTACCTTACATGGATTTTTTTTTTTCCTGAGGGGGAGAAAAACAAAAAGAGTCTAAGAGAATCTAAGCATCATTCAACCACATTATTTAGAAACAGAGAAATTGCAGACACTAATTGGTTTTGATTGCTATTTATGTAATGAACCACTGGCGTGGATACTGGCTGTTCTTGAAAGAAAATGCTTAAAATTTTAATTTGATCCAGAAGGCAATGGGGGCCCCAATCTTACATAAGGTGGGAGATGATATAATTGTGCAAAGGAGACAATGGCAGGAGATACAACTCCTAAGCCTAGTCTAGATACAGTGCGGGCAGAAATGTAGAGTAGGCAAAAATTTATCTTTGGTGTTCCCCATCACGCTTTTCTGCCATTCTTCCCTTTTTCAAACACTCCTCTTTCAATAAATCTTAGAACTAAACTTGGCCTATTTTTCCTGAGATCATCTCATCTGTTTCTTTCTTCTGTTCTGGTCAAAATTTAGCTGATTTCTGTTCCATTCCCTTAGCATCTTGTTGGGCAACTGACTAGACTTAGTGACTAATAAACAAATTCACACTAAAGTATGAATGATTGATAATGCCTTCCCAAAATTATTTGCCTTACAATAAAGAATTTCTAGAGATACAATGTTGTTATGCCTACAAGCCAATTAAAAGAATTGGCCATTTTAAGGGGTATGATTGGTATGCACCAAATGTTAAATAGAATAGGAAGAGGGGACATCTAGTTAACAGAATCAATGAAGAGAAAGATGACATTAAAACAAAACAGTGGCATGATTGGAGGATATGTCTAAAGTCTGAACACCAACAAAAGGTAGAGGTAGGAAAAGTGCCAGAAAGTAAATTTCTGCTTAAGAGCCAAGGGCAGCAATGCTATATGTGTGTTTATCTGTCTCTCTGTCTGTACATATGTGTATATGTGTGTATATATATATATATATATATATATATATACACACACACATGCATATATACACATACGAATATATACACATATAATTATAATATATCATATACATATATTAGGAAATTGCAGGGATTCTGAAAACTATACAAGGGCAATTGAATAAAGTAATACCCTTTTGTGAGACTGAGGCCCATTATAAGCTAGACCTCACTAAAATGTCACATTGAATGAGAGCAGAAAGTGGGCAATTTGCTATGACATTCAGCTACAAAAATTAGCCCAAAATTGGATAGTTGAGGATCCCATGGAGGGCAAAAAAAAATTTTTTTGCAGCAACCTGTAAGTGTAATAAAATTTATATTTCTATCTGTGCCAAGTATAGCCTCATGCTAGAATCAATTCCTACAGGTCATGGGGAGATTTGAGAACCATTGCATGGAATTCTGGGGTTTGTAGTCTTCCTCTACTGGGAAGGGACCAAGCAGTAGAGATGTTTGACCATGATCATGTGGTACTTCATATTGTATCTGTTGCATATATTATCAATGTATATTTTCTTTGAATGGTGCCCAAAGGTGATTCCCTTTAATACTGGCCTAATCATTTTCCTTTTTAAAGTATTGATGCCCCCTTGGATGCTGTAATTGTGGGTGTCAAATTTATGCTATGGTGGGAGGAAAGCAGCTTTGTAATGGGATCAATTGGTGCAGATCAGGCAGAGACTTCAGAATATCTAAAAGGACTTGTAATGTTTGCAGTCTTCTCAGTCCTGGAAGAGAATGAACCCAGAGAACTTTGAATTGGAAGGAATTCTGCCATAATAACTATTTTTAATCACCCTGCAAGAGACCGAATAGAGAGCAAGGGAGGTATTAAGCAGAGCAGAGGAAGAGGGACAGAGGTGGCACTGCTATGCCACCTGGGACTGTGAACTCAGTATGGCAGGCTGGACTCTTTCCTTAGGCTTTCTTTAATTTTTTAAATATCTGGTAGGCACTTCTCCACATAGAAGATGAATTGGCATATTGTTGAAAGTACAGAGTTTCTTCCTGATTAGTTCTCAGAGATTGAGGGTGCCCCAAGAAGAATTGGCCAGTTTCATTCATTCCTTAACACTTCCTATTGGACAAGTTTCAGTGATCAGGGCTGCCTTCATGATGATTTAATTGGCTAGTACTCTTATAAGGACAGGGTAGCTACGTGGGATAGTGGATAGGGTACCAGGTCTAGAATCAGGAAGATTTATTTTCCTGTGTGACCCTAGACAAATCATTTAACCCTGTTTGAAGGGATCTGGCCTATATGAGAGCCAATAGACTAATTTCATCCCCTTTTTCCTTTAATATCTTTTTCACCTTTCCTTTTTACTCTTCTTCCAGTGAGGAAAAGTACAGGAACAGGAGAGAGGATTGCCTTTCCTTTCCTTTTCCTTACCAGAAGGAATGGCTAACGACTGACTTTCAACAGAAGCTGGTGGCAATCTGTGTGCACTTTCTTTCAGGTGCCCTTAGGAAGGGAATTCATGGACTCAAATTCTTGACCACCTTCTGCCTTTCAGTTTCTCTGAGCACAAGTCAGAGACTAGAGCACAGACAGTTGAGAGCAGACTTTCTCAATCTAAGAGACAGGAGAAGTATCTGAGCAGTAGAGCCTTAAGAGAAGTTCCTGCTGAAGCAAATGGTAGAAGCTGACACATGATCCTACATGGCATGTTTGGGTGGGGACTTCACTGTCAACTTTCATTAATCCCAACCTCCTAGTAAGTGGAAGAAGATTTTGAATTTCCAGGTAGCATGATCCTGGAATCTATTCTAGCAGAAATGAGAGAACTTGCCTGGACAGTTCCAGCTTTGGGGACACCAATGTAAAACCACTAGTGGAGAAATAACACTTGGCACCAGTCTTAATGACTACAAGGAGGTTTGATAGAGAGTTCCCTTGATGAGTTCAATATGAACATGTTTCAGAGTAAAGTTAGCCTTTGTTTGGATAAGTATGTTGGAGGCCACCATGTGGGAGAAGTAGGAAGTAAGACTTTGCACAGCTTTGGCTCACTTACATCTAAACCACATGCAAGTCAAGACATCACTCTCATGATGTTACCTGTTCTCTTCAAGAACGAAGGACCAAGAGCAATGCTAACAAGGAGGGCAAAGGAGGAAATTTCCCATGCCCACCATGGGGCATCTATTTTAACTAATTATTCTTTGAAAGTAAGTGTCAAGCTCTGCTGTTTCTATACTGCTGAAGAACTCAACGATCCAAGATAATTCCAAAGAATTCATGATGAAAAATTCTATCCACCTCCAGAGAGAGAACTGATGAACTCTGTGTACAGACTGAAGCACACTTTTTTCACTTTTGGTTTTTGCAACGTGGTTAATATCGAAATATGTTTCACATGATTTTACATGTATAATTGATGTCATATTGTTTATTTTCTCAATGGGTGGGGGAGGATTAAGACAAAGAGAATTTCGATCTCAAAATTTTTAAAAATGAATGTTAAAAATAAAGAAAAAGAATACATCAGAGACACTGAACAGAAAAAAGACCTTAGCGGAGCAAACGCATGCAGACAATTGGAATTTGTTGTTGTTCAGTTGTGTCAGATTCTTTATGACCCAACATAGACCACAGCATGCCAGGCTCGTCTTCCTCCACAATCTCTAGAAATCTTTCCAAGTTCCTATTGGTTGTTCTCATGACATTATCTATGCATCTCATCCTCCACTATTACTCTTTCCTCTTGTTTTCAGTCTTTCCCAACACCCTGGTCATTTCCAGTGAGTTCCTGTATTCTCATTATGTGGCAAAAATAGCTTGAATTAGTTTCTTTAAGTATTGACTGATTTGATCTCCTTGTTTTCCAAAGGACTCTCAAAAATCTTCTCCAGCAACACAAGTCTAAAAGATCAGTTCTGCAGTGCTCATCTTTCCTTACAGTCCAACTCTCACGGTCATAAAGTGCTACTGGAAAAAAACCATAGCTTTGACTTTATGAACCTTCATTGGCAAGGTGATGTCTCTGCTTTTTAGTAGTCTGTCCAGATTTGCCATAGCTTTCCTTCCAAGAAGCAAGCATATTTTAATCTCATAGCTATAGTCACCATCTGCAGTGATCTTCCAGCCCGAGAATATAAAATTTAACACTGCTTCTATTTCTTCTCCTTCTATTTACCAGGAAGTGATGGGACCAGTTGCCAAGACCCTAGTTTTTCGGCTGTTAATCTTCAATCTAGCATTTACCCTCTCCTCTTTGACTCTCATCAAGAGGCTTCTTAATTCTTCTCTTTCTGTCATCAGTGTAGTATTGTTTGCATATCTGAGATTGTTGATATTTCTACTGGCAACTTAATTCCAGCTTTTGATTTATCCAGCTTGACATTTCACATGACATATTCTAGATGTAAGTTAAATAAATGTCGCAATAGATGGCCTTGTCGTACTCTTTTTCCAATCTTAAACTAATTAGTTTTCCATGTTTGATTCTAACTGTTGCTTCTTGTGATATTGCTGGATTTATATACAACCTGCTGATTTGGGGGCATGAGTCACTCTTGCCTATGTACTTAAATTTTGGAGTTTTTTTTGAGAATTGAGAGCCTGTATTTATTTACAGAGATGAATCTCTCATCTCTGTAAGAAGCTGAAAGAGGCTTACCACCTTATCTTCTCTCAAAAGAACTCAGTATGATAACTAAGATGGTTTCTAAGCCCTTCAACATGATGAGTTTTGCTGAGTGATTTTGGTGTTTGTGGTTTAGACAAGTTAGGAGAAAAGTGGAAAGCTACTCCATACCTATGTTATGGAGACACTGGGCCATTTGTCCATTTATAAAATATCTCTAGAGACTTGTGGAGTTCCTGTAAAGAAAATCCAGCACAATGACTTATTGCTGATGAAATATTGTTGGTGAAAAAATTGGACTAATGATGAACAGGTTGAGATGGATGGACGCTCAAGTTAGCCCACTCTAAGTAAAATGGATACTCTGTCAGTCAAGCAAAGACTTCTTGACACAAACAATGGATCAAAAATAGACATTTCAAGTGAATAAAAAGGTCAAAATATGGAAGCAGACTGAAACTAGAAGTTATACTATTTGTGACTAGTACTTTAGCAGAAGAAACTCCTAGATTAGATATACCCCCTCACAGCATAATAACATTACTAGGGAACTTGGGCTTCTGTTAATTTAAATTTAGGTAGTTAAGACTATGGTTCTAAGGATACCATGATCAGAACATTCTATGAACTTGCACAAGTGTGGGGGCAGACAGGAGAGCAGGTCAGAATAGAACCGGGAGTATTTGACCAGGAACTATAGTGACTTATAATATCCCAAGTGAAATTGACAACGTAGGTTACAAATGTAGCCAGATGATGGCCCAAGTAAACACTGACACACGGAATTAAATATGTACATTGATTCATGGTATTTTAGCCACATGAATCTGTTAACTATGCTGAATCTTGCTGTTTGTTTATCTGTGCATATGTTGCTTTTTTGTATATTTTGTTATTTTGTAGGCTTATTCATGGTGTTATTGCTTTTTGTTCACTGTTAGTCACTTACTTATGCTACACAGATGTTTTACGCATTACATTAACACATGCATGTAATATATTTCATATGTAATTTGGTCCTATAATTACAGAGTCAGGTGATTCTTTGCATTGTGACATATCTATTGCACACATTGGTTATGACACCCTAATGTAGGACACTTGATTAATCATTCATGTTTGTTAAGAACTTCTATATATTATGATACTATACGATGTAATTTCAGAGGGCAAGTTGATTTTGCAAGGGACTACAAAATTCCCAACCCAGGGGATGAATGTAACAATCCTTCAAGAAAAGCTTGGACTGACTGCCTTGTAAAAGGACTTACATCATTAAAGATCCCTTGAGTTGTATTTATCCCCAGCTCAGGAAAAGTGGAAGCTATATAGGTCTTGGAACTTGAGGGGGGAGTCCTTTACTACAAAGGCATTTTAAAAAATCTCTTTGGAAAGAGACCTGAAAAAGAGTGGGAGTGAAAATTGGAGAGGGAGAGAGCACAGCCAGTAGCAACAGATAGAGAATACCTCCCAGGAGACTGACCCAAGGCCTTGTAGTATCTGGAACCCTTTTTCTGTCCCTGGTAGTTTGGCTTATTAACAGAATCCAGCCAGCAGTGACTGGATTATGACTACTCTGAGAAACCACTGGAACAATGGAAAATCTATTCTGTTCTGTTTCTCCATTGTGTTTATTGCCCACAATGGGAGACAGGATTTATTACTAAGTGTTTCTTGGCTGTTTTGAGATTTACTTATTAGTTATCTACATTTTTCAAAACAATGATTTATTAGATAAAGATAAGATACTTTTAATTGTTTCCTGAATTTGTGCTTTTTGCTATAGAAAGTATGAAAAAGGAAAGGGGGACTGAATAATAGACTAGCCTAAATTCAACTCATTGGGTGACCACCTTCTTACCAGGGTTCTGTGTCTTAGATTATTTTATGAATTTTATTTACAATATACATTTTTGAATGGTTCTTTTCTTGTTTGTTTGCTTTAGCTTTGCAGAGAAAAAGCAATCATGTGGAACTGAGACTTTTTCTTTAAGTTCTAAACTTCATAAAATAAACTCATTATCAATAAACATAAAGGTCCCTTTGCACATAGAAACTTTGGATTTTCCTCTACTCCTGAGGTGAGAGAGGAAGTGGGAGAGTAGGGACCTCAAGAGAAGGTGATGCTGTGAGTGGATCTCAGGGAGTGGCGACAGATGCAATTTTTTGCCCTCTTTCCCTGAAAGGAAGTTTGAAATGTATTCTTAATCCAAACTACCCTCCATAGTGACCTCTGCTGGATAATACTATGATAAATTTTTGTTGACTTGATTCAATTTGATTTTCCTCCCTTAGCATTCGAAAAGTGATCGCCATTATCTGACATATTTTTTAAAAGTTTCTTTCAACATTTTCACTGTAGAAATTCAATAAATCAATTAACAATTGATTTACAATTATTAAGTAACTACGTGCTGGACATGTGCTAAGCAATAGCAAAACAAAGGAAAAAGAAATGGTTTTTCCTTTCAGGTATATACAATTCTAGCATGGGAGACCACATGCACACAAGTAAGTATATTTAAAGTAAGCATAAATGGAATATAAGTTATAAATACAATGTAATTAGGTGGGGAGTAATTTTTAGAATTATTGTAGCCTATTAAAGACTTTGAAAAATTGTTCTGAATAGCCTTTTAAATAAATACCCATATGACTTTCTGAGTCACAATAAGCTATGGCACTCTGGAGACCCACAGGGAGAGACAAGGAAAAATCATGGGTGGTAAATGAGTCCGTGCAGACAATAATCTTTTTAGGAGAATATTAGTGAATTGGTAGGCAGAAGCTCACTATTATAGCGAGAAAGAAAAGTACAATTTCTCTTCCTGCTTATTCAATTTCTGTATTATTTCTTTTGTTTCTGACTACTCAAAACATTTGCTCCATATTGAGATGGTTGGTTTCTATAGCATTTATCGACTCTTGTTTATCTAATGGGTGGTCTCAGATAAATAAGAGAAGACGGCAGTACCAGGTGGAGGGGTAACAGCAGGGGCAAAATGAAAACTCTTCTGGAAAAGTTCTTTGAGTCGGATGTCCTTAGAACTGGAAAAGAAAAACAGAGAGGCCATAGGTGATCCTGGAAAAAATGCTTCTGATACTGCGAAGCATTTAAATGTTTTCACCCCCTTGGAGTATAATAATGTAGTGGCCACAATACACATTTTCCCTCTTGTTGGTTTGGTACAGATACAGAGTCTGCCCTGGACAGCTGGGAGGTTGCCAGACAACTGGCCTCATGCATTTGAACCATTTATACTTTGAGATAAATGTACACATTCTGTTAGAAATGGAAAGTGAAGAAAGGGTGGAGGGGAGAGGGAGCTTTTCCTTCTGTAACTCAGATAACATCATGCCTCACTGCTTAAACTAATGAGTGTCTAGAAGTAAAGGCTCCTACTGATTCTGGCCAGTCATTAATTCTCCTCTTACAGAGCTACCATGGAGGGTTTTTATCTGTCACATGTTTTAGTTCTCACTGGTTGGTTCAGAGCAGTTAATGTTGACCCTGGGGTTTCTGCACTGAAGACCATACAGTATAATGGGCTTTACAGACCCCTTGGAAGTATTTCAATGATGACCAAGAACAAATGCAAACACATGAATGGCAATTATGATTTCCACATTCAGGCTGCTCTGCTGACAAAGGTGTCTTAGAAAGCTTCAGTTTTAAGGAACGTAATTATCTTAATGTGATCATTCATATTTAAACTAGTGTATAACCTGGTAGCCAGCATAAGTGGAAGAAAATGATTATTTTTTCCCCTTAAATTAATTGCCCAGGCAGCTTTGCCTAGACTCGGTGGGTTCTTTTCTTTCTTTCCTTCTTTTTTCTTCCTTTTCTTCTTTCTTCCTTTCTTCTTCCCGCGCTCCATCCCTTTCTTTTTTCTCTTAACTTTCTCCTCATTTTCCTCCTTTTTTCCCAGTCTCTCTCCCTTATTTTTCTTTCTTTTTCTTCCTTCTTTCCTTTCTTCCTTCTTCTTGCCTTCCTTCTCCCTTCCTTCCTTCCTTTCTTCCTTCCTTCCTTCCTTCCTTCCTTCCTTCCTTCCTTCCTTCCTTCCTCAAATTATAGCCTTATGTATAATTGAAAAAAATGTCTCTGAAATAGCTCATCTAACTTAAAAGAATTACCAGTCTAAACGGTCCTAACTTAGGTGCTAACCCTAAGGATCTTATTTTGTACCAACAAATGTTAGGGCAGAAATTTCCCTACCTTATCTTGTGTTTAACTTCACGTGAAGTATTGTGTTTCCAGCAGCACTATATATAAACTAAACTTTCATAAAATGTAAGTGCAAAAGAATCAAAAAGCTAAGCATTTTGAAGGGAAAAATATACATGGAAGTGGAAGGCTGTAATTCAATCTTGTGTATTCCATATTATTCAAAGTTTTCATACTGAACCACCTTTTCATGACTCCATTACTGAAACAAAATCCAACAACAAAATGGCATCGAAGGTGGGGAGAAGAAAAGGGAATAATTCAAAGTAAGAAAAGGGCATGATCTGAAAAAAGGAAAAAGTTGTCATCATTCTTTTTAATTTGAGCTCTTGAGTGATTTTATTCTTTAAACAATGATTTCTGGCTCTCTGCATAGAACTTTTCTGTTATATATGAGGCAGATACTCTGGTGTTGTTCAATATTATCTGATTCTTCATGATCCCATTTTAGATTTTCCTGGCAAAGATACTGGAGTGGTTTGTCATTTCCTTCTCCAGCTCATTTTACAGAGGAAGAAACTGAGGCAAACAAGGTTAAGTGACTTGCCCATGGTCACATAGTTAGTAAGTGCCTGAAATTTGAACTCAGAAAGAGGTGTCTTCCTGAATGAAGCTTAGTATTCTAGCCACTGCACCACCTGGCTGCCCCAAATATATGGCTGGAAGATGTCAAAGGTACTATGAATCTCACTTCTACCCCTCCCTTTTTGCAACCAGATCAGATAGTCTATAATGAGAAAGAAATTATAAGTGCAATATTAGTTAACACATGCATAAAATAAGAAAAAAATTTGCCTTTATATATAAGTATTTTCTACATCGGTGATCTTGTTTTTGTAACCATATCAACTAAAATTGATATTGATTTCAGAAAATACCAAGTCAATCTACACACTTTAATCTATTCTTTGTTCAAACAGAAATGTACCTTTAGCAAGAGAAAAAAGTAAATGAAAGATATTATACATTATTATTTCTCTGCCAATAATCTCTATGCTTAACAGAAGATCTTCAGCAACATTCTACATGAACTTCAAGAACTTGAATTGGTTTCTCATAAAAAGAAAGGATTTGATTTAAGTTTTTTAGATGGTTTCATTAATCACGCTTCCTTCCCCACACTACCCCAATTCTAAGAACATATAAGAAATAGTTTATAGTACAAAAGGTTTGTCTATATTAACCTTCAAATGCCATGGACACCCACAGACCGTATTCATTTTTCTGTCCAAATGAGAAAATATTAGCAGCTGAACAGTAAAACGTATGTAAAGATTTTGAAATTTTTTAAAACCGAATATCCACAAATAATGGCAACAGATGGTATTTTTTCTCACTTCTTACCCAGAGGGAAAAGAAGTGGCAGAAATTCCAGCTCAGTATTTGAATTGCATAGTTTATTTTTATTGAAAACCAAAGAGTTATCTGCTACATGGTAACCTAAGTAGAATGCATCAGCATTTCTGGACCACCTGGGACTGAAGAAGGCTGGGAGATTTCCAGATGGGTTTCAAGACAATTCATTGATATTTACATAACCAGAATCATTTTTTTTCTCGAAATAGCATTTTCCCTTGGTGCCTCAAGACCACCAGCAAAAGAAGGAGGTATAGAAATTATGCTGCATTAAAAGTCCTCGTGTTTATGACTCTGGCATTTATTACCTAGTGGGAGCTGTTTACTGAGTCATAAACTTTGCTAATGGGGATATTATCTCTAAATTATAAATCTCCTGCAGAATATGGGTTAGTTATAAAAGAAATAATTATTTAAAGTCCCTGTATAACTGCAATGTATCATGTTTATCAGCATGATTCCCATAATGAGAATTTAATTGCAAATTGTTAACGTGATAAGAAAAACTTAAGCTTTATCCAATAGGACACAAGGATGTCATAGCTTGAGCAAACACACAAAGCCAGCAGCTTTTCACCTCCCCTTTACTCCTGGTTCTCAAATGAATCCCATTGTATTGTGTCCATATCCTCTAGTACTGTACCATTATCTACAAGTCTCACATTTTGGGGGAGGGGAAGAAAGCAATTGATTGAAGAGTTAAGTCAGTGGATGAAAGACAAAACCATCAACTTTGAAATGCCATGGGGAAGTATCATCCCTTAAAAGATTCCCATCTGCAGAATGAAATATTTCCAGGTAACAAAATCACTTGGCACTTCCCTTTATCTGAATTAAACCTGAAGCAGAAACTGGAGAAGAAAAATTAAATCATTTTTCTGTTCATGGTTCTAAGAGTAAACAGTAGTTGTTATTCAGTGGATTTTTGCAAGACTTCGACTCTGACAGTAATATTTGTATAAACATTCTGTTTATAAACAGAAATCACTTATTAATAAACCTGAATTGGAAAGAAGAGGGCAATCATTTTCATCTGTGGTGGCATTCTTAGACTGTAAAGACTCTTCACTGCAGGACACTCTTTAGAACTGGAAAGATCTTCAAGAGGCCATCAGTCACTAAGTATTTCTATGAAATCATTTTCCTGACAGCCACTGGTAAATGGAAAGCTCTTTCCCGTTTTGGAAGGTTTTCATCTAGTCAGATGCATTTGAATTAGATACATAGGCCTCAACACAGAAGAACAAAGTATATTTCTTAGGTTGTGAATCCTGATAGAGTGGAGATGACATTCATTTTAAATCACCTGCATAGTATCTGGAGTTGTGAAGGCAGGCAGGAAGAAGGAAGTCAAAATCCAGAAGAAAGCTGAAGCCCTTATTGGATTTTGGGGAGATGGAGCTCCTAAAAAAAAAGGATGGGAGAAAACAGCAATAAAAAATTCTCCAACTTTTTTCTTCTGGGTCTTCACATCTATCTCTAAAAACATGATAATATACTTAATATATCTATAAAGACAAAATAATTTTTATAAGCCTATCATACATATTTATGCTCCTAAACTGTGACTTTAAAAGCACTCAAAACATCAATTTCTATGCATACATCTAAATATACTGTATAAAATATAAATATGTATTTGAATATTTCTCTTTTTGGTTTGGCTCTGTTATTTCATTGCTAGAGAGTTTCTGGTGAAGAAACTTCCTTTACTAATGCACATAAGCAAGTAGTCTGCAACTTACAGTCTTAGATAGTTGCCTGAGGCACTGCATCATATAGCTAGATGTCAAAAATGAGACTTGTACCCAAATTGCCTTGATTCCAAGGCCAAGGCCAATGACTTTTTTTTTTGTCAGTAAAGAAAGGAATGAAGTATTTTCATAAAAATCTGAAATAACTCACTTACTTAAGTAGCTTGACTTATAAAAACCAGTAGCAGAGGTTATTTTTTAAGTGCAATACTTGTGCAGTAAATGTAACAGTTTTCATATGCAATCCGAAAATTTTAGTTTTTCAAGACATACAGAGTAATACATATGCCACTGACTTTGATATTTCAACTTATTCCTCTTCCTAATCCCTCCTTCAAATACTTCTTCCTTTTCCCAAAAGCTTCAGAATTTAAGAAAATAATACAAGTAGTCTATAAATAACTCTTTTAACAGAAGATCTACCATGGAACTGGTAGCCAATACCATTGGAATTGATACCATTGGAATTAAAATTATGCTAAGAAGCACTTCAAGAAATATTAGATATCACTGCTGTGTTGTTACTGTTTGGTTTGTATGATTTTAAAGGAAAAGTTGTTTTTTTTCAGATTGGAATATATCAAGATTTCTTAGATACAACAGTTACCACAAAACATTACTTCATTTTTCAAGAACTTCATCACTTTGGAAGATCTCTTCATTGAAGCAGATTGGAAACTCCCTGTGTCTTAGAGGATAGGCTTCCAGAGTTGCTGTGTTTTGAAAGAAGGTCCTTGGGGGTGGAGCCAAGATGTCGGAGTAGAAAGACACATATACTCTAGCACTTCCCCCACAGCCCACAAAATACCTGTAAAAATGAATCTCAACAAAGTCTAGAGCAGCAGAAGCCACAGAACAACAGAGCAAAAGAGGTTTCCAGCCAAAGGGACCTGGAAGGCTGACAGAAAAGGTCTATCTCATGGGACGCTGAGCAGAGCAGAGCCCTGGCCACGCAGCACTGGGAAGAACAGGACCTGAACAGACCTCCAGGAAGAGCTCATAGCAGGGAGGGTCCAAGATACCTCAACCCACAAGCAACAAAAAAAGCTCCAAAGGTCAGCAGGGGAGGGTTTTCCCAGCTGGGCAAGAGGGACCAGGATTTCTTCAACAATAGCCCCAGGCCACAGCAGCAGAGTCAGGCAGCTACAGAGGCTGGGAAGCAACCTGGGTCCATTGTTCAGGCAGCTCAGTTTAAAGCCTCTGGCAGTAGAGAGCAGCTGATCTAAACCTCAGCCCTGAGTGACAGCCCTGCCCCCACCCAAAGCCCAGGGGAACTAAGCAACTGAGTCTAAACTCTTGATAAAGGATTCAGAAGTCAAGTAACTGGCTGGGAAAATGCCCAAAAGAGGGGAAAAAAAATAAGACCATAGAAGGCTACTTTCTTGGTGAACAGGTGTCTCCTCCCATCCTTTCAGATGGGGAAGAACAAGGCTTACTGTCACAGGAAGTTAAGACCCCCTGCCTCCAGGGCTTCCAAAGTGAATTTAAATTGGGCTCAGGCAATGGAAGAGCTCAAAAAGAGAGTTATCAGCTTGCTAAAGAAGAACCAAAAAATGCTGAGGAAAATAACACCTTTAAAAAGAGACTAACTTAATTTGAAAAAGAGGTCCAAAAAGCCAATGAAAAGAAGGAGTCATTAAAAAGCAGAATTAGCCAAATGGAGGAGAAGGTTCAAAAGCTCACTGAACAAAACAGTTCTCTGAAAGAGAGAATTGAGTTCAGGGAAATGAATGACTATGAGATAAACCAAGAAGTTAGAAAATAAAACCAAAAGTTTGAAAAAAATAGAAGATAATGTGAAATATCTCACTGGAAAAACAACTGACCTGGAAAATAGATCCAGGAGAGAGAATTTAAAAATTATGGGACTACTTGAAAGCCATGATCAAAAAAAGAGCCTAGACATTATCTTCCATGAAATTATCGAGAAAAACTGTCCTGATATTCTAGAACCAGAGGGCAAAATAAATATTGAAAGAATCCACTGATCACCTCCTGAAAGAGACCCAAAAAGAGAAATTCCTAGGAATATTGTGGCCAAATTTCAGAGTTCCAAGGTCAAGGAGAAAATACTGTAAGCAGCTAGAAAGAAACAATTCTAGTATTGTGAAAATACAATTAGGATAACACAGGATCTGGCAGCTTCAACATTTAAAGGATCAAAGGGCTTGGAAAAGGATATTCCAGAAGTCAAAGGAACTGGGATTAAAACCAAGAATCACCTAGCCAGCAAAACTGAGTATAATACTTCAAGGTAACAAATGGTCATTCAATGATATAGAGGACTTTCAGGCATTCAGGTTGAAAAGACCAGAACTGTATAGAAAATTTGACTGTCAAACACAAGAATCAAGAGAAACTTGAAAAGGTAAACAGGAAAGAGAAATCATAAAAGACTTTCTAAAGCTGAATTGTTTACATTCCTACATGGAAAGAAAATATAACTCTTGAGACTTTTCTCAGTATTTGGGTAGGTGGAGGCATTGTACACACACACACACACACACACACACACACACACAAAGTACAGATTGTGTTGAATCAGAAGAGATGATATCCACAAAAAAATATATATATAAAATAAAAATTAAGGGGTGAGGGAGGAAAATACTGGGAGGAGAAAGGGAGAAATGGAATGGGGCAAGCTATAACTCATAAAAGAGATAAAGAAAAATCTTGTTCAATGGAGGAGAAAAAGGAGAAGAGGAGAGGGGGAAAGTGAAGCTACTCTCTCCACATTTGGCTTAAGGAGGGAATAACATGCTCACTAAATTTAGTATGAGTAGCCATCTTATACTACAGGAAAGTAGGGGAGGAGGTGACAAGTGGGGTGAGGGGAATGATAGAAGGGAGGGCAAAGGGAGAAGGAATAACTAGAAATAAACACTTTTGGGAAGGGACAAGGTCAAATGAGGGGATAAAAAAAAATAAGGAGGGATAGAGGAAGATAGAGGGCAATATAGTTAGTATTATACAACATGATTATTATGGAAGTCTTCTGCAAAACGACATATATTTAGTCTGTATTGAATTGCTTGCCTTCTCACTGGGCATGGGTAGGGAGGGAGGGAGGGAGGAAAGAAGGTGGAATACAAAGTATTAGAAACGAATGCTGAGAATTATTATTGCATATAACTAGGAAATAAGAATAGGGTAATTGGATATAGAAATTTATCATGCTGTACAAGCAAAGAGAGAAGATGGAGATAAGGGAAGGGTGGGGTGTGAGAAGGGAGGGCTCATTGAGGGAAGGGGCAATCAGAATGCAAGGAATTAGGGGATGGGGGAGGGGAGAGATGGAGAGAAAAATTTGACATGTTACAAAGTGATGTAAAACCAATTAGTATTAAAACAATTGACTGAATTAAAAAAAAACCTAACGTCCTTGAAGTTAACCTTGACAAGAGCTGGATTTAGCTCAATGGGTTCTCAGGAAATAAAGAAATGCAGAATCTTAATGTGGGGAGAACCTCAGACGCAATCTAATCATCCAAATTGTACCTGAGCAAAACATCTCTAAAACATCCCCAACAACTCTACATTTAATGGCATTTAGTTAGAGAGAATCCACTACCACTAGAAGCCATCAATTCCACTCTCCTTGGTCTAACCATTCAATCATTTTCAAAGATACTAGCTCCCATCAAGTGATCACTCAGCAAGCAATTATTAAACATCTACTGTGTGGTAGCCAATGCATTAAGCATTCTATACAAATAAAAAAATGAAACAATCTGACTTTAGGGAGATTACATTGTAACTGGAGAGACAACATATAACATTTACATATACCCTATACTACATAATATTAATCAGAATAATATCACATAATATATAGAGAGAGAACTTCATATGTGCATATATAAAAATATATATTCAAGATAGATAGATAGACAGACAGACAGATAGATAGAACTTCATCTGGGCTACCTAACCAGTTCCTCCTGGAATTGATGGATTGGCTCCATGGAAGACATCTGACCACTCCTCTCACAGGACTCCAGAGGTAACTGGGAGTTTTGGGATGGGGTGGTTTCTGGTACTGTCACTTATGAAACTTCATCATTACTTCATCCAGTATTACTTCATCATTAACTCATCCAGTATTGATTATCAACCAGTAGCTTAAATTAGCCTTTAAAAAAAGAACAGGTATTTACTAAGTGATACAGTAAGAACAATTGTTATAAAACATTTCTCCTAAAAAATATGAGGCACACTCTCCCACAAGTATATACATAGTACAGAGGAAAAGTAGGCTTAAACTGAGAATATAATGGCACACAAATATGTAGAGAAGAACCAAGGGTGGTGTCATAACTCCTAGTTACTGGAGTTACTTCAGTACCTAGCTTATGTTCTTTTTGGGTTCAGAGGATATTGTCTTTGAAGCTGCTTCCTTTCTAAGGTGGGAATCTTTCTACATCTGTCTGTTTTTAGATTTGTCTATCCTTGGTGTGTCTCTCTCTGCTCTATATTGAATGTACCATTGCCTATCAGTCCATTCTGATGTAAATGTAACAGGAAGATTGATAGGAAAGAAGAGGGAAGGGAATTCTCTTTACCTCATGTTTTCCTATTAGAGGTTTGGCCGAAATTGGAATCCTGAACTCTAGAATCAAAGTTTTTTATTTCTGGGATAGACTCCTTTGGACTGAACACACAATGAACTGATACTTTACACATATATTCAATATGTTTTGCTTACCTTCTGTTATCTATCTTGACTGATATGAAGAGTCAATAAAATGGTTTTCTTTCCTGACTCAAAGAGATCCATGCCTTACAAAGAGACTACAGAATATGAACCATCTTGTGTATACCTTCACAACTATGTCCATTTATTGATTGATTTATTCATTGGGGGTGAAGAACTTCACACAGACACATACATATACATATATATACACACATGTACATATATACACATACACATAAATATGTATGTATATGCATGTATATACACATACATATACATACATACACACACCTACAAAATGCATAGAAGTAGTTTTGGGAAAGCATGCCCTAATAGCATTAGCATCAGGAAGAGCTTCTTATAAAAAGTTGTATTTGAGCTGAACTTGAAAGGAAATCAGAGATCCCAAGAGGTGGAAGAGATGAAGGACAATATTCCAGGCATAAAGATCAACCAGTAAAAAGTCAGAGATATAGGAGAGATGGAGGATCACGTGTGAGGAATATTTTTAAAAAGTCATTTGGGTGGTTGTCAAGATGGAGTGAGGGGAAGCATTTTTGCCTAGTTAACCCTGTACACCTTCTCCACAACAACCTAGAAAACAAAGCAAACTGAATTGTTTGGAAAAGCCAAGAAAAAAGTCATAATGAGTCACTTTTCCAACCCAAAGAAGCTTAAGAAGACAGACACAGGGGTACAGATTGTTGTTAGTACTGGCAGAAGCAAGGAGCATTCAAAGAAAGAGAAGTAACCATACATACAAAAATATTTGAATCAGTTTTTTTTCTGATGGTGGCTAAGAACTAGAAATTTGGGGAATGCTTATCAGTTGAAGAATGGCTGGTCATGTTATGGTACATGAATTTGGCTGCATCCTATTGTGCTACAACAACTGATGAATTGTCTGAAAAACTTGGGAACTGATGCAAAGTGAAGCAAGCAGAATCAGGAGACCAATTTATATTGTACTATAAATAACAAGAGTATGGTAAAGATAATCAGCTTTAAAGACTTAGTAACGGTGATCATCGTAATGACCAACCACAATTCCAAAGGATTCATAATGTAACATTTTCCACTTCTAGATGGTGAAGTAAGGAGCTCAGAGTGCAGAGTGGAGTGTAAGTTCTTTTTCTTTCTTCTTTGTTTTTTTCTCATGGACAACTTGGAAATTTGTCTTACATATCTGGAATATACATATTTGTAATGGGTTTTGTTTTTCACTTGAAACTGAAAATAAAAACTGAATTAAAAAGAAAAGTCAATCAATAGTCAATGAACTTGGGATACAAATCCACACAAAAAGAATGGCAGTCCCTGCTCTCATGAAGCGTACATTTCAATGGTGAAAAACAACTCATCAAAAGGAGCCAAAAGATAGTAAGAAAAGTGAGAGAAGGAAGGTACATGTGCAGGGTTATGGTGCTAAAGTCTTGAGAGTCATAAGCTGGGGAGGAATGAGGGATGGCTAGCCAGGGATCCTTGCCCAACATGAAAGAAATAGACCACTGATTCATCTTAAAGTGTAGTATGAAACTTGATCAATTTTTTTTTCCAAAATTCAGGTATATTTTCAATATTCCAGTGACCTACTAGTCCAATAACCCTATAAAAAAGTAACAGATTTTTCTCTCATGACCTATGCTTGATGAAACCATGTTAACTTAGTAGCTGCCATTTCCTTGACTAGATGTTCACTAGCTATACTTTAACATATTTTCAAATTGGAATCAGTCAAGTTTAATAACCTATACTTTGCAGATCAATTTTCAGTTTGGAAAAATCAGAACATTTGCCCATTATAATATTCTGCAGAGCTTCTATTCTCTACAATCTTTTGAAGACAGTGGCTCAGCCATCACGTCCTCCATTTATTCAGCTAATTATGACAGAGATTTTGACTTGTCCAGGATAACAAGGTACTCTTTATACCCTTGGTTATCTCAGGTTTCAACTGATACTGGGCATTTTTCTTTGTCTTTCTTTTCAATACAAGAATGTTTTTCCTAAGCAGAGACAAAGGAAACAAAATCAGAGCTGATGCCTTCCATTTGGTAGGCATTACTATCATCTCATCCACATCTGGCAGAGGGCCTACCCCTTATTTGATCCTTTTCCCAGTGCAGCTAAAAATAACTTTTTGTTGTCTCTGATGTTCCTCTTAACTAGCTTTAGCTCATAGTAAATCTTATTGTCTCTGAAATTATTTTTATAGGACCATGTCCAGCTTTCATATTCATATAATTTCTCATCCTTGTTTCCACCTTCTGGGTTTTTAAAAAATCTAAATTGGTTTATTAATTTCCTTTGTCATCACATTTACAACTTTTGACAACTACCCCTTTCCCTTCTCATTGAAATTGATTTTTCTTTATTTTAAGAATTTCATTTTGATAATGTCTGACTATCCTCCTAGGATCAATTTCTCTATGGAATTTTAGGCAATGGGATGTACATAGATTTATTTCATAGGATCTCTGAACCCTTGTTATCTGTCCTCTAACAATTTAGAATACATATGAGACAATGGGCAGTCATTCTTCCACCCCAAATCTAGATAGAGACAATTCTTCCACAAGTTTCTATATAACTTCTATATCCACAATGAATTGTTCTTTGATGATCAGAGTTGCCAGAATACTTGTTCCTCTAATTGATTCCTAGACCTTCTGAAGTACAACTTTATCATTAAGACAAGTCACAAAATTATTAACTAGGTCAGAGGTCAAGATAAAGTCTAAATCATTAAAGTCCCCACATCACTTTAATATTACACCCCACGGTGAGACTTGTAATCTGATCAGCTAACCATCCCCCTAGGCCAACAATGCATTCCCCACTTATCTCTGTCTCAGTCTCTTCTGTTCTTTAAAATACAGTTCAAGCAACATCTTGTGCATAAAGCCTTTCTCTATCCCTTCAACTACTAGAACTGTTACTTCCTAAACTACCTTGTATTTAAGTACTTTGTATATATTTGTATTTATTAGCTTATTTTTATACTCTCTAACTCTGTTTCTCTCTCTATTGCTTTCATATGTTCTTGGAATGTTTAATTCTTGGGACTTATATCCCCATCCCTGGAACGTAGCAGGCACTTAATAATAACTTGTTGATTGATTGTTGGTTGGTTTGCAGATGAGCATCCCGTATCATTTTCCCCATTCTGATTCCTGAATTTCTTTTACAAAATAATTTTATTGTTTATTCTCAATCTGACAAGCATTTATATCTCCACAGGAAAAGAACAAAAAAAAAAAAGAAGATTAACCTATAAACTCAAATCTTTATTAACAGCAGCTTGATTTTTTTTAATGGAATAAATTCAACAAATTAGTTTAGAAGCTGTCTTATTTATCTAGGACTCCCTTGGAGCTTTCTCCCGTTCTTTTCTGTGTCATGTTTTTTAAATGAAATGTTCTATCTTTTCTTCATTTTCACTACCACCCTAAAGATCTATCATCACTCTAAATTTCCCCAAAAAATTAATTTGAAAAAACTCTCCTTTGAAATAAATAGGCATAATCAAGCAAAGTAAACTTACCTATCAGTCATGATGCAAACATCTATCTCATTTCATTCTGCACCTCACTTTTACCAGTTCTCTGTCAGAAAGTGGGTAGCACACTTCATCAGTCTTCTAAATTTGTGACTTGTTGCATTGATTAGAATTGAGAGAGTTTCAAAGTAGTTTTTCCTTACAATGTTGTAGTCACAACACAAATTTTTCTCCCAGTTCTGTTCATGTCTTCTTCCTTAACTCATACAAATCATTCCATGATAGATTCCCTAAATCCATTCCTTTTGTCAATTCCTGGGATGTAATAATATTCCATTACATTAGTATACCATAACTTGTTTAGCATTCCCCAGGTGATGGTCACCTCTTTAACTTTCCAGTCCTTTACCACAATGAAAATTGCTTCTATGAATATTTTTGTGTATATTGGACCTTTTCTTCTTTCTTTGATCTCTTTGGTGTAAAAAGCTGGGTAGTATATTTCTGGGTCAAAGTATATGCAAAGCCTACTGACTTTGGGGTTTAATTTGAAATTGCTTTCCAAAATGATTAAACTTTTTTCTGCAGTCAGTTTTACAAACAGTCTATCAGTGTGCCTGTACTCTCACATTCCCTTCAACTATTCTCAATTTCATTTTTTGTCATCTTTGGCAATCTCTTGAGTGTGAGATGGAATATCAACTTGTTTTAATTTGCATTTCTCTTATTATTAGTGATTTGGAGACTGTTGACATTTGGCTGTTGATATCTTGAGCTTGTTCCTTTGAGAACCACCTTTTCATAGCCTTAACAATTTATCTTCCAGCAAATGGCTCTTGTTCTCATATATTCAGAAATGATCCCTATGTATCTTGGATATCAGATTTTTATCAGAGGAAATTTGCAACAAAGATTTTCCTCAATTTTTTTTTAGAACTATGTGTCCCTAACTTGAGCCAGGTAGATGGCACAGTGGATAGAGTGACAGGAATGGGGTCAGAAAGACTCAGTTTCATGAGTTCACATCTAACCTCAGACACTTACTAGCTGTGTGACCCTGGGCAAGTCACTTAAGCCTTGTTTGCCTCCTTTCCTCATCTGTAAAATGAACTGGGAAAGGAAATAGCAAACCACTCAGTATCTTTGCCAAGAAAACTCCAAATGGGGTTATAAAGAGTTACATACAACTGAAAAATGACTGAACATCAGCTCCCTAACTTGCCCAGATTGGCGTTAGCAGGGGATAATCATAATCCTAGTCCCACACAGATTGGCACTGGAGTTTTGACCTGCTCCATTTCTGTCCTGGTCTGATTTGTTTTTCTTCTCTCAGCCTGTTGGCTACCCACTCCCAAGAGCTCACCATTCTAATGCTGAACTTAGGGCAGACACCTAAGATGCTTCAACCTGCTGAAGCTCAAAACTCCTAAACTCAAGAGATCCAATAGCATCACCTTCCATGATAGCTGGTATGTGACAGGTGTGTGACACTATGCCCATATAGTCAACTTTTCCCCTTTACCCTTTGTCTTCATTTTGTTTGTGCTTTTCATTTTTATATAAGAAGCATGTATCTTATCTTCTATGATTCTCTCTTTTGTTTGATTAAGAATTCTTCCATCTATAGTCACAAAGGTATTTTTTTTTTGCTGTTCTTCTAAGTTCTTTATGATGTGACCCTTGTATTTAAATCATATACCTATTTGGGACTTATTGTGGTATATGGTGTGAATGTTCATATATATATTTCTGCCAGACTACATTCCAATTTGCATAGAAGTTGAATTTATTGAATAGAGTATTTATTAGCTAGAGGTCTTTGGGTTTATTTAATGCTGAATTATTATGTTCATTTATTTCTTCCTATATCTTAAGTACATATTCCACTCATCAATTTTTCTATTTTTAAACAAATAGTTTAGTATTACAGCTATCTAATGTAGTATGAGATCTGGTGCTACTAAGCCTTATTCCTTCTGAATTTTAAAAAATATGTAGATTTCTTTGAAGTTCCTTCAGATGAATTTTGGTATTATTTGTTATAATTTCTAATTTATATTTTTATGATATATAATTCCATTAAGTTATTCTTGCATGATTTGATTGGTGTCATAGCAATTCTGCATATTGAGATAGTATTGTCATTTTATAAAATTTTATTACATATATTATTTTATAAATATATACATATATAATTGTCATTTTATAAAACTTTATTTTATAAAATGACAATAAAACCATGAACAGTTACTATCTCTCCAATTATTAAATTCTTTTTTCTGTAGAGTATAATTGTATTCATGTAGTTCATGTATGTTTTAGAAGTTGTGAACATTTTATATTTTTGATGGAGTTTCATTTTCTGTCTCTTCTGAGATTTTAGTAATTTACAGAAAAGTTAATTATTTATTGATTATATTTTATATTCTGCTATATTTATTTACTGTTTCAATTATTTTTAGTTGACTTTCTATTGTTCTCTAAATAGACCATCATATCTGCAAAATAAAGAACAAAAAAAAGAAAAAAATTTTGTTTCCCTTTGTTTGTACTTACTTTCTCAGTTTCTTTTTCTTATCTCATTCCTATAGCTAGCAATTCTTGAGCTATATCAGATAATAATCATGGTAGCTTGCCTTGTTTTATCCTAAGGCTTACTGGAAAATAGGTATACTCTTTTAATTTCAATTTAGTAATCACCAGAGTTCCTAAATTCTATTCAGATAGTTAATTTCTTCTTTGTTTATCTTTTTGTTAGATTTGTCTAAGTCTGAAAGGAATATTGCATGTTAAGTTTCTCAATTATTACAGTTTTACTTTTTCTCTCTATAATTTGGTTAACTTTTCCTTTAAAGCATTTAGGTGCCATGCCATTCAATGTACATATATGTATATATAAGATATATGCATATATGTATGATATAAACACATCACATATGCATATATATGCATATATCTACATATACACATGACACACACTATATATATACATGCATAATATACATATCATATGTATATACATATCATATATATACAATGTATAATTGACATTGAGGCACTGCCTATGGCAAGTTTAACCACATTTTCCCTGTTTATCTTTTAGTTAACATTTCTTTTCCTTAGATCATGTTTGGTACCCTTGCAACTTCCCCCATTATTAAGAAAAGCACTCTAGAATGTGTTCCAGGTCTTTGTGAGTCTATGTGTTAACATATGCTTTTCCTGTAAACATCATATTGGTGGACTCTGCTTTCTAATCCATTTTTATTGGTGAGTTTTTCCCATTTCTATTTATGGTTCTGATGATTAATTATTATTTAATATTAATAATTATAATTATTTATTATTATATGTGCTTAATTAATTATAATTAAATTAACAATAATTTCAAAATTATTTAATATTAGTAATAATATTAATTATTAATATTAGTAATAATATTAATTATTAATATTAACTTTCCTGTATTCCATCTTCTTGTACTTTTTCCTCTTGTTATCCCAACTATCTCTTTACAAAAAAAGAAGTTAGCAAAAGGGAATTGAAACAATTCACTTCTGCTTCTCTATCCTTTGTCTCTTCCCTGAGTTTAAACTGCCACAGGTTCTTGAACTTTTTTTTACTTTTCATCCTTTCTCCATGGTTTACCTTCCAAAGTTGGAATTTGTTTTACCTATGACTAATTTCTCTCCAATTCCCCCCTCTCTCCTCTCATTATCCTTGCCTTTTTCCCTATTGAGTTTATACACACTGTGTAATAGACCCTCCCCTTACTGGTTTAGATGAAAGTGAAGTTCATGTAATACATTCTTCCCAGATCCCCAGATCCTTTCATTCATGTTTGTATACATGTCTCACATGCCCTGATTATATGGGATAATGTATTCCACCTCCATCTTTCTCCTTTCTCCTTAAAGGCTTTCTCCCTACCCCCCTTTTCTCCTCAAGATCATCAAAATAGGATAAAGTCACACCCAGGTCCTCTGTTTGTGTTTTTTTAATCTCTCTATGACCTTTGAAGGAATTGGGGTTCTGAAAAGATATGTATTTCTTGCCCCTTATTAGAATGCAAACATATTACCATCATATAACTCCTTCCAATTCCTTTAATTGATTTATCTTTCTAGGTTTATCTTGACTTTTATGTTTAAATTTCAGGCTTTTACCTCAGCTCTAATCTTTTCATCAGAAATTCTTGGAAATCTTCTGTTTCATAAGGAATACACTTTCCCTTTTAGAGGATCATTCTCTGCTTTGCAGGGTAAAGTATGCTTTATCGAAAGTCTTTGTATTTTGCCTTTTGGAATAAATATTTTCCAAGATCTGTTATACGTTATGGTGAGAGTTGATAAGTCTTATGTAATTTAGACTGGCACTTAAACTCTTCTGTTCTTACTACCTCCCATATTTTTTTTCTTTGATTTAGAAACTCTGGATTTTGGGTATTACATTCCTGATCTTTTTTATCTTAGAGATTCTGTCAAAAGGCAATTAGTGATTTCCTTCTATTTTCAGTTAGTCCTCTGGTTTTAATAGGTCTGAGCTGAGCTGATTTCATTTATGAGTTCTTTAAACAGAGGATTCATGTTCATTTTTTTTGGTGAGCTGCTGGTGGTGATTCTTTAATTATCTTTCATTTATTTTCCCTAATTTGTTGTTTTTGATAGTATATATCCCACATTTTCTCGTATATTTCCCATTTTTTTATTTGTTCTACTATTTCCCACTGAGTCATTTATATCTGTTGGATACATTCTAATTTTCAGGGAGTCTGTTAATTGGGTATGGTTTACCACTTCCTACATTAAGTGTTTTTTCTTCTTTTAATTTTTGATCCAGAGATCTTATTCCTTAAATCTCATTTCATTTCTTTCATGAATTCTCATAGTTCTTGGGGCCAGGCTAATTTTTTTCTTCTGAGGTTCTGTTTATAGTTGCTATAGAATTATTCTCTTTTTCTGGGTTATGTCCTTGGAGCCATAAAATTTCTTTATTGTTCATGTTTTCTTCCATTTACTAATATTTCCATCCCTACTTCCTGAGTTGGCAATTTGTGTTACAGCTAAACTCTGAATTCACTTGTACTATTAGATGAGATTGTAGGGACATACTAGGTCTTGCTCTGTATCATTGGCCTCTTGCATCTGTCTTTCACTTTCTCTGGTGTATCTGGGCTCAGAATGTAAGCATTTCAGCTTCACTTATCCAGGTGTAGGCTCTGCATATTACAAGGCTCTGAGGGGCTCTGCAGATCTGTATGCTTCAAACTTTCAGAGTCCCTGTGGTATCCCAGTCTGATCACTGCAATTCATATCTCAGCTTTGTGATCTCCCATTACCATGTCTGGGGTCAGAAGGCTACCCTGGAACTTCCTTATAAGGGAATATTCCAGTCTTTCTGCTCTTGGATGGGTACACTGAACTCCAGGTTTCAGGAGTCCTTGGAGCACCTCTGTTACACTGGCAGGCTTCCAAGTTTTGTGTTTAACCAGTCTTTTCTAACAAAATCACTTCCTGAGTGCCAGTAGACTTCTAGCTATTTGTCCAGTCCCTGACTGAAGGATAGTACTTATTACAGTTTGTCTTTGTGTTTCTTATTATTAATAAGTCTAGTGTTCCTTTTCCATCTTTGTGGGAATACTTGTGTGAGAGCTAAGTTGTTCTGTTCCCATTTACTTCACCATCTTAGTCAGAATTCCTAAATTTCTTTATTCAAGTACATCTTCTTAAAATGTAATATTATTCTACTTCCCATTAAACTTATTCTGTTCCTTTTTAGTGAGACATTATCTTTATGACACCCTATTTCACATAAGATGAAATCTCACAAAATCTCAGTCATACCTTTTGAGGTCAAATTTGCTTCCATCTATTAGAATTTCTAGTTTACTTATTACATATATTTGAGACATTTGTGTATAGACATCTTAGAACAAACAATTTATTGCTGACTTCTTTCTTGTATTTTTATTACTATGAATTAATAGTCTACTAAAAGTCTTCTTACTATGATATAGCTATTTTATGATATATATTTAATGGATAACCTCCCTCCCCTTTTTAAACTTAAAGTTTTTTTTTATTAGCTTTGCAAGACTTCAGGCAAATATATTTTCACCAGTCCAAGTTAGGTACATTCCATCCCTGGGAAAGAGTCAATTTTTCCTCTACTTTTTGCTGCTGTCCAACAATGCTAATTTCACCCCCCAGATTCTATCTTTTTAATTATCTGTTCTCTTCCTAAACTTGGTTCTCTCTCCAAAAATTCTTGCCTTATTTTGGCAAATCTCATGCCATAAATGTCTTTATTCCTTTTCCCCTGAACTAGTAATGCTTTCTGTGCATCTAATTTGCCCCCACATAAATCACCAGAAGTGGACAGTGGTTGTCAGGCTTGAACACTCTGCCTTAGGTCCTGGATTCATGCCCTAGGGAGTCAGCAGAAATTCCTACTGTTTATGCCAATTTTACAAAAAGGGAGTTCACTACCTCTAGCAAGAAGAAAGAGATCACTTTTGCCATTCTCTTATTCTTCAATTCTTCTTGGGGGCACCTTATAACTATCATTGCTCCCCAGACTACAACTAGCTGCTTCCTACTAGATAGGTTTCTGGGGTGGAAAACCTGTGGTCTTGAGGCTACATGTGACCTTCTGGGCCCTTGGGTATGGCCTTTTGACCGAGTCCCAGTTTTACAGAACAAATATTTTTATTAAGATTTGTTCTGTGAAGTTTGGATTCAGTCAAAGGGCTGCACTTGAGGACCTAGAGGGCCACATGTGGTTGCAGGTTCCCTGCCCCTGCTTTAGCCTCTGCTGTTTTCCCTCAGTGTGATAAGCTTCCCATTCATCACTTAGTTCCAAAAGTTTAGTGGTCTTTCTTCCCTTTCTCCTGTGTGACACAATCTTCTATTTTCCATCCTCCTGATAAGGACCAGGATTCCCATCAGGTTTTTTAGACTGTGGTTCTTGTTTTTACTTTGAGTTCCTTTTTTTTTATTTTCAAAAGCAATACTTCATTTGCTTTGACACATTAGAAAATGAAGGTGCCTTTGTTAAACCTCTTTACATACTATAGGGGCATAGCTACTACTCAACTGAGAGACAACAGATAAATTGCACACACTGAGTATCACTGCAA
The DNA here is from genome assembly GCF_028372415.1 of Notamacropus eugenii. NCBI lineage: Eukaryota > Metazoa > Chordata > Mammalia > Diprotodontia > Macropodidae > Notamacropus > Notamacropus eugenii. The sequence goes on along the minus strand of NC_092876.1, from coordinate 430,155,514 downwards.
AATTCTCATTCTTGCTAGAAGATACTCAGCCTTTTGTCACATTTGCCTTCCTAGAGGCAGGTAAGTGGCTCAGTGGTCACCTGGATAAGTCACTTTACTTCTGTTCGTCTAAGGTTCTTTAACTATAAAATTGAGAAGTAATAGCCTCCATCTTCCAAGGCTGGTAGGAAGATCAAAACGAGATGTTTGCAAAGTGCTGAGCATAGTGTCTGATATGTAGTTAGTGCTTAATAAATGCTTATTTTCTTCATTCCTTTCTTTCTTCCTTCTTCAATAGCTCACAATGATTTCTCATCGTGAACTACAGACTCCTCACTTAAGGATACAAAGTCAAATGGTTTACTTAGATCCAGACTACCAGACTACCCAACTTCAAAGCTCCTGAGCTCACAAAGAATGGGCACAATATCGGGGACTGAACCCTAGGATCAATTTCTCTCTTTGGCTTATTGCTCCCATTTTGCCCCAGTGAAATCAATCTTAGGTTGAACTCTTCTCTAGGTTTTCCCCAAATGTGCATAACAGAATCACCCATTCCAGCGCTGGCACTCAACGTATGATATAAGTATTAGGTAGGCAACAGACTTTATTTCACCTCACAGTAAATTCACACACAGGAGCACATAACACACTTAATTAGCCCCATTAGCTCTAACCTGGAAAGGAAGTGAATTTGAGGTTACAGCTGAGGCAAAGTTTCAGCATTCTGCTGAGTTCCTTTTTCTCGTGGTGTTCCTAAGACTCAATCTATCACCCTGTAAAAGATAGACATGCTCTGGAGATGGCTGAACAAGCAAATCCTTTCTCATCAGACCCTCCCTGACTGATGTTTAGAGTTAAGGGTTAGGAACGAGTTAGGACTTGGAGTCATGAAAATTCCTCTAAAAGATTCCTATAGGGAAAACCAAAATGGAGATCCTGGATAAAAATAGTGTGAATGGGTCTCTGGAGCACATGGGGTAACGAAGTTTTGGATGAGTTGGGTTGATAGGAATGTTCTCTGGTAAAAATCATTATCGTCAACAATAACAAAACATGAAGCAGCATCCCCTCCAAAAGGCAAGAACTCAGTTCTAAAGTCATCTGGCAAATATCCCTTCTCATGAACCTAGAATCCATAAGGATTCTAGACTAGCTACTCAGACTCATGTCATGACAGGACGAGCTACTCTGCCTGCTTCACTAGGCAGCTGGACAGCACAGTGGATGGCATTTTGGACCTGGAATCACAAAGATCTAAGTTCAAACCTGCCTCGGACACTTACTGTGCCATCCTAGGCAAATCACCTAATTCAGTCTCAGGTTCAAGTTCCTTTCCTGTAAAAGAGCACCTATTTCATAGTTGTTTTTTTTTTTAAATGAAGATCTAATGATAAAATATTAAAGAACAAAGTGCTTTTCAAGCTTCATAGTGCTACATAAATCCTAGTTTCTGTTGATTAGTTTATTGATTACACAGATAAACCTCAAACATGGTTTGTATGCAAATCAATTTATCAGCTGCTGGACAGATCCCCCAAGATGTAATCTACAGCTTGGGTACGACCCTGCTCCAAGACTCTGGGCTCCAATGCACAAGGTCCAATCCTGCAAGACAAAGGGGAGTTCTGAAGTATGAGAGTGAGAAGGGCCATACTGCATCTCACAGCTCATTTTTAAAGCCCCAGGAAGTGGGTCATTCATCTAGAGAACATTTTATTCTTTGAAACCCAGCCAGTAGATCACCAATGAGTATGCTTATATGCCATGTGAAGGCTGCTTCAGTTGCCTCTAAACAACTGCACATATCCTATAGCAGCAGGTTGATTGGAAACTCCTTAAATTAATCGGTGACCCCCCTTACACAGAGCAGGCTTCCCTTTTGTCTTAATTAACATGTACTTAGCTGGTTCAAATGCCTCTACTAGGCCATTTTCAACTTCCTGCTAAAGGCCAACTGCCCCACAGATCTACAGTCTGTTCCAGTTTGGAAAGAGCTACCAGGTACTCCATTTTGCTTGCCTTCAGAAACTCAGAGTCACTTCCATCCTACTACAAAGATTCAAAAGAATGGATCGTTAATGTCGTACACATAATGAAGATATTAGGGTGTCTTTAAATGATACTTTTATTAGTTCCAGTGCTACACAACACAACATTTTGAAATTCAGATATGACAAAAATAGATTAACTATACGTTTACATTGGAATTCAGGATTTAAGTTTAACCTATGTTATTGGTTTTCTAATTCTAAAAGGAATTGTATCCATCCTGGTAACCCTGATGAAGCAAAAACACTAATTTTAAAGCAGGTGACCAATACTGGCATCACTGTTAATCTTCAAGGCCAAATAAATCCTCCAGGAGTGGCAAGTATTTGACGCATTTCACTGGAAGAGGAGGAGCCACATAATTCCAAGTATCTTCATTCTGCACAGGAGGAATTACAGAACACACTTAGAATTTGCAGCTGGGGTTATCCAGATTTACATGAAAGCTATTTAATAACAGAGATTTTTTTAAACCAGATACTGTTACAATTCACTTCATATGCCACCTAATATCCTTATGAACCGAATTTCTTCATTTGTTCATCATTTAGGAGAGAAAAATCTAAATAGATAATCCAAAGATTATGGTTACTGTCATTCCACTAAGTATATTATAAAAAGGGTTGGGCCACGAAGTAGTCATGAGATATGGGTTCTAGACCATGGCTCTGTCACCATCTCTTATTCTTAATCCTTGGTAGGGTGCTTTTTATATGGTCAACAAGATCAAATACATGATTTGAGAAAATTTTTAAAAAAGGTTATTATATTTCTCGTCAGTAGCTAAGTAATTATTTGCCCTAAGCTATCTTGAGTGAACGCCTATGAGAAAAGGGAAACATTTTAGGTATCACTAAACATCTCATTTTACCACAAGGACTGAACGCGTTGGGCTTAGATTTCTACTCAAGGCATATCTATACCTTAATAAATTATTTGCTTTAATGATAAGAGTGTGAAAAGAATAATAATTCATGAATTGAGTCATTCTTCCTTTCCATTCAAGGGCATTGAAGGAGCCCATGTGCCATATCAGAATCATGCAAGGGACGTCTGCTAGGCTAACATTTTAACTTTTGGAAAATGACTTTACCTTTCTCAATTCTCAGATCTTTGCCTATAAAATTAGGTTCTAAATCTATTGATCTTATGTTCACCAGGGGCAAACATAGTCCTGCCTACCTATTTTTAGTCAAGAGAGGAAGCCAATTCTAACAAGATTTAAAAGAGGCTGTTGACCAACTTTATATGGGCATGACACTGGCATCACTAACAGTCTATTGTTTTAATTAATTTTATTTTTTCAATTAACAAGAATTTATTGTCTCTTCCTTCCACATCTTTCCCCCTGGGGGAAACATAACCTTTATAACAAGTACATACAGTCAAGCAAACAATCTTCCACAATGACCATGTCCAAAGATGTCCAATTCATTCTGCACCCAGAGTTCATCTCATCTTTCTGTCAGGAGGTGAGCAGCAGGGGTCATTGTGTTGATTAGGATCGGTAAGTCTTTCAAAGTTGTCTTTACAATGTTGTAGCTTTCCTGGTTGTGTTCACTTTGCTTTGCATCAGTTCATACAAGCCTCCCCAAATTTCTCTGAAAGCATCCCCTTCATCATTTCTTATAGCAAAATAAGTATTCCATTCTATTTGTATACTATAATTTTACCATTCCCCAATTGATGATCACCTCCATGGTTTTTGCCCATTCAAAATAAAATATAGCTACAAATATTTTTGTACATATAGGAGCTTTTCTTTTTTCTTTGAGTTCCTTGGAGAACAGGCCTAGTAGTAATATTACTGGGTCAAAGGGTATGTACAATTGAGTAATTTTGAAGAAATAACTCCAAACTGCTTTCCAGAATGACTAGACCAATTGACATCTCCATCTCCAAGTGAATTAATGCATTCCCTCCCATAGCCCAACTAATAGCCTATTTTAAAATTAAAAAGCTTATGCAGATGAGTGATCAATAAGCAATCAACCCATGTAGAGCTATTACATAATTGAATGCTATGTAGATGTAGTAGGAGCTGACACTGTCTCTCCAGGGTTTCAAATCACAAGATTCCCGTTACTACTTCAGCACTCGTATTAGATGTCCCATAGGCACCTCAAACTGAATGTGCTGAAAAGAGAACTCATTATCTTTCTTCCTAAAACCAAACCTTTTTCCAACTTCCCTATTAACTGTCAAAGGACAAAGGATACCCTCCCAGTCATCCAAAGCTAGCAATGGTAGCATTTTCCCTGACTTCTCACTCAATACACCTCTGATCCTTTACCAAATCTGATTTTTCTTTTTACCTTCATAGCATTTCTGATATCTGTCTTCTTTCCACTCACAGAGCTACCACCATAGTTCATTTCCTCATCACCTTTTGCCTGGTTTATTTCAAAAGCTTTGATATCTGTGCCTCAAGCATTTTGCCACCCAAATACAAAGTGATTTTTCTAAAGTACAGGTCTGGCCATGTCACTTTGACTACTCAAAAAACTCCAGTGGCTCCACATTACCTTCAGAATTAAATATAAAGTCCTTTATTTGGCATTCAAACCTTTTCATAATCTGGTCTTTTTTTACCTTGTTTTGCTTGATCCCTCCTTCTCTTCAAAATGCCCCCCACCTCCACCCATACCCATGCCCACCCCCCACTCCCACCCCTCCATACACATACACACACACACACACACACACACACACACACACACTCCATAATCTATCAACACTGGTCTATTTGCTGTTCCTTATATATGATACTCTTGACTCCATGCATTTATAACAGCTATCCCTAGGAGAATATTCAACTTGCTCCCTTCTTTGTCCTTGTGTACTTCAAGAATGAGATGAGATTCTAACTTCTGTAGGAGGCCTTACCTGGCACCTTTCCCTCCCCTCAAGTCTTTCCCCTCTGAGCCTGCCTTCCATTTCTTCTGTATATTTCTTCTTCATACATAGTGGCTGGCATTTTGTTTCTGTCATTAGGATACAAATTCCTCTGTGATTTTGTCTTAGTATCCCTAGCTCTTAGAACAGTGACTGACACATAGTAAATACTATGAGACATATGAAATACTCATTGACTGACATTAGTTAAATGTCTTTCATTCTGGACAGTTATGAAATAAAGGTGGATTTTGGTCCACAGAGGTTGTGAGCTATACAACACTATGCTAAAATCTTGCAGTCAAATATGTTCCCTTATCAATGTTAAATAAGTCCATACCACTAAATTATATCTTTAAGCATTTATCTTCTTGACACTGATATAAATGTCCAGAAATTGTAGCAAGAAAGCTTGGTGTGGTGGAAAGAGCATGGATGTGGAATGAGATCTACCTATAGATCTTCATGATCATCCGTGTAGATAGATCTGGTGGGGATCTCAGCTGGCATCTGGGTCAACTAACAGATGAGGAAATCCAAGGCGCAGAATAGTGAGTGACTCACCTAAGCTCCCATGGGTACCAAGTTTTTACTAGCCATGTTACCTTAGAGAATGTCACAATATCTCAGAGTTGTTTCAATTTCATTTTCTTTATAAATAACACTTCGAATATTTACTTCAAAGAATTGTTGTGAACAGTGTTTTGTGTGCAGCAAAATTATACAGGATGTCTCTAAAATCTTAGTGCAGTTTTAACAACCTGTATACTGACATATCTGCATGTGTGTATGCATGCACATGTATATTGTGTATGCATGTGCATGCATTTCCATTTAGACATAAAGTCAGTAAATAAACATTTATTAGATGCTGCACTGATGCATATGTACATGTGTGAGTGCATGTGTATGTTGGTGTATAAATACACCTATACGTGTATGTGTATATATGTGCATATATAATATAGATATATGCATGTGTTTGTGTGATTGTTGTTGATCAGTTGTTTGTGACCTCATCTGGGGTTTTCTTGGCAAAGAGACTAGAGTAGTTTGCTGTTTTATTCTGCAGCTCATTGTACAGGTGAGGAAACAAACAGGGTTAAGTGACTTGCCTAGGGTCACAAAGCTAGTAAGTGCTGAGACCAGATTTGAACTCAGGAAGAGTCTTCTTGACTTCAGGCTCAGCATTCTATCCACTATGCCACCTAGCTGCCATATGTGTATGTATATGTACACACATGTATTAGGAATGCTGCCTCTCTTACATATGTACAAACGTACTTATATATACACATATATATGTACTGTATACATATATGCATATCTATATGTATATGTAAACAATTATTCTTTCATTTTCCATGCAACATGAATAATACAAATGAATATAGTAGTGTTAAACAGTGATTCATTTACCTGACACCTAAAATGAGGAAAAATATATTTGGAAAAGATGTGCTTCCCAAATTCTCTCATGATGATCAAAAATCCTTCCTATAATTTACATGGTAGAAATAGGGGGGACTCAAGAATGAAATTCTAACAGTAAAAGAAACATAATATAAATTGTGTTATGGTAATGATAGACCTGAGATTTGCCCAAGGACGAGAGTAAAAGAGATATGAAATGAATGGTATTTGACTAAATGTAACTATTTAGTTATGCATATAATTCCTGAAATAAAAAGTTAAAGATACTTTATTAAAATCCTGCCCATACTTTGAGATCCAAGATGAAGCAAGATTTCCTATATGTATAGCCTTTTCTACCTACCTACTCCATTCACTGTTTTCTTAATTATGCCCACAGATGGTGATAATGCAAATTATTACTTTATTATGCTTTTTATAATTTCTAAATTGTTTTCTGGGTGTTTATCTCTCCAACTAAATATCTGACTCCTTGAGGCCACAGACTTCAAGGAAATTTTAGCCCCTTAAGAGCTGGAACTCTCAAAGGACAATAGGGAAGGAGAGCTTTTTGTAGAACCTCTTGATAAGTCTTGAGACCTCAGATTTGGGAAGCTTCTTAAGGGCACAGAATTATGCCACTTTTTGCCAGTGCCTGGCAGATACTAGGTGCTTAATAGGAACATTATGCTAGCAATTAGCTAAAAGGAATGGAACAAGGCTTCTAAGGGCAAAAGGGGAGGTCAGAAGAGAGGACTATGTGGGACAGCAAAAGGATAAATGCATCATAGTTTATTCTACAGCTACCTTTTTCCAAGGGAAGATTACGGTTTGAAAGTAAATTTGAAAGTAAAAATGTCCTGCCATGAAGTAAATAATGGTTCTCCAATTTTTCTTTTTGGTTAATCTAAAGTTTTCCTATGCTGCATTGGGTTTCACTTAAAGTAGGATGTCTCTATAGACTTGTACAATTAAAGCATTTTCTGCATTTACCATCCTTTGAACTTTGTTCTCTCCTTTGAAAGCAAAAAAAAAAAAAAATCAGGTAATTTGCTAAAAATGCACATTCATTCAAGTAGATAACACACACTGGCAAATACACAGTAAGGGTTTATGAAGAGAAAACTTGGTAACTTCTATCACAATTAAGGAAGAATCTTGCTTGTGGTTTTGGGAAAAAAATCTCACTAACAAGCAATGTGTATCTTTAAAATCTAAAAGTCTATGTGATTTTGTCTTTATGGGTTAATAAGAACCAAAAAAAAGGAACTCTTCATAGTCACTTACAGATTTTGAAAATGTGACCCTGATTAAAATACCATAGGAGGGAAAACGCCATTCCCCAGTACTTCACAAACAAGGCTCCTAAGATCATAGACCTAAAGCTGAAAGGGACCAAAAAGGTCATTACAAACGAGGACTCTGAGGACCAGAGAGGTTAAGTAATTTTTACAAAGTCACACAGGTAGCAAGTGGACAAGCTGGAACCTGAACATCAGTCCTGAGTGGAAGAACATCAAATTCAATGTTCTTTCTACCATTCCACGTAACCTCTGAGGGTCTCCCAGTCTTGATTCTATGACACTTCAAGAGGGCTTCCAAATACTTCAGAGTTGTTATTAATTTTCAAGACAAAATTAATTTTCCTTTGCTTTCATTTAATAAGCATTACATGGCACAAAGCACTTTTTGGAGCGAGGAGGAGCTAGGAGATGTGTGATAAAATCACAGCAGAACAGTTAGTGTCTCCTATGTAAAAACAGGGAAACACCAGGAAGAGTTACCAACAAACTGCTCAAACGAGTTATGAGGGAAGCCCCTCAAGAAGTCAAGTACATTGATGATTAAAATCACTGTAGATAAGTGGTGAAAAAAAGCAGATGCTGATCTGAAAAACTGTGAACCCCTAACTCTTGAAACAGGAAGCAGACAATGAGGCTGGATGGAAACACATTCAACATCAGCAGCTGAGTCAGAAGAGCAAAGCTATGTGTGAGTTAAGAGGCTCCGGACTTATCTGCTCTGACATTTTTAAAAGACAACTTAATTGGATTATATCTAATTCTATTTTAAAATTTTTTCCATTGTGGTATAAGCAGCCAGATATGAGAGAGGAAAACAACAAAATAGCAGAGGCCAATTAGGAGCCTAATTAAAAAAAAAGCTGATCTTTATTTATCTCCAAGGGTGGGAGATGTTACTTTATTCCTCCCTATTACTACTCACACAACAATTTAATTAAACAAGCATTTTTTTTAACATGTGAGGCACTGTGCTGGGCACTGGGGATGCCAAGATGCCTAGCTGTCTATAAGATAATAATCCAATGAAACTGAGGATAAGACACAAACACAAATGGCCTGGACACAGGGGAGAATGTGATGAATGTAAAAGAGAGGCTCAGGAAAAGAGGGGGAGATAAGACTTGAAAAGAGGGAAAGCACATTTAGCTGAAGGTATTTCAGAAAGGCCTCAAGGAAAGGACGACCTTAGCACCATTTTAAGGCACAGTTACCATGTGCTAGTAAGCTTTCCCTACATGATGGCTATGGTTCTGCTTTCATGATAAATATGATAATTCAACTCACTTCAGCTGAGTTGATATTACTGAGGTCCTATATTATGTACAGGGCAAGAAACAAAGGGTAAATGAAACATACCACTTGACCTAGGCGAGTCTTACAATGTAATAGGAGATTAACTCATAAAAGAAGAGGGAAGAAAACTGAGGAAACAATTCCAAGGCACATCATGATAAATATGCTAAGTTTAAAGAAAATTGTACTGCCCTTTTCACTCTCTAACTTCTGGCCAAAGTGAACTACATTCCATCTCCCATTTCTCTCCTACTCTCGGTCATTCCCGTGCCTTTGGTCACTTGGTCACCTCCTGCTTTGAATGGATGTGTCTCTTTATTAAAGACACTCCTTTTGTCGAGGCTGAGCTGTCTTCCATCCAGGTGCTACTTTCTTTATGAAGATTTTTCTAATTGTTTCCACCAAGTCATGAAAAAATGAATTAACGTTTCTGAGTTGTAAGTTAATTGAGGTCAGAGTCTAGGCTGAGTCTCTCTCCGTATGCACAGTGCCAGGCACTGTAAGTACTTGATAATAATAATCACTGACTTTATGTAGGTTTTGTAATTTTCTCAAGGTCACACAGGTATTAAAATGGAAGAGTTAGGATCTAAACTCACTTTGTTTGACTTCAAAAATGGCACTTCACACTAAATCATACATACTACCTCTCAGTCCCCCCGCGGAGGCCTCGGAAGGAAGAAAACAATGGATGTCTCTACCTTCTCCCTTAAGAATCTCAGTGAGGGGGAGGTTCTGGCTGATGCACCAGGAACTTTGAATAGGCGATAATACAGGGAGAATCTCAGTATCAAGCCCAGTCCTGGAACAGGTTGCATACAAAAAGAATAATAACCTCTTAACTACTTTAACCCAGGTGACCTTGGCCCATGATGGGGATCTATGACTATGCTGATAGACTTATTTATTCCTGTTATGCGGTGGTTCTGATATTCCTGGCATGACTCCTCGTTACCATTACTTTATATTGGGAAATTCACAACGAATTGTAAAGATATAACACATCAGCCTCCTCTGGGATTCAGTTCTTCCAAAGGGAGGAGGCAACATGGAGGACTTTCGGTTTTTGACTCCTTTCATATTTTTCTGTTTGTTCTTAAACTGCCCTAAGCTCTTCCTTCAGTGTTGCTTTGTGTTGTTGTCTTTTCATATCTCTGGGGTTATGGAGTGTCTAGCAATAGCTCTAAGGACATTTGAGTGGTGAAAGTTCTCCTAGAAGACTTTAGGATCTCGCTACCAAAGCATGGAATGTAGGAAGAGCAAAATCACTCCATGTAGGTTAGATTAATTTTGTAACACCTTCTAAAATCCCTGACATAGACTAGACTAATTTTTTTTCCTAAAAGGCAAAAAAAGTATCTCTGATGCTTGATTGGTCCAGGGGAATTAATGAAGTAGCTTCCTGGTTGTCTGAAGCATAAAGAGTTCAGTACCTAAGGAGCTAGAATTCTAAAGGCTTATAACTGGGTACAACACCATGGCAAATTTAGAGGTGAGGGAAGCTACACATAACTGAATAAAAGCTGTATATTTTTCCAAATATTCTTTCCATTAAATTAATTACTTTTCTGTAATGTTATATGGTCTCCCCTATGGAAAGTCATTGGAGCACTGTGGATCATTAGCTGGTTTTGGAACTAATAAGAACTGGGTTCAGATGCTGCCTCTGGCACACTCTGGCATAATTCTGGGCAAGTCACTTGCCCTCAAGGAGTTTGCAGTCTTCTGTATAAGGAGGTGACATACACAGAGAATACAAGTCATAAGGTCATAGTTCTAGAGGTATATGGGACCTCAGAGGTCATTTAGTCCAAACCATTCATCGTGGAACTGAGGCTGGCTAGGTTAAGCAAAGTGCCCAAGATTACATGCGTGGCAATGGAATGAAGAAAGGATTGGCACAAAGTGCTCCAGAAAATCTGAAGAGGGAGGATTGGGGCTGGGAGAAGATCAAGAAGGGCAGTGATGCTTGAGCAAAGTGCTGAAGGAAGAGAAAGATTCTGGCAGGCAGAGATGGGGAGGATGTACATTCTAGGCATTCTAGAGAGCCCATATAACTGCACAGATGCTGGATACAATGTGTCTAGAGATAGTAGTCTTGTTTAGGTGATATATGAAAAGAAGGACAGTAAAACAGATTGAATGGTCGGCAAGAGTTGGGAAATGTAGAGATTTAAAACAAAAGACTACTTTGTAGTAGCTGATTCTATCATAATTGATTCTATTATGATAATCACTGAAGTTTTTTGATGAGGAGAATGAGTTGTCAGAAATGTATTAGGAGTCTTTATCTCAGCTCTCAGTTTCAACCATATGCTTCTCTAAATATTATATAGCTAGGTCTTACTTAATATGAACAATAAATCTCTGAGGTGGCTGCATATATTTAAATTCATACTATTCAAAGTTATAATTACATAAAATGTTATAATTGGTTCTAGCATAATGGAAACACACGTTGCAAATTTGAATTATGTGACTACTTCCGGGGATTCATTATTCCCCCTAACTGGGGCCTAACAGTATATAAAAATAGTATCAGAAATATGTCAATTAATTTAAAGGAAACATGGCATAGTAAAAAGAGCATAAGATTTGGAGTCAAAGAAATAGTGTTTGAATATAGGCTTTCCTTAGGCTTCAGTTTATCTTTAAAATTAGGAAACTGACACTACTTTTATTAGATTCCTTCTTTCTCTAGATCAGGAGTGGGGAACCTGTGGCCTTGAGATCACATGTGGCCTTCTAGGTCCAAGTTTTACAGAACAAATCCTTTTAATAAGGGGATTTGTTCTGTAAAGTTTGGATTCAGTCAGAGGGGCAATACTTGAGGGCCTAGAGGGCCACATGTGACCTTGGGACTGCAGGTTTCCCACCTCTGCTCTAGTTTCAATTTGACATATTCTTACTAAGATTTTAATACATACACACCCACACACATATGTGTGTGTATATATATGTATATATACATATATACACATATGTGTGTATGCATGTATATATATATATATATACACATATACACACATATTAGACATTGTCAGACACTAGGAGATTCAAAGACAAAAAACTAAATAGTAACTGCTCTCAAGGAGTATACCAAGGAGTGAGCTGAGGAATACATTATCTGCATTAATAAACATAATGCAATTCAATTTAAAAAATATTTTAAAGAGCCTACTGCATGGTAGGCCCTGGAAAAACAAGACAAAAATTGAAATGGCTCTACCTAAAAGAACTTATATTCTGCTACTCACTCAACCAAGTGAGTGAACACAAAATTATAAAAAATTTTAAAAAAAGGAATGTGAAGAGGTAGATAAGTTGCTTATAACTGGAAGGACTGGGGCAGTGGAACAGGCATCAGAAAAGGCCTTGCGGAGGTGGGGGCACTTGAGCTGAGATTTCGTGGAAGCTGGAGATTGACTAAGTAAGAAGCAAAGTGCTTTCCACACATGCAGGAGCACTGGTGAAGAAGCACAGGTGGTAAATTGGGAGAAACGTAGGGAGAAACTTTATGGGCCAAAGTAACTGGAACAGAAATCAAGTGCAGCAGAGACAGTTGAAGCTGGATTGTGGAGGGCTTTGAATGCTTAAACAGAGGAGGTTATATTTAACCCTAAAAGCAATAAGAAGCCATTGAAGGGAATAACATGGTTGAATCTGTATTTTAGGAATATCGATTTAGCAGCTGTGTGGATGATGGTAAACTGGAGCTGGAGAGACCAATTATGAGTCTATTTTGATAGCTGAGGAAAGAGGTGTTGGAGCCTAAACTAGGGTAGAGGTCATGTGAGTGAAATTAGAAGGGCACAGACGAAAAGAGAAATAAAGGTAGGATGGACAAGATGTGGTAACTGATTAGACTGAATGGATGTGGGGATGAGGTAGAAAAACAGTCAAAAATAACTCTAAATTCGTGAATCTGGGTGACTTAAAGTATGATGTTGCTGTCAACATCGGGAAAGCCATTCTGGAAGAGGCATATATTTTGAGAGGTGGGAAGTAGAGGTCTGTACGGAAATGTGAAGTTTGAGATTATAGGATATGCAAATGGAGATATGCAGCAAACATTTAAAAATACAAAATGGTAGTTCAAGAGAGAGCCTAGAGCTGGATGCATAAATTTTAGAGTCCTCTAAATAATTATGTTAAGTGAAACATGGGAGTTGATGATATGACCAAGGAAGAAAATGACATGAAAGTAGAGAAGAGGGCCTATAACAAAGCACTGGAGAATATCTATATTTACTGAGCAGAAAGAGAGTGATAATTCAGTTGAATTGCCTATTTATGTATGAAATTATGAAATGGATCAGGCATGCCCAGTACTTTGGGTATTCACTATGAAAGACAATGATGGCAATAGGAAGTAAGGCTACTATCACATTTTAATAGGACACAGAGGATGTAGGGGCAAACAGCATGGGAAGTATAGAGACAAGTGGTAAAAAAAAAAAAGGGAAGAGGAATATAGAAGCAGAGGGAATGGGGAAGATGGAGAGGGTGACAAAAAGAAGGCAGGCAGCCATGGGGAAGAAAATGGAAGAGGCATGGAGAATAGGCCTCATAACCACGGATTAGAGTTGGGAGCATTAGACAGCATGGAGACAGATGAAGATGGAAGAGTGCTTGGAGTAGAGTAGGAGTTTGAGGTCCCTTTCTATAGTTTTGACATGGGTCAGACTAACTTAGCTCTGCCACCTTGGGCTGGTTCATTAACATATCTAAATCATCTCAAAGTTGTCAATAAGATTTAAAATTAATATATTCACATCATCTCAGATCTCTGTGAGTGGCTGTGATGTCTAGAAATATCTGAAATTTACATACATATCATAGGATCAAAAGGCCCTGGCAGTAAAAGGTAGATGGCTTCCCCTGATTTAACTCATATTAAGAGGATGGGATTTTTAGTTAACATATGATATAGTTTGCAAATCATATTCTTTTGATCTTTGGGACAGTCTATAAATGACTTCTAGGTTCATCTTTACAATCTTGTTTCCTGTTATTATTACTTTACTACACTGACTAGAAAGGGGGTGGTGGTCAAGAGGACCAGAACAAAATATAATTTTAACACACCAGCAATAGAGACTGAGAAAAATCAAACAGCTGGGAGAAGAAGTAAAAAGGATCAGTATCATGGAAGCCAACGGAGAAGACTATGGTTAACAGGAGAGGGTGGTCAACAAGTGTGAAAGTTAAATGTCGAGTAGAATGGGATCTGATAAAAAGCCATCAGAGTGATCAATTAAGAGTCTGCTGGCGACCTTGGAGAAAGCACTTTCAATTGAGTGGTGAGGTCAAAAGTTAAGTTGATAAGGGATTAACCTGCAAGTAACGAAATGGAAGCAATTAATACAGATAATTCCATCTAAGAATTTAACTGTGACAGAGAGGAGAGGTGTAGGACTAGAGTTTGAAGAGATAGGAAGGATAAAGTAAAAGTTTTTTTTATACTTTTTAAGGACTGAGGAGACCTGGGAATATCTGTAGGTGAACAAGGTAAGGATCCAGTGGATAAGAATAGATTAAAGGTGGAAGACATGGGAGAGTGACAAGTGACAGGCTCAAGCTATGTAAGATATTGAAGAGTAAAAGAAAAAACCTTTGAAATATTTAAGAGATGGCAGTGATGCCTAATCATAAGAGTAAAATCGGTGATTTCGATTTGTGTCTTAATACCATGCCATCAAATCTATCTACCATTTTCTAAAATGGATAGTTTGAAAGAATTGGTATTGTCATCTAAAAGCAATGTTAACTTATTCTATGGGACTGCTGCATGCTTAAACAACTTGGATTTCAGTTCTCAATCTAAGCTAAAATGAAGCTGTTCTCTTTTTCTGACAGACCAAGAGGCAATTAATTCTTTGCATATAGTCTCCAAAATCAGGAATATACAAGCAGAAAGGAGACAGTAAGACATATTCCCAAAAGGCATGCCCCAAGGGCCTCACAAATGTCCTTCTGCTTTGCCTGCCTACATGTTACAGAACAATGACAGGAATGAGATCACATACGATGCTGCTTTATGTTGCAGTCGTCAAAAGGCAGCTTCCTCCAGTTATGCTTACAACTGGTGTCTGAAATGTCAAAAGATAAGATGCCAGTCTTGGAAAGCCAAAGTTAAAGAGTTTCCATGAGTATCTATTTAGAGTGTGTGTGTGTGTGTGTGTGTGTGTGTGTTTTAAATTTTAATTCTGAGATTAATCAGACAGGCTCGTAACCAAAGGGACCTATTTCTGCCAGTTTTATAGTTGCCATCTGTGGATGATCACTACAAAATGGAAGTGATTTCTCCAAAACATAAGACAGCAAAGACTGCAATACAATTGGAACCAAGGATATTCACACAGAACAGGGAAAGATAAATCACCCTTCTGATCACTACCCAAGGTACTATTGAACTATACCTGATGATAGTTAAGAAATCAGTCCAAAATGAGAGAACTGATAAGAGAAAAAGTAAAGTGGTCAAAGGTTTTGAGTGATATTTGACTAACTTAAATCTGCACAACAAAATGCTGTTTTCACTGGATTAATCAATTGACAAGCACTCATTAAGCCCGTACCACATACTGGGTACTAGAAATACAAAGATGAACCCCATAGATGGATGGATGGATGGATGGATGGATGGTTGGATGGATGGATGGATAGACAGACAGGCAGGCAGGCAGGTAGGCAGACAGGCAGACAGACAGACAGACAGACAGACAGACAGATAGACAGATAGACAGATAGACAGATAGATAGATAGATGATAGATAGATAGATAGATAGATAGATAGATAGATAGATAGATAGATAGATAGACAGATAGATAAATAGGCAGAAAGAAAGAAAGAAAGGTAGGTAGGTAGATAAACAGCTACATGGATGGATGGCTAGAGAGCCAGAGCTTCTTGTAAAATAAAACCAAGATGATCTACATTACTAAGTATTTAACTATTGACAGTAATCAAGGACAGTAGGAGAAACTTTGGTCTTTGGTCATTTTTAAGTAGTGTCCAACTCTTTGTGAACTCATTTGGGGTTTTTCTGTCTTTTTTTGGCAAAGATATTGGAGTGATTTGCCATTTCCTTCTCCAGATCATTTTGAAGATGAACATACAGAGTTAAGAGACTTGCCCGGGGTTACACAACTAGTAAGTGCGTGAGGTGGGATTTGAACTCAGGAAGATGAGTCTTCCTGACCCTAGGTCCAACACTCTATCCCATGCCACCTGGCTGCCTCAAGGAGAAACTAGTATCTTAGTTATATACTGATGCCAGTGCTCTGAGTGTGTCATGCAAAATCTAGAGAATGTGTATCATTGAATATGTGGAGAGATTCATGCATCTAAGGGCACTTCCAACTCTGAGTTTCTAATACTCCATGTGAACTGGAGTCCCCAGTCTTTCTCCAGGAAAGCTATATATTTTTTTCCAGTTTTCAGATAAGTGAAAGAGAATAACCCAAATCACTTAGAAACGAGGGATGAATCTGAACCTCTCCTCCCTGAGGTGGCAGACCATCTGACGGTGGCTGCCCCCCATGTAGTAAACCAGGTCAAGCTCTGAGATCAAATGATCAATTGCGAAGAGTTAATTCGGGAAGCCCTGAGTAGAAGTATCTTTGGACCTATATTCAGAGAACACAAACTACTTATTGCCTGACTTCTTCTAATTTTACTGTCTCATCTGTCTGTATAAGCTCTATAAAATTATGCTTAAATAGTACTCAGTAAAAATTCATTTTCCCTTCTGGGAATTATTATTCTAATCCCAGATGGAAAGTATTTTTCCTTTCTGGGAACTATGGGAGTGTCTTTTTCTTCTGGCTAAATTCTCATCATCTAACTCAATCCTTTTATTTCATTTCACATTTGGCTTCCTTTTACAAGCAGCTTAAAAATGAACTCATCACAACAGGCATCTTCTCTTAGAAGTAACCATGTCAAAGTTAAGACATTAAACTTGTTGAGACACTTTCTGGGCAAAGCTCTTTTAATTCTAGTGAATAACATTCCAACTTCTTTAATATTCCTTCCTGAAGGAAATATTTCATTCATGTCTAGAACATAGCCACTCCATGATATTCCATTCCTGGTCTGCCATCTCAAGTATAATTCACTGCACACAGTTGCCAGTCTGCTGAGACTCTCACTGTTCAGAAATAAAACCAGAGAGCCTTAGAACTAAAAAGGAAGTTTCAAAAGGCAGTATTATTAGGTGTGCTTAAACCACCCCCCCCATCCTAATATTGTATAATATATTACATATTCCTTATGTTACAAATGTGCAACTAGGGGCCAAGGAAGTTATGTGACTTTCATGGACCCATACTACTAATAAAGTATGGAGGGAAGACTAGAACTCAGGATGTCACCCTGCCAGTAACCTGCCCTTCCTTCTCTACTGTGTGAAACAACAAAGTGAATTAAACATAACGAACTTCTGAAACATAAGGATGACTGAATTGTTAAGGGACCAAACTGTTGTTGTTGTTTGAGTGGAGCAAGATGCTTTTAATACTTCTAATAAAGGATAATGAAATATTTTGCAAATATAGAATTCTAGGTATGGAAGAGACTGCTACTGGTCAAATAAATCCCACCAATATTCCAAATATAGCCTCACTGACCCCATCCTAAAGGAATCATTTCATTTTTACAGGACACTTGGCTAATTTCAACGAAGATTTTAGTCCTTAACACCTCCAGGGAACAGTCAGCTGGCCCAGATCAAAGTTTCAACCCAATAGGCCACTTGTTTATTCTCACAGAAAAGGATTCAATTATATGGTATTATGGCCAGACTAGGAGGGTATATTGGTCTGAAGGATTAACTGTGTTTCTTTTTTATAGAGGACAAGAAGGAACAGTAGAAATGTGCTGCCACTGGAAACTCTGCCTAGTATCCTGTAACTGGATAAATATACTTAATCTGCTTTGAATAAAATTCCTTCTTAAAAATACTCATATTCAATACCTATAGCTGGTAACCATATACTGTCCAGCCTAGAACTAGCTATATCTACTACACAGGTTGTGTTATGATGCCAAAACAGCAGAATGAAAAATGAAAATTTTAATCATCCAGATACCTATAAAATTCCGGATAATAACCAACATATAATAATAGCAACTACCATTTATATACTACGTTAAGGTTTACAAAGTGTTTTACATATGCATCTCATTTGACTCTCTGGTATTGTTTTTAAATAATTGGGATGACTTTCTTTTACTTTTTCCATGGATATTTCAGGGTTATAGAGAAAAAATTTGAGGGATTATGTGATAAAAGCCAATCATAATCCTTCTACCATCTCAAATACTTGATACTTAAATGGATCTACAATCTCATTGATTCAAGTTCCCTACAATGAAAAAGATCACAACTATGGGAGGTATAATATCCTAATTGATTCTCCTGTGAACATCAGTCTATTTTTTTGCCTTAAAAGGAGATAAAACCATTCTTAAGAGTTGATTGCCATAGAGGACTAATGGGCTCAGGTTACTGACATCATTTCCTGACCACCTGTATACAAAGCAACTACAAGAACCTCAGAGAACTTTCTGAATTTTTTTTTACTGTTTATTAATTTATTTTTAGCTTTCAACATTCATTTCCACAAAATTTTGAGTTCCAAATTTTCTCACCATCTCTCCCCTCCCCCACCTCATAACACCTTACATTTTGATTACCCCTTCCCTCAATATGCCCTCCCTTCTATCAGACTCCTCCCTTCCCTTATCCCCATCTTTTCTCTTTCCTTGTAGGGCAAGATAGATTTCTATGCCAGTTACCTGTATTTCTTATTTCCCAGTTGTATGCAAAAACAATTCTCAACATTCGTTCCTAAAACTTTAAGTTCCAACTTCTCTCCCTTCTTCCCTCCCCACCCATACCCACTAAGAAGGCAAGCAATTCAATATAGGCTATATATGTGTAGTTTTGTAAAAGACTTCCATAATAGTCATGTTGTGTAAGACTAACTATATTTCCCTCCATCGTATCCTATCCCCCATTTCTTTTATTCTCTCTTTCAACTTTTTCCCTCCCCAAAAGTGTTTACTTCTAATTACTCTCTCCTCTCATTTGTCCTCCCTTCTATCATCCCCCGCCACCCCACTTGTCCCCTTCTCTCCTACTTTCCTACAGTGTTAGATTTTCATACCAAATTGACTGAGTATGTCATTTCCTCCTTAAGTCAAATGTGAAGAGAGTAAGCTTCATTTTTTCCCTCTTACCTCCCTTTTCTCCTCCACTGAAAAAGTTTTCTTGCCTCTTTTATGAGAGAGAATTTGCCACATTCCATTTCTCCCTTTCGCCTCCCAATATATTCCTCTCTCACCCCTTAATTTTATTTTTTTAGATATCATTCCTTCTTATTCAACTCACCCTGTGCTCTCTGTCTATATATATACATATATACACACACACATTTGTAATATATACATATATGTATACATACACACATATGTATATATGTATATATTTATATAGATACACATATGTACATATATTTATAATATATATACATATATATTTATATACATATGCATGTGTGTTCATAATCCCTCCAACTATCCAAATACTGAGGAAAGTCTCAAGAGTTACAAATATTATCTTTCCATGTAAGAATGTAAATAGTTCAGCTTTAGAAAGTCCCTTATGATTTCTCTTTCTTGTTTATCTTTTCATGCATCTCTTGATTCTTTTGTTTGAAAGTCAAATTTTTTACTCAGTTCTGGTCTTTTCATCAAGAATGCTTGAAAGTCCTCTATTTCACTGAATGACCATTTTTTCCCCTGAAGGATCATGCTCAGTTTTGCTGGGTAGGGGATTTTTGGTATGAATCTTAGTTCCTTTGACTTCTGGAGTATCATATTCCAAGCCCTTCGATCCCTTAGTGTAGAAGCTGCTAGATCTTGTGTTATCCTGTTTGTATTTCCACAATACTTGAATTGTTTGTTTCTAGCTGCTTGCAATGTTTTCTCCTTGACCTGGGAACTCTGGAATTTGGCTACAATATTCCTAGGAGTTTTCTCTTTTTGGATCTCTTTCAAGTGGTGAACAGTGGATTCTTTCAATATTTATTTTGCCCTCTGGTTCTAGAATATCAGGGCAGTTTTCCTTGATAATTTCATGAAAGATGATGTCTGGGCTCTTTTTTTGGTCATGGCTTTCAGGTTGTCCCACAATTTCTAAATTTTCTCTCCTGCATCTATTTCCCCTTCATTCTTTTAGTTTTGTTTTGTAATTTCTTGCTCTCTCATAAAGTCATGAGCTTCTAATTTTTGAAGAACTATTTTCTTCAGTGAGTTTTTGAATATCCTTTTCCATTTCACTAATTCTTCTTTTTAAAGTATTCTTATCCTCATTGGCTTTTTGGACCTCTTTTGACAATTGAGTTAGCCTATTTTTAAGGTATTATTTCATTCAGCATTTTTTGGGGTCTCCTTTAGCAAGTTGTTGATTTCCTTTTCATGATTTTTTTGCATTGCTCTCATTTCTCTTCCCAATATTTCCTCTACCTCTCTTACTTGATTTTCAAAATCCTATTGGGCTCTTCCATGGTCTGAGACCATTGCATATTTATTTTGGAGGTTTTGGATTCAGAAATCTTGACTTCTTCTGTTGGTATGCATTGTCCTTCCTCACCCTGAAAGGATGGAAGAAAATACCTGTTCACCAAGAAAGTAACCTTCCATAGTCTTATTTTTTTTTTCCTTTTTTGGGGATTTTCCCAGCCAGTTACTTGACTTTTGAGTCCTTTGTTAAGAAGAGGGTATACTCTGGGGACCTGCAAGTTTTCAGTTCCTCGAAGGTGGCACAATCAAGGGAGAGGAGTTTACTCCTCTCCTGGCCTATGTAGTGGTCTGGGAACAACCAAAAACTTTTCTGCCCAGAATCTGTGAGTAGAATTCCCTCTCCACAACTGCCTCCAGCTCCACCAAGCCAGTGCTTCCCTTTACCCCAGGAGCCAAGCTCAGGGCTGAGATTCAGATCAGCGGCTTAGCTGCCCCAGGGGCTTTAGGAGGGCTCCAAAAATAGACCCTGGCATTGCAGTGGCTGCTGCTGGTGGTCCAGACCATGTTCCCTTCTCCTGAATGAAGGAGCTTTCTCATTGACCTTTGGAGCTGTCTTTAGTGTTTGTGGGTTGAGCAATCTGGGAACTGCTGCTGGTGGTGCCCTGAAGTCTTTTCCTGGTCCTGTCTCTGCTATGTGGCCCATGCTGGCCTGTACTCTGCTTTGTGCCCAGTGTGATATACCTTTCCTGTCGGCCTTCCAGGCTGTCTTTGGCTGGAAATCTCCTTCACTCTATTGTTTTGTTGCTTCTGTTGCTCTAGAATTTGTTTAGAGTCATTTTTTACAGGTATTTTATGGGTTATGTGGGGGAGCTTCTACAGTCTCATCTTTCTACTCTGCCCCTGAAGTTTCTGAATCTTGACTGGTATAAAAAGATGAGCAACTCTGATAAGGGAGCTTCACTCAAATGAGTCAAACAAAAGTAGTCTCAATGTTCAACACCACTGGATAGTCTTCTCCTAGGATGGCTAAGTAAAACCCCCTTCATTATCTGCTGAATGATCTATGTGTCTATTTTGCATTTCAGTATTGAAGCTAAACTACCAGGGGACTGGCCTGGGTCAGAACCAGCTCAGATTAGCAATTCATTCAATCTGGTCCATCATGGGTGACTCTTGTTCATATTCTCTTGTGTTTACCACAAGGTATCCTTGTGGAGGCCTTCCCTTAATATCACCCAATATTGTAGGTATACCAATAGATCATTCCGGATGTCCACCTATCATCATCACTTGCTATGGGATCAGATCATTTTCTTTTCTTGTCATACAATTCCTGCGTGACATTATTTAATTCCTGTTCTTTAGAGACTGCCATTAGTTAGAGTTTGAAACTTATTCACAATTACCATGTATTTTTTTCATTATCTTTTACATAACACACATCTTTATTTCATCAGAGTCATTGATGTTCCAGGTTTTGTTGCCATATGAAAATACTGATAAAATGTTCATATTGAAAAGATGAGCCTTTCTTTCATCAGGAAAAAGAGTATTACAAGTTTCTGAAAGCAATTCAGCATAATTTCCTCCTCCTTAATGATGGGTAGAACTAATTGGCCATCTATACTATTTATACCAGATATGCATAGTGTTGGACAAATGCTGTACAGTTTCCACTGAAATGAATGTTCAAATCTGCATAATAGACATTCTTTATCCATTTGTTCTCTCCTGTATGGGTGGATAGGCTTTCAAAATCCTTTAAATGATTAAAGAACTTTTCCAGTTGACTCTCCAATGTCTTGCACTTGAATGCAATTAATAGTCATCCACAATCTGAAGGACCTCACATCCACAGGGAATTATCCATCTGGATCTCCATCACAATGACAAATAATTTTGATAAGTATGTAACTCCTTTGTTTTACACTTCATCCCACGGAAGGTCAACAAACAGAATTCTTTTCATTGTTAGATCTTCCACGAAATCCTGAAAGGTGTTGATATATGGAAGAGATATCTTGTTGTAAAAGATCCTATAAAGTGGTATTTTACTCTGCTAGGTCACATGCTTTTCCAATCTACCAACAATAAGAGCAATGCAATATTATATTCTCTACAACTTTCAGTTAATTGTGGTATGTCATGTATGTGATCTACTACTGAATATCACTGACAAAAGCCTACCTGTTGTTCCCTCTCATCAAAGATGTCCTCAGTTAGTGGACAGATGTTTCTGATAAAAATTTTGTATAGACAGGAAAGGAAAATGTAGCTTGGTAGTCATTAATATTCTGTCAGTCACCTTTTTTTTGTACTAATAAGGTTCAATATTTTTTCCAACTCCTCTTACATCTTCCCTTCCTTCAGGATACCTTGTATATTACTCCCTCAATGCAATGCTCTTACAATTACATCATCTCCAGCATGTATCTTCTTTTTACTTGATCTAATCTGTCAGTCAATAAACATTTATTAAGCACCTATTTTATGCCAGGCACTGTGCTATGTACAGGAACACAAAGAATCTATTCTGCTTCAGATGAATTGAAAAAAAAAAAAAAAGCAGGGGTAGCAATCATGATCTCAGACAAAGCAAAAGCAAAAACATCTAATTAAAAGAGATAAGAAGGAAAATTATGTTTTGCAAAAAAGTACTATAGACAATTGAAATAATATCAATCTTAAACATATATGCACCAAATGGTATGACATCAAATTCTTAAAGGAAGAGTTACAGAAGTCACATGAGGAAATAGACAGTAAAACCATATTAGTGGGGGACCTCTATTTGTCTTTTTCAGAAATAGATAAATATCATAAAAAATAAGTAAGAAGTTAAGGAAATGAAAAGGATGTTAGAAAAGTTAGACATGATAGTCCTATGGAGAAAATTCAATGCGAATTGAAAGGAATATAACTTTTCTCTGCGGTACAATACCTCCTCAACACCTACTCAAAAACTGACCATGTATAAGGGCATAAAAACCCCACAACCAAATGCAGGAAGGCAGAAATACTAAATGCATCCTTTTCAGATTGTAATGGAATGAACATTATATTTGATAAAAGGCTGTGGAAACACTGATTAAAAATTACTTGGAAACTAAATAATCTAATCCTAAAGAATTAATGGGTCAGAGAGCAAATCATAGAAAAAATCAATAATTTCATAAAGGAAATTCCAACAATGAGACAACATACCAAACTTTAAGGTATGCAGCTAAAGCAGTATTTAGGGAAAATTTTCTCTCTAAATGCATACATCAATAAATAGAGAAAGAGCAGATCAATAAATTGAGCATGAAACTAAAAAAGCTACAAAAAGAACGAATTAAAATTCCCAGTTAAACACCAAATTGAAATCATTGAAATAGTAAATAAAATTAATAGCTGGTTTTACAAAAAAAACCCCAATAAAATAGATAAACCATTAATTAATTTTCTTTGAAAAGAAAAAAATAAAATAAAATTACCATTATCAAAAATGAAAAGGGTGAATTCACCACCAATAAAGTTATTAGGAGTTATTTTGCCCAATTATATACCAATAAATCTAACAATTTAAGTGAAATGGATAAATATTTACACAAATGTCCTAAATAACAGAAGAGGAAAGAGAATATTTAAATAATGCTACCTTAGAAAAAATTGAACAAGTCATCAATGAGCACCCTAATAAAAAAATCTTCATGACCAGATGGATTCACATGTCATTTAAAGTATATTATGTAATAATACACTATATAAATATCATACTCTATACCAATACCATATAAACTATATGGAAAAATAGGCAAAGAAATAGTCCTTCTAAATATCTTTCATGACAGAAATATGATGCTGATACCTAAACCAAGAAAAACCAAAATAGAGAAAAAAAGTATAGACCAATTTCCTAATGAATAGTAATGCAAAAAAAAATTAAATAAAATATTAGCAAGGAGATTACAACAATACAACACAAAGATCATACACTATGATCAGATGGGATTTACAGCAGGAATGCAGAGCTGATTAAACAATAGGAAAACTATCAGAATAGTTGACCATAACAACAACAAAACCAACAGAAAATGTATAATTATCTCAAGAGATGCAGAAAAGGTTTTGGACAAAATACAACACTGATTCCTATGAAAAAAATACTATAAAGCATAAGACTAAATGGAGTTTTCCTTAAAGTGGCAAGTAGTATCAATTCAAAACTGTCATCAACCATTATTTGTAGTGGTTAATTATCTGGTACTGGCTAAGGAACAGAGTGATGGATCAGTGGAATAGATTAGGTATATAATACACAATTGTATATGACCACAGTAACCTAGTGTTTGATAAACCCAAAGCTTTTGGGACAAAAACTCACTATTTGATAAAATTTGCTTTTTTCCAATTTCCAAATTTTCCAAACTGGAAAGCAGTTTGGCAGAAACTAGGTATAAACCAACATTTCATACCATATACCAACGGGTACATGATTTAGACATAAAAGGTGATATGTAAGCAAATTAGGAGGGCAAGAAATAGTTTACCTGTCAGATCCATGAAGAAGGAAAGAATTTATGACCAAGGAAGAGATAGAGAGCATTACAAAATGTAAAATGGATAATTTTGACCATATTAAATTTAAAAGGGTTTTCACACACACACACACACACACATACACACACACACACACACACAAACACATACAGCCAAGATTAGAAGGGAAGTAAAAAACTGGGAAAAAATTTCTATAGCAAGTATATTTGATAAAGGTCTCATTTCTCAAGTATATAGGTAACTGAATCAAATTTATAAGAACACCAATCATTCCCCAATTAATGAATGGTCAAAGGTTATGAACAGGCAGTTTTCAGACGAAGAAATCAAAGCTATCTATAGTAATGAAAAAAAATGTTCTAAATCACTATTGATTAGAAAAATACAAATTAAAACTGATTCCCATCTACCAGACTGCCTAATATGAAAGAAAAGGAAAATGATAAGTGTTGGAAATGTTGTGCAACTCACGATACTAATGAACTGTTGGTAGAATTGTAAGCTGATCCAATTCTAGGGAACAGTTTGTAGCTATACCCAAAAGGCTATAAATCTGCATAACTTTTGACCCAGCAACCCCACTAAGTCTTTATCTCAAAGAGATTAAAAATAAAAGGAAAAGAACTTACATGTACAAAAATACCTGTAGCAACTCTTTTTGTGGTGGCAAAGAATTGGAAATTGAGGGATGCCCATCATTTGAGGAATGATAAACTATTGTGGTTTATAATTGTAATGGAATACTATATTGATAAAAAAAAAATGATGAGCAGGATTCCTTCAGAAAAACCTGGAAGAACTTACATGAACTGATAGCAGAAGGAAGTGAGCAAAATCCAGAAAACATTGTACACAGCAACAGCAATATTGTATGATAATCAATTGTGAATGACTTAGCTATTCTCAGCAATTCAATGATTCAAGACCATTCCAAAGGTCTCATGATGAAAACATTATCTAACTCCACAGAAAGAACTGATGGAGGCTGAATGCAGATCAAAGTACATGATTTTTTGCTTTCTTTATATTTTGCTGATCTCTTTTTTTCATACAACATGTCTAACACAGAAATATATTTTGTATGACTGCATATGTATAAGCAATGTCAAATTGCTTTCTGCCTCAGGGAAGAAGAGGGAGTAGAAAGGGAGAAAATTTGGAGCTAAATTTTTTTTGTCAAAAATTGTTTTGCATATAATTGAAAAAATAAAATATTAATCAAAAAGAAGAAAGAAAGAGAAAAAGAAAATGCATGGAGTTGGGAGGAGGAGGAGTCCCTTATGTCAGGAACACCAAAGAGTCCAATGTCACTGGATCACAGAGTAGGAGAATGGGGGTAGTGTAAGGTATGAGAAGGCGGGAAAGGTAGAGAGTGTCAGGTAATGAAGGGTTTTGAACACCAAACAGAGGGATTTAAATTTGATACTGGAGATAAATGGAAGCCACTGGATTTTATTGAGTGGGGCAAAAGGTGGGTGACATGATTAGACCTGTACTTTACAGAGACAAGTGGAATGAGAGGAGGGTGGACTGAAGAGGGAGAAGCTTGAGGCAGGGAGCCAAGTAACTATTACTAAAGTCCAAAACTACTACCATATTACAAAATTACAATACAGCTATTACTATTACAATAGATGCTGCCTGCACTAGGTTGGTATCAGTGTCAGAGGAGAGAAGGAGATATATGGAAGAGATATCATAAAGGTCAAACTGAAAAGCCTGACAATAAATTGGATAATTGGGAGGGGAGGGGTGAGAGTGAGGAACTGATTGTACAGCAGGGGTGCAAATCTGAGCAACCAGAAGGACGCTAAGTGCACTTTACAGTAAGAGGAAAGTTCAGAAGGGATAAGGATTTTGGGAGAAAGATGATTAATTCAGTTTTGCATATGCCTAGTTTAAAATGTACACAGGACATTCAGTTTGAAATGTCGTGGGAGATGATGAGATCGTGAAGTAAAATAGTATACAGAAGGGGAAGAGAAGAGGGCCTAGGACAAGGCTTTGTCAGACACCCATGGACAGCAGGTGTGATCTGGATAAAGATCCAGCAAAGGAAAGTGAGAAGGAGCTGTCAGATGAGAGGAGAATCAAGAGAGAGTAGTATCTTTTCTTTGTTCTCTTTAGTAACATTGTCCCTCCTCTATAAGCATCTCAAGGACTGTGATTAAGATTCATATGTGATGGTTCCACTATCTTTGATGGAGAAAATAATTTGTTGAATGTTTTTTTCAGATATTTTCCATTTTCCTTCGGTTTGTAGTCTGCTTTCCATTTTCATCCTTGAATGCCCTCAGAATGGACTTTCTTAATTGGACTTCCTTACCAACCTTTCTATATGCAATTTTATGCCCTTTCTTCTTTCTGTTTTATAAGACAATATTACCCCATCATTCCTTTTGATATGATTTTGTAAATGTTCGTATTTTTATCTTGTATTCCTTTCAGCTGTAATATTTTGTATATGTAAGTATAAAAGAATACAGAATATTCTGTATATAATTTAATATAATAAATATAATATGTTTATTATACACAATAAAATGTTCATTTTCTAGAGTATTGCATACAGCATCTGTTCCACTTTAATACTTGCCTATTATGGAAATTATTCCCATTTTTAAAAAAATTTAAAAATTAAAATGTAATATTCTAAAATACATGGCACATTGAAATCTTGGTGGTTCAATGAAATTCACAAATGAGAATTCAGACAATTCCAAAATTTCCAAAGAATTGTCTAGTTCCATGTCCTTTGTTTTTTTCTAACTAAACAATATTATATTATAGATTTTTTAAAAAAAATCATCTATCTCATATTTGAAATAAGTATTCAAAGAGCACTGTATTATGGGAAACTATGAACAAAATTTCAGATCCATTTGGGGATGGAGCCAATGTTATTATCATTTGAGCTTCGCTCCTGTGATTTCTTATATTATCAGAATCCTTCAAAAGAAATGCCTACAACTGTCTGTTTTATGACATTTCTAAGATGAAAGCCATCAGAGGTAAATATTTTTTCAAAGTTTGGAAGATTTTTTGGATAGATAGCAGAAATATGTGTGTGTGTGTGTGTGTGTGTATATATATAAATATATATGTGAATTTTTACTTCTGGGCAGGTGAGCGTCTGGAAAGGAGACACCGCGCTGACTCTCCAGTTTATGGCACTGAAAAACTTCTGATAGTCGATTTGTTCCTGGCTGTCTTCAAACCTGAAAACAGAAATTTCATACACAGATTAATTCCATAGTCAGAACTGAACTAAATGTCATCACTAATTTTATTTTTAACATATATTGCTATTTCTTGTTTAAATAAAGTTATAGACTAGTTGAAGAAAATCTAATCTTGTCTAAAGTACTTCATTTTATGGAAATATAAATACATAAAACAAACATCCTTAAAAACCTATGAAACTTTTAATTCAATATTTTCCCCTGAATATTTCTGCAAAACTTTTCCAATTTCATGTTTAAACAAGAACAAAGAAGGCCTATCTTTTTTCAACCTCATTTTCCCATAGTTTAGGAAACAAATTAAAGAACTCTAGAAATGATGACATATTTTCACAAACATATTGAAAGTGATTAAATGGAATCCACTAAGCAAATAAATTCAATAGGAATGATTCTATTTGATTTCCCATCTATCCTGTATAGACCTTGTCTATATATGGTTATTTGCAATCTGTCCTCCCTCAGTAGACTGTGAAGCCCTTGAGAGCAAGTACTGTATCCCCAGCACAAAGAAGGCACTTAAAATGTTTATGGACTGACTGATTTAAATTTTTTGCATTCAGTCTCTATGTCACCATTATGCTTTATCTGAAATGATGGCAATTTATGGCTTAATGCAATTCACTAGAAATTTATTAAAGGCCTACTATGTTCCAGGTAATGTTTCAGGTTTTGGAAATTATGGGATAAGAATAAAACTGTCTCTGTCCTCAATCATATATAAACAGATATGTTAACATAATACAGGATTATTTCTTGGGAGAAGACACGAAGAGGAAAGGGAATCAGGACAGCTTCTTGTAGGTGGCAGCACTGAAGCTGAGTCATGAAAGATACTATAGGTTTTACAGAGCAGAGGAGAGAATGCATTCCGGAGTGGGGCAGATAAGGGGAAGACCAAGCAAACACAGTGTATAAGGAGAGGCAATGCCTAATGAGCCTGGAAATATAATGGTTGTTCAGTCATTTCAATTGTGCCCAACTCATTTGAATTTTCTTGGCAGAAATACTGGACTGGTTTGCCATTTCCTTCTCCAGCTCCTTTTCTTGGTGAGGAAGCTGAAGC
This sequence comes from Notamacropus eugenii, assembly GCF_028372415.1. NCBI lineage: Eukaryota > Metazoa > Chordata > Mammalia > Diprotodontia > Macropodidae > Notamacropus > Notamacropus eugenii. The sequence continues at coordinate 430,126,194 of NC_092876.1, read as the reverse complement.
AGACTGGGTTAAGTGACTTGTCCAGGGTCACACAGCTAGGAAGTGTCTGAGGCCAGATTTGGACTCAGGAAGATGAGTCTTCCTAACTCTAGGCCCTGGATTCTATTTACTGTGCCATCTAGCTGCCCTGGAAATACTGGTTGGAGCTTAATTGTGAGAGGCTTCAGATATTAAATAGAAAAGTCTGCATTTCCTCATAGGGCAACGGGGATCCACTGAGGCTTCCTGAGTGGTGGAGTGACATTGTCTCTAGACTGTGCTTTTGGAATATCTGGTACTATGGAGGGAAAGTACTGGTTCTGGAGTCAGAAGACCTGGGTTCAGATCTTGTCTTTGATTTCAGTCATATCACCTGACCTCCCTGGGCCTTATTTATAAAATAAGAGAATTGGATAAATGGCCTCTGAGGTCCATTCTGACTCTAGATATGTGATTTCATGGAATTGGCAGTTATGTGGATGGGATAGGGGAGAGACTTGGAAATAGGGAGACCTTTTAGGAGGGTATTGCAATCATCCACTGAGGGTGGATGAGGTTCTGAACTAGAATGATGCCCATATAAGTAGCACAAAAGGGATGGATGAGGGAAATGTCATATAGGTGCAATCAATATGGCTTGGCAGCTACTTGGATATGGGAACTGAGTAAAAATAAAGAATGCAGAGTGACTCCTAAGTTGAAAACTTGGGTGACTAGGAGAATTATGATGCCTTGATAGAATCTGGGAAGTTTGGAGAAGGGGTGAGAGTTAGGGAAAAGATGAGTTATGTTTTTGACATGATGAGTTTGAGATACTTATGGGACATGTGCGTGGTAATGACCATAAAGCAGTTGAAGACATGTAGCTGGCACTCAGGAGATAGAGTAGGGTTGGATTCCTATATTTGGAAGTAATCTTCATAGAAATTATAATTGAAATCATATAAAATTATGGAACTGACAAGAGAATGATTGCAAAGAGAGAAAAAAAATCATGGGAGAGGAAGTGCTCTCACAAATTGGGCCATGACATAGAAAATGATGGTGCAAAGAAAACTGGAAAGGATTATTCAAACTAGTAGGAGGAGAAAAAGGGGAGAGCTCTTTCAGGAAAAAAAAAAACCCAGGGGGGAACAAATAACCAGGAGAAGGATACTTTCCTCTCCTGAATGCATGCTGGACTTCCATTACTGTATCCCAGCTCTTCATCCTGAACACATATTCAAGCATTGAAATTCACACATTAGAAGTATGAGATACAGAATTAGGGAGAAGAAAACGATTCGATTAAACAACAAGAAAGAACTGAATTCTACACTGGAAACCTAACAATTAGATAGGTTTATTCTTTCATTAAACTATCTGTTCAGCATAGTAAATGTTAAAGGGATAATGGCTAACAGTGAATTTGAATGAAAATGCATAAGGAAAGAATGATTAGAATGTAATTTGAACAATTATTTGAACATAATTCTATTGAACAATTGGATATAAGCTTCTTGACAACAGAGACTGTGTGCAGGTTGCAACCTAGACATCCTTTACCACAACCACATTTCAGCTATTCATGCTGAAATCCCATTCCAACTCTGGAACTCACACATTGGAAGTTCTCTCCACCCCAATCAGAAGCCTCTCCCTCTGACTAGAAGGCTCCTTCTTCCCTGAGGGCACCCAGGCTAGCCATTCTTCTACAAGCTGCACCTAGTGCTCCTCCTCCATGTTCTCTCACCCATCTGATACCTTTGTATCATCACCTCATCCTTTTTATGACTCCTTAAATGTACTGTCTTCTTCAATTAGAATATAAGCTTCTTGAGAGCAAGGACCATCTTTCTGCTTATGTTTTTGCTACCACTGTCTGGCACATAGTAAGTGCTTGAAAGTGCTTGTTGCTTGTTGAAGACAACTACTTGATTAAAAAAAAAAAATCTTACCTATCATTTCAACAATATAGTGGATCTATATCTTATTTGCAATTTATAGTCTTAGAGAGTGTAATGTTAATTATGATAAAGAGAGTTAAAGATCTTCCCCACTCATTGCCCATTAAGGGAAGCTTGATTAGGGGAGATTTGTTTTGTAGGAAGGTCCACATCTTTTGTTCATTTCTAATGAAGCACTGGTTCTCAAGGGATATGATGCCCTCTGGCTCTGAAAAGAGTATGTATGCTCTGAGGTGAGGTTTTTTTTGGGGGGGGGGACTTACTCATTGGAAGTTTTTGTTTGGCCAGATGAGACTCTGGATAGCTGCTATGGAGCCCCCTGGTTTTGAAAACCCAGATGTTGGTGCTTTCGTCTCTGGTAACTACATATGTAGGTAATTGTCAGACATCTGGATCTATCTGTTGATCTGTGATGTATGTATTGCTTACGGTCAGACAGTTGGAATTCCTGTCTGTTGGTTGATCTTTGTTTCTCTATTTGTATTTTCTCTGAAGTTCAAGGTATTGACTTTCCCCCGAACTAAGTAAATGATATATGTACTTGATTAAAGTAGATTATTGACCTCACAAAAGTTGCTTTCCTTTTGGAAAAGCAGATTTAAGAACCTGTACAGCAGCCCCTCCTGTGTATGCTGGGGTCCTTGCTGATACAGATTGTTGCCAGAGACATTGATCATTTAAGTGCTTTTTTTTTTTTTTTTTTTGTGGTAGAAGCAACATATACTGAGGTCCCTGCTAAACAGGCAATTTTTTCCCCTGAAAGGTGATTAAATCATTCTTGAGACCTAAGTGATCCTGAGCTATTGGAATTGCTTCTTGGTCACCTAAGTATAAAAGCTGGAGCAATGATGGACTTCTTAGGCTTGATACATGCTACTGACCACGTGCACCACTATGGCAAATTCAGGGGCAATGGGTCTGTTTGCAGGTCTGGTATTGTGTTCAGCAGTATTCTTGCTGAAGTTTCTTTCTCTGCTTTATCTCTCCCTAGATGTATGAAGACCATATCTGTCTCATTGCAGGAATTATTTGAATTTTCTCTCAATATTTGCAAACAATTTATATTATTGGAGTTAATTATTCTTTGAATGCTTATTAGAAGTCATTTGTAAATCTATCTGGTACTAGGATATTTTTTTTCCTTGAAAATATATGGATTGTTCAATTCCTTTTTTGGAAATTAGGTTAAGTTCTCCATTTCTTGGTCAACTAACCTAGGTTTTTTGTATTTTTTATAAACATTTATTTTAAGTTATGTTTGTCAGTAGAAAATTTGACAAAATAATTTCTAACATTTTCCTTTACTTCATCTTCATCTCTTGTGAATTCTATTTTTATATTGGTAAAATTCTTGACATATAGTAGTCACTTTAAAAATGTTTGCTGACTGACTCCAAAAATCAGATTATCTAATGGTCTATTTTATTAGTTTTTTAAAAAAATGTTAACAGATTTATTAATTCAATGTTCATCCATTTGTTTGTTTTCAATTTTGCTTGATTTTTAGAATATCTATTCTTGTGGGTTTTGGAGTTTTTACGTGATTTGTTACTTTTCTAAGTTTATTTACTAATATGCTTAGTTCTTTTATTTTAAAAAAAAACAACTGATGAAAGGTTTTATAAACATCCCAAAAGTTTTGGCATTTTGTCTCATTACCACTTTCTTTAATGACATTATCTATTATTTCTATGATTTGATTTGTGACTCAACAGCTCTTTATAATTTAATTATTTAATCATTCAAATTTGAATTCTTTCTTCAAAAGTGCTTTATTGTTCATAGTTTTTATATGTTTTGGTCACTTAAGGCCTGATTAGTATTTCTGGTCCTCTGCATTTCTATGAGTTTTTTATGTCTTAGGACATGCCTGGTTTTTATCATGGTACCATTTAAGAAATATGTATATTCGTTTTGAATGCTATTTAGTAACAGCCAAAAATGTATATAGTAAACTTTACTAAACTTCTTTTCAGGTCCTGAACTTTCTTATTTTTTTTTAATTTCCCAGATCTAAAAGGGGACATCGAGTTCTCCAATTTCAATATTCTATTGTCATTTTTTTCCTGGTTATTCAGTCAATGTTTCCTTTATGAATTCAGGTGCATGTATAATTTGGTACATACGTACTAATTACTTATGTTTGCATTTAAATAACAACAAAATTCATTGGGAAGAACCAAAGTACAAGTGTATCAAAGGAATCAAGGAAAAAAAATTGTGAAACAAGATGGCCTACCTGTACCATTTCTCAAACTATATTACAAAGTGTTACTCATTAAAACAATCTGGTAATAGTTAAGAAATAAAGTGATGGAACAGTGGAATAGATTAGCTATACAATACACAGTTATGAATGACAATAGTAATCTAGCATTTGATATACCCCAACACCCCAACTTCTGGGACAGGAAGTCACTATTTGACAAAAACCGCTTGGGGAAATTGGAAAGCAGTTTGGCAGAAATTAGGTATAGATCAACATCTCCTACCATATACCAAGATGTGGTCAAAATGAGTACATGATTTAGACATAAATGGTGATACCATAAGCAAACTGGGGGAACATAGACTAGTTTACCTGTCAGATCGATGAATGAGGGGAATATTTATGGTTAACAAGAGATAGAAAGCATTATGGAATGTAAAATGAGATAATTTTGGTTAAATTAATTAAAAAGGTTTTGCACAAACAAAACCAATGCAGCCAAGATTAGAAGGGAAGCAAAAACATTGGGAAAAAAGTTTTGCAGCAAGTTTCTCTGATAAAGGTCTAATTTCTCAGACATATAGAGAACTGAGTCAAATTTATAAGAATACAAGTCATTTTCCAATTGATAAATGGTCAAAGAATATGAACAACTAGTTTTCAGAAGAAAAAATCAAAGCTATATGGTCATGAAAAAATGCTGTCACCACCAATTAGAGAAATGTAAATTAAAACAACTCTTAAGTACTACCTCATACCTATCAGATTGGCTAATATAACAGAAAAGGAAAATGACAAATGTTGGAGGAAATGTGAAAAAAAATTGAGACATTAATGCACTGTTGGTAGAACTGTGAAGGAATCCAACCAATCTGGAAATAACACTGCTAGGTTTGTACCCAAAGAGATTAAAAAAAAAGTTAAGAAAAGAAGCCAGAAGGATTTAAAGCAGTGCTTTTTGTCTGAGCAAAAATTTGTAAATTGAAAGGATACTCATCAATTGGGGAATAGCTGAACAAGTTGTGGTATATGATTGTTATGTACTATAAGAAATGATGAGCAGGGTGCTTTCAGAAAAACCTGGACTTACATGAACTGGTGCACAGTAAAGTGAGCAGAACTAGGAGAACACTGTACACAGTAAGAACAATAGTGTATGATGATCAACTGTGAATCTCAGCAACTCAATGATTTAAGATGATTCCAAAGACATGATGAAAAATACCATTCACCTCCAGAGAAAGAACTGATAGAGTCTGAATGCAGATCAGCATACTTTTTAATCTTTTTTTCTTGGTTTTTTTTTTGGTCTGTGTTTTCTTTCACCACATGAGTAATAATAAGTTAGTATGTTTTTACATGACAGCACTTACATAATTTGCATCAAATTTCTTGCCCTTTCAGAGAGTGAGGAAGGAAGAGATAAAGGGAAAGAATTTGGAACTCAAAAATTTTAAAAATGAATGTTAAAAATTCTTTTTACATGTAATTGGAACAATAAAACATTTAAGTGTCTATATTATTTCATTAATGATGATACCTTTAGGTATAATGTAGCTTTGTTGGGTGTCTTTCAATCCATAATATTTCTTTATTGTGTTCATTGTTTTCTTCTGTTTACTCATATTTTTAGCCTCAATTCCTGTATTGCAGTTGTGTTTTGGGTCCTGTTCTTTTTAGTACTTGTGGATGAATTGTATAAGCTTTGTTTAGTTGTGTTCCTTCTGTAGTCAGGATTCTGCTGTCACTGCAAAATGGATAAGTTGGATGGTATTAAAACCCCATTATCTGCCTCAATTCCTGATTTCTGTATCAGGCTTCCAGTGGTCTTCTGCTGAGCTTGGCTTTGGCCACTCTATCTTTTTATTCTTGCATGATTCCCAAATGATAGTTATGCTGTGAGTCTTGCTAGATTCCCATGGGATGATGATGATCATTCTGGTTCCAGGCCTTCTGCAAAGTCCCTCTGTCTTTCCTTTCCACCGGGCTGATCTCCAGGTGTTGAGTCAGACTTATCTCCTGCTGTAGTTCTCAGTAGTCTGAGGAGTGCATAGCCAGGTCCTATCTTCTTCCACAGTAACATTCCCATTTCTAGTCTGCCAGGCCAGGCCCAGGATTTGACTTCAAGGTCCCAATAACACAAGCTCATGTTGGCTTGTGACATCCCTCCTCTTTTTCCAGCTTGGTTCAAATTACTGACTGGCTTTAGGATCATTTGTAAGTTATTTCATTGGTTTCCTTAACTCAGTTTCTCTCCTCACCTCCACTGACTTCTATGTTTTCCTGAGTTCATATTGAGTTCCCTAGTGTTGAAGCTTAAACCCAGGGATGCTAAAAAATGTTGAGCTTTCATGATGTGCTGTGGTGAAACCATCTCAAAGAATGCAGATTCAGACCACCTCTAGTCCAAATATAGGATTTTATTGAGATTGACATCTCTCATGAAACGGACTAAGTTCCAAGAGGAAACAGCAACTTCAGAGAAAGGAAGATGGATTTTTATAGGGTAAAGATGCAACAACATAATAGAAATTTAGATAGAATATAGAAATATGATTAATATTAAAAAGGCAGGAGGAGTTTATTAAGGGATTAAGTAATGGAGGAGTCATCCCATCTATGGTTTTGTGGTTAAACATTCTGGTCATGCTGCCCTCCAATTGGCTAGCTATTGTGATCCTGTCTGGTCAATATAGATAGTTAGGTATTCTGGTCCTGTCTTGGGATAGATGGATGATGTGACTGTGACTGAATACAAGAACACACCTGTTCAAATATGTGGGAATGGGTCTGGGGGTCATGGCTGAGTAAAGGCAGTGGCTGGGTTCCCATGCCTGCTGTTTCTCTGAGAACAGGGACACACCTGTTGTTCTAGTGGTCAGTGAGGCATAAATGAAGAAGTTAGGACATTGGCGGGGGAGCACTAGGTAGGTACAGTGGGTCTGTAATGAACTTAGACTATTGGTGTTGAGGGCAGCTCTAATAGGACTCCATCACTAGCATGATTCCTTTTCCCTTCTCTGATAGTTTTTCCTTACAGGTCTGCAGTGGATGAAGAAGTTACTTTTATTTATTTTCAGTTTTCTTTATCTGAAATCTTTTTTAAATTTTTGTTGGGGTTTATCTGGGATAGAATTGGTTCTCTAAAACCTTTCAAGTTGCCATCTTATCGAGAAGTCCTTGGGGAAGAAATGATGTTTTTATACTCTTCTCTGGGGCAGATCCTCATGTCTGGATTATTGGAAAAACAGCCTGCTGGTGGGTTGACCTGCCTCGAATTTCTCCCCTTTCTAACTCATCCCCCATTGAGTCAACCTAAACAATAGGTCCAATCATGTCAGCAACACCCCTCCCCACTATCCTTGCTCAGTAAACTGCAGTGGCTTCCTATAACCTCCATGATCAAATACCAAACCATTTATTTTGGGTTCAAAGCCCTTCATAATTTAGCGCCCTCCTACATTTCCAGTCTTCTTACAACTTACTCCCTGCCAAGTACTCTTTGAACCAGTGATATTGACCTCCTGGATGTTCCATGAACGGGACAGTTCATCTCTTGGTCGTAGGTATTTTCTCTGACTTCTCCCCATGCTTAGAATGCTCTCCATCCTCAACTACATCTACTGCCTTTCCTGACTTCCTTTTAGACCCAACTAAAATCTAACTTCCACAGCAAGCCTTTCTCATCTCCTCTTAATTTTATCATCTTCCTTCTCAATTATTGCCTATTTATATTGTAAAGACCTTATTTGTACGTTATTTGCTTGCATGTTGTTTTCCCCATCAGACTGTGAGCTCCTTGAAAGAAGGGACTGTCTTTTACCTTTTTGTATCTTTGGTGATTAGCACAGCGCCTGGCACATAGTAGGCATTTAATAAATGTTTATTATTTATTCTCACACTTTTAGACTTTGACTAAGTTCTGCAGATTCCTCAGTCCCAAAGGGTGCTGATACTCTTTTTAGTTAAATTTCAAGTAAGACAGTTGCAGCCTATGCAACCCTCTCAGAGCTTCCCAGAAACTCTCTCCCAGAGTGTCATGATCCACACTTTCAGCAAGAGAGCTGTTGAATTTTCTATTAAAGAGAATTCACTAGGGAAAACCTTTTAAAAGAAACCTTATAAAAAGCAAACCATGAAAAAACAAGTTAACTCACAACCTAAGGCCTTTTATTTTTTTAGAAAACAGAATGAAGAAATGATCATAGAGGAAATAATAAAAATGATCAATATTAAAGAGAAATATAACAAAATGAAGTCATAAAGAAAAAGCAATTAAAAGAAAGTGGGGGCAGATTAAAGCTGTAGGAGGGAAACAGAACACCTTGAAATTCCCTTATTCATGATCTGGTTAATTGAAGATTTTGGACTTTTGCCTTTACTTGCTTCTCCCAACCTGTGTTTATTCATTGGATTTTGGCACAGACATCATGCTAACACATACAAAGTCATTTAATAGATGTGTTCTGTTTGTGGAAACATTTGTAGCCAAAATGCAGGCATATTTCTTTTTCCTTTCAATTTTCTTTATTTCTTTCTTTTTTTTCTTTCCTATCTCCTACTCTCCTCTCTACCTTCCTTTCTCTTCCATTCTTTCCTCCTTCCTTTCTTCTTTCCTTTCTTCCTGTGAGAACTGAAGCACACCATCAATGAAAGTTATTTTGTAAGAAGATTCATTTTTGCATTGGAAAGAAGTGCCTTGGAAAGAAATTCCTTAGGTACAACTATCTACTATGCTTTATATTTATTCTTCATCAATTTCTACCAATTGTCAGTAAATTACTGTTATTTTAAATAACTTGAGACACCTTCCATGGTCACAGTAAGACTCAGAATATTCCTAGATATTCTTTAAGTCCTATAAACTTTTTTTTAATGTGACACTTCATCAGAATTCCCAGCAGAAATGGCAATGAAGTAGCTCTCTAAATAAAGATTTCAGATGCTGTGCACCTTTGACAAAATTGCTCACAGAAAACTATAAACAAGCACATTGCTAAATTGCCAATTTGTTCATTCTGTGTCATAGGAGATGACCTGTGGCCTGAGTCCTGGGAATCATAGAAAAACAACAACAGTGCAGAGATGGCAGATGCCACTTAAAAGGACAGGACAGAATTTTAAAATTTCAGTTATTTAGGGAATATCTTTACTCATTTAGTAGCCTGGAAGTATATAAAGATACAAATGATAATGGCTAACAACCCTGAGAAAGGCTATATTTAAAAAAGTTATTTAAATATACATATTTAGATTTAGACATAAAGGGTGATAGCATAAGCAAATTAGGGGAGCATGTCAGATTAATGGATAAGGGAAAAGTTAATGACCAAACATAAGTTAGAGAAGATCAAGGGAAGTAAAATGTAATCATTTTGATTAAATTAAATTAAAAAGTTCTTGCACAAACAAAACCAATGCAACCAAGATTAGAAGGAAAGAAGGAAACTGGAAGAAAATTTTTACACCAAGTTTCTCTGCAAAAGACCTAATTTTTCAAATATGTAGAGAAGGACTGAATCAAATTTAGAAGAATATGAGTCATTACACAATTAAGAAAGGGTCACAGGATATGAACAGCCAACTTTCAGAAGAAAACAAAGCTATCTGTAGGTATATGAAAAAATGCTCTAAATCACTTTTGATTAGGTAAGCGCAAATTTCAAAAAGAAACCAAAATCTCTAAGGTACTACCTTGGCTAATATGACCGAAAGGGAAAATAAATTTTGGAAAGGATCTGGAAAACTAGGGATGCTAATGCCCTACTGGTGAGGCTCTCAACTGATCCAATCATTCTGGGGAGTAATTTGAAACTACTCCCATAGAACTATAAAACTATGCATACATTTTGACTGAGCAATACCACCAATAGGTCTTTATCTCCAAGAAAACGAAAAAAAGGACCTGTGTGTATAAAAATATTTCTAGCGACTCTTTGTGGTGGCAAAGAATTAGAAATTGGTGGGATGTTAATCAATTGAGGAATGAACAAGTTGTGGTATAAGATTGTGATGGAATACTATTGTGCTATAAGAGATGATGAGCAGAATGGTTTCAGAAAATTCTTGGAAGATTTATATGAACTTATGCAAAGTGAATGAACAGAACCAGGAGAACATTGTACATAGTAACAGCAATATTGCAAGATGATCAATTGTGAATGACTTAGCTATCAATGATGCAAGACAATTCCAAAGGACCTATGATGAAAAAATGCTACTCCCCTCCAGAAAGAAAACTGATAATTTGCATGCAGATTGAAGCATATTTTTCTTCTTTTTAAATATTTCTTAGCTTTTTGCACCATGGCTAATATGGAAATGTTTTTCATGATTTCACATAAATGATTGATATCATATTTCTTGCCTTCTCAGTAGGTGAGGGAGATGCAGGAGGGAGAGAGAGAATCTGGAACTAAAAATTTTAAAAATTAATGTTTAAAAATAATAAATAAGGAAAAAAGCAAATATGTATAAGTAGGAAAAAAAAACCTTTGTTATGTCAGTGACAAAAGGCCAGTGGCAGAGAGCTCGTACCATTTAATTTGCCTGCTTTGAAAATTACTAAAGCCTCATAATTTTTTTCCATCAACTGTTACCTAGTGGAGCATGACAAAATTGAAAAGACACACTAAAAGATGTGTACGTGTTTATTTGCAGCATCTAAGAGGTTCAGTACAAGGTGCTGTGTCAAAGATCAGAGAGAGAGGCCTCCTGAGCCAGGGAAAAGATTCAAAGGTTTCTTTGTTTTTTAATCAATTTGTTTATTTATTTTTTTAGTTTCAACAAGATTTTAAGTTCCAAAATTCTCTCCCTCTCTCTCCTCTCCCCACATCTCATTCTGATTATTCCTTCCCTGAATTGCCTTCCCTTCTATCACACATACGCCTTCTCTTATTCCTTTCCCCTCTGTTTTCTTGTAGGGCAAGATAGATTACTATACCCTGTATATGCCTGTATGTCTTACTTTCCAGTTTTATGTAAACACAATTTTTAATATTTGTTTTTAAAACTTTGAGTTCTAACTTCTCTTCCTTCCTCCCTCCCCACCCACCCCCATTGAAAAGGCAAGCAATTTGATATAGGTTATACATACGTAGTCATGCAAAACACTCATAACATGTCCCTCCATCCTATCCTGTCCCCCATTTATTCTATTCTCTCTTTTGACCCTGTCCCTCCTTAAAAGTTTTTACTTCTAATTGCCCCCTCCTCCCACTTGCCTTCCTTTCTATCACCCCCCACATACTTATTCCCTTTCTCCCTACTTTCCTATAGAGTAAGATAGATTTTCATGCCCAATCGAGTGTGCATGCTATTCCCTCCTTAAACCAAATCTGATGAGAGTAAGGTTCATTCTTTCCCTGTCACCTCCCGCCTCCTCTTTCCCTCCATTTTAAAAGCTTTTTCTTGCCTCTTTTTTGAAAGATAACTTGCCCCATTTCATTTCTCCCTTTCTCCTCTCACTATATTCCTCTCTCACACTTTAACTTTATTTTTTTAGATATCATCCTTTCCTATTCGACTCACCCTGTGCCCTCTGTCTGTATGTACTACCCTAATACTGAGAAAACTCTCAAGGGTTATAAATATCATCTTTCCATGTAGGAAAGTAAACAGTTCAAATTTAGTAAGTCTCTTATGATTTCTTTTTCCTGTTTACCTTTTCATACTTCTCTTGATTCTTGTATTTGAAAGCCAAATTTTCTATTCAGCTCTGGTCTTTTCATCAAGAACACATGGAAGTTCTCTATTTCATTGAATGGCCATTATTTTGCATGTTGTCTTCCTCATTAGACTGTAAGATGCTTGAGAACAGAGACAGCTTTTTTTTTTTTTGCTTTTTCTTGTACCCTCAGCTGCTAGCACAGTGCCTAGCACATGCTGGATGCTTAATAAATGTTAACTGACTGACTGTCTTAGAAGACCTTAGTGGTTCTGCTTCTTTTTGCTCCTTGGCATGGTCCTGGCCTCCAATGCCTCTGGCCTCTACCCCATATTCACTACCAGTAAAGTTGGGAAGATCATCATTCTGCTCCTGTGCTAATCTTGAAGTCATTATGATCTGCTAAATTTCTACTTTTTGCTGCTGCTCTGCCCTTGGTTTTTAGGCTTTTTAGCTGCCATCTAATGGGATCCTGCCTTGTTTCCTGTATCCAGGAACAGTATCCTACTGTTTCTGTATCAGAGAAGTGATAATGCCTTGATCTAAGTTACCTGTCTCATACTAGTTAATACCTCTTCAGATCTGTCATGAAAATAGTCCTCCATTCTCTATCTCACTGGGGCACAAAAGGGCCATTCAGGCATCTGTGAGACTTCACTGATCTGCTTCTCATAATGGAAGGTCCAGGTCCTTTGTTCCTAGCTCAATGATCATGAATTAAATTTTTTTTGCCTCCTTACTACCTCAGGAATGGCAACTACACATGATCACTTATTAGCTATTTATCAATTTGCCTGGTCTTTGCCTTTATCAAGATCTCTCATCAAGTTGAGGATGAACACACGCATTCTTATACTCTCTTTCAATTAATGTAATGTCCCACTAACAATAGCTCAGCCAGGCAAATTGTTTTGAAACATTGATAAAACTTAATAAGGGCTAGAAACAAAGGAGAAGAAAGGCCAAGCTGGCGGCTCCCCCAGGAATACTTTTGCTACCATGACAAATGCTTCCTTTCCCCTAAGGATCAAAAGATGCTTTGTACTAAATGGCAAAGAAGTGGTTTATGCAGTTCTACCAATAAATTCAACCCTTTGGCATAGGCTACTCTGATGAGCAATTTTAGTAAGCTCTGGTGACTTGTTCTTCATTACACTAAGATGAGCAAGTTCTTCCTGTGGAGTGTGGATTTACATATGATGAGATCTATAAGCTAGAGGCACCCATGTGCAATTCTCCAGGAGTCAGCCACTGAGAGAAGACATTTTGTGTTCCCCAAGCATTTGGATAGGAATGGCCTTTTTCCACTGGTTGCATAGCTGCAAGGGACTGCATCCTTAATACCACCAGATGGGGACAGGATTTCTCTTTTTTTCTGGTAGTGTTCAAAGGAGGCAAAGGTATAGTTCACTCACAGAATGGATGCCATGATCTGAGCTGGGTGGGAAAAAGGGCTGCCTTTGTGTCCTCCACCCCTTTTAGGCCTTGTGGTCTTAAGAACCAGGTGGGGAGTTTTAGTCTGTTTGGTTTGTTCTCCTCAGTTTTGATGTAGGCAGAAGAGTCTCTGGATCTGGGAGCTTGAGCCATGATGATCTTAGAGCAAGAGTCTAGGCTGGACATTGCTGTCAGGGTGTCTGATGCTCAGACCCAACGTGGGTTTAGCTGCTTTGGACTTGAAATTTGGTGAAAGCAAGCTATGTAGAAACTGAGTTAAGCTAAGAATCTAATCCTCCTCCCCTTTGCAGTAACTGAGATGATGTAGAGGAGGATTACACCTTGTTGTTGGGTAGACATATTTGTATATTTATTCTTATTCTTTTAAAATAAATATTTCTTTGTAAAAGCAAATCTATTGAATGTACTAATGGAACTGAGATACAGGAGACTCAATAATTGGAGGGACACAAAGGGTGGAGACTGGAGTGAATGGGAGATAATAGATACCTCCACATGCCCTTTGGGTACTAGAGGGTGGGGTGAAAATACTCAGGGGGACTGAAATTTAGGGGCCAGGATAGTCATGGTTACACCAGGAAGAACTCTGTTGCAATTTTGTACAGTACTATAATGTGACTCAGTTCTTAAATCAACGATGTTTGAAGGGGTTGGAAGGTTAGATAGAAGAAAAAGAGGAGGCAGTGATGGAGGAAAGGTAAAATAAGAGAATGTAAGTAAGGAAGGTAAAAATGGCTGAGACAGGTAATTACCTAGGTGTGTTAACTCCCTGAACAGCAAGAAAACTGGGGAAGATGCAGCCATAAGAGGAAATGATGATTCCTACAGAGGACAAAGGGTAAAGTAAAAAAAGCTTTGCAATATGTCAGTTGATGTTCAAAGCCTCATTGAATTAGATCCCAGGGGAAGGGCTATCATATCCAAGAGAATAAAAAATGTGGAAATACAGAAAATACAGGTGATGTGTGTATTCAGGGAGCAGATCATAGCATGCTTAGGTTATTAAAGGGAGATTCAAAGACAAACCCTGGCAAAGACCAGGCAGACTGCTAATAAGTGGTCATGTGTAGTTCCAGCCTCTACTACTGGAAAGTTGGGGGATATAATACTAAGGAAAGAATTAACTAGCTTTGTTAATAACTGTATTTCTTTGTAGTAGGAAAGTTAAGAGTAAATATCTGTGTACATTGAATTAAATCTCATTTAAACATGCTTTAATTTAGAAAAATAACCTGACACTTAACAAATGGAACTAGTACACATACTTCCCTTTCCACTGAAGTTGCCAACTAATTTTTTTTAAATGGAAAATTCAACTTGCCACAGTTTGTTGAGTGGTAAAGTCAAATTAATTTCACTACAGGGACTCAGGCCCAGTAAATAAAGCACTAGGTTGGAAATTCTGAAGCTATTATTCTAATGGGAAAAGAGCTAAAGAGCCACACAGATGGTCTTAGTGACTCAATGAAGGTCTCAACTGAAAGTTTAGGATAGAATGAGGATTTTTCTGCCCTTTTTTACCAGGTGTCAACCTTATAAAAATCTACCATCTGAAGATGACCAAACTAGAACAAAAAGGAAAACATTTCACTTTCTTACTCTCAGAACAAAGATGTTTTAGCCATTGGAAATGCAGCATCGAGGGCCAATATTATGTAACCTTCTACCTGGAAATAAAAAGTTGGGTTTATACAGACTGGGATTAATCTTGGAGGTTTCTCAGTAATTTTCTCTTTGGATTATGCATCAACTCAAAAGTTTCTTTTGAGAGCATCAAAATTTCACTCATTTTGCCCTTATTAGGCTTTCTCTTGACAGCCATTAGGTTCCTGTCTGACTTTCCACACATGCAATAAAAGGAAAGGGACCTTAGCTCCCACACAAGTATTTAGAATAACAAGACATCTACACAGAGAAGGCTTTAAACTGACAAAAAAAAACCCCACCACAAATGGCTACTAGCAAGTAGTCCAACTTTTCTTCCCTTTCTTAAATATCTGCATCCCAAGGGTAGATAACAATCCTTCAAGAGCTTCATACTAGCCTGGATGACCTTACCTGAAAGAGGAGAGTCTAGAAACTCCCCACTTTGGTGATTGCCATTATAATGTACTCAAAGTGGAGCCCTCCAGAAGAGAAAACATTTAGGATCAATAGGAGTAGTGACACAGTTTGCCTTCTCTCCCAGACCAGCACAGTCCACCTAACTCACAATACCAATGAAGGACAAAGTTTATCTTTGCACTTCTACATTGTAGTTCTGTCTCTTATTCTTCCCTTGGTGCTCTCTGGCTTTGTTTTGCAATTCCTCTGCTCGGTCTCTTATTTGAGTCCAGCATCTTCTAGGGGTCATGCAGATATACAAACCTCCTCTTAGGGAGTTGCAAATCTGTGCAGAACTCCTTTCCCCTTTGCCTGCCCCCTGTCCTCCTGCCTCTGAAATTCAAGTTTAACCCCTTTTTCAAGGACACATCTGAGGTGTGGGAATAAGCCAGAAATCAGTAATCATCAAGTAATCGCCATTATCATATGCCAATGGGGCAATAAATACATTGACAGCAAATTCATATCTTGTCAAGAGGACAGAATCAGTTCCAGAGCATGATCCTCATCAAAGTGACAGCAAGCATTCAGGATAAGGGAAACTTAACGTTTTGTTGAGATATTGACTTGGTCCATGAAATTTCAGCCCTTTTTCTGGAGGCAGCAGCATGAGGAGGCATCGCCCACCACATTTACATGAAGCTTATGATTAACCTCCTGTCTTAGCAAGTAGGACAGGAACTTTGGACATGGCAGCCCTACTCCACCTTTGTGCCTCTCCACCATGAGCACCACTTTATTCATTTAACATACATCAATGGATCTGGGATCTCATCTCTGTGGCAGAGAGGTGGCATGGTAGATAGACCCTTGGACCTGGAACAGGAAGACCTGAGTTCAAGTACTATCTCAGACACTTACTAGCTATGTGACCTTGAGTGAGGCACTATCTGCCTCAGTGGCCTCACCTGTAAAAGGAGGGCAATAATAGTACCTCCCAGGACTGTTACAAAGATAAAATGAGTTAATAATTTAAAAATGCGTCACAAACCTTAAATTGCTACATGAATACTATTGATGTATGTAATATACATGTACATATATGCATATGTGTATTTGTGTGTATATATGTGTATGTATACACATACACCATAATGATCATTATATAATATATATTTACACATGTCTTATATATAATATACTGTCATATATAATATGTAATTATATATATGCATATATATATACACACACAGTGATATACTATAAAGATTACAGCCCATCCATCCCTGTTCCTTCTATGCAGCCAGCTGCTGTCCATGTCCTCTACAAACTCTGCCCAGTCAACATTCTTGAGGCCACTCTCTCACTCTCCTGACATTCTATTGACACCAGTGAAGCACATGTCACTCACTCACTGAAGCACAGGGAAACTGAATGGCTCCATCTGCTTTCAGGAAATTGTAAGATGGTTGGCATAGCCATTTTAATTGTCTTGTGGGGAAAACTAGCCTTGCCACTTACACAAACAAAACCCACAAATGATTAGAATGATTCTATTTGCCTCCTTCACCAAGTTCAGCTAGGATGAATTTTTTGACTATTCCCAAAATTCAAATCCACCTTCAAGGACTATAGATTTGCTGCTAGTGAGTATATTTCAAAAAACAAAATACAGACTCTGAGGACAATTCAAAACTGTCCCAAAACTGCTCTGACCCTCATTAAAATCAGTGTAGTTCCCATGACTACACTTAGACAGAATGTGGTACAGTGGAAAGAAGGCTAGGTTTGGCATCAAGAACTTATTTTTCAATACCCCCAGTGCTTTACCACCTCTTTGTGTGACTCTAGGGAAGTTGTGTAATCTCTGAGCCTCAGTATCCTAATCTGTCAAATGAGTATGATAATATATGTAGTACCTAACTCATAGGGTTGTTATGAAGATGAAACAAGATATTCTATATGAAGCACTTTGCAAATTGAAAAGTGCTATAAAAAGAAGTAGTAACTATGATTATTATTTATGAAATTTGCTTGTAAACATTATATAAGCCTACATAAATTCTGACATACTTATTTTAAAAAATCAGTATCAGTCCCTTATTATGCCACACTGTGTATAGCCCAAAGCATCTTGATAAAATTTAAATTACTTTGATACTGTTATTAATTTTTGACACATTATAAGAAGGTAGAGGAAGATGAATTTCTCCTGTTCTACTCCAGATAATAACTATCGCA
This sequence comes from Notamacropus eugenii, assembly GCF_028372415.1. Classification (NCBI taxonomy): domain Eukaryota; kingdom Metazoa; phylum Chordata; class Mammalia; order Diprotodontia; family Macropodidae; genus Notamacropus; species Notamacropus eugenii. Next base: position 430,108,655 of record NC_092876.1, on the reverse strand, counting down.
AAATGTTCCCTTTACTGCTGAGCTTGGTAGGAGTTTTCAAAAGAAGTCACTTTAATATGACATTGAAGTAATTCATGGTCCACCTACCAAAAATGATAAATGGCTTGCTAACTGTAAAAACTGTCAATACTCTTGTCATGGGAAATCATTTAAAATTCTTTTATAGGAACATTGAGGTTTTTGCAAGCCAAAATACAACATCAAAGTTATACTAATAGAGATGTGTAACAAAGAGAAGAATTTGTATCCTGGATGATGGAGAACGTCGACCTTCACTCCTTAATCTATGTTTTGTTCTGGCTCAAGTTTTTTGCACCTAAACCTGAAAGCATCTTGGTGAAAGTAATGGAACCCTAAGTTAACATAACTTTTGATCTCTATTGGGACAAAGGGGTCAAAAAGGAAAGACCTAACTTTGACCTGGGGGCAAGCACCCTGTTCATTTTGTTTTAGGGGGAGGGGAGGCTTGGTGACTATGACTAAAGAACTATCCAGCTTATCAATGAGAATGCTGCTACGCAGCAGCAAACAGAAGCTGAAATGGCTTGCCTGGCCCTAAAGACAGTAGTAGGGAATAATGCCTGGAAAAGATGCCAAGACCAACAAAGCACCAGCAGAGACCAACCAAGCTCGCACTCAACAGAGATGCTGAGCCCAGGAAGAAGTTGGCTCAGTTTAAACAGCATGATGACGTAACCAGAAGACACCAGGGATCTACCAGTGTAGTGTCAGATATATGAGCTGTGCCTGAGGCATGACCCCTGTTCATGCTCACTCTTCTCCTGATGGGATGTATATTGGTGGGAGAATGTGCACTAGGTTTATAGGGAGAATGTTCTATTGTAAATCTTTCTTTACCATTTCATTAAATTATTGTTGTTGTTCAGTCGTCTGAGTCATGTCCAACTCTTCTTTCTTGGCAAAGAAACTGGAGTGCTTTGCCATTTCCTTCTCCAGCTCATTTTACAGAGGAGGAAACTGAAGCAAACAGGGTTAAGTGACTTACCCAGGGTTACAAAACTAGTAAGTATCTGAGGCTGGATTTAAACTCAGATCTTCCTGACTCCAGGCCCTGCACCCTATACACTGTGCCACTTAGCTGCCCATTTCATTAAATGCTTTGAACTAATTGTACACTCTGGCTAAATAGAGAAAAAGTCGACATAACAATAAGGGCTTATAAGTTATCATTCTGAGTGGCTATGGGACCCACAGAGTACCTGGAGTCTAGGTAGCTATCCTGGGGCCCCAATTTGTGAAGGAAGGGTACCGAAATGCTCCAAGAAGCATTTATAGAATTTGAATATCCTGCAGATATAAAGATGAAAACAAGATGGCTGCTACTCTAAAGGGATTTACTTCTTAGTAGAAACAAAAAAGCTTTTGTTTCATTTGTGGGGAAGGAGGAATGGGTTTGGGGTTGCTGGGCAGAGTTTGTATTTTGGCATGTAATAGAAGGATTGATAACTTGACTCCAAAAAGAGAATCCTGCAACCAATCTGGTTACTTTAATTAAAGAAATGGCCCAGCTTACATGAACCAAAGGATTATGACAGCATACACATAGGCTTAGACTTATTTTTCCAAATGTGTTTTGACCTCTTTTGGCATATTTACTAATAAACTAGGGTACACACCGAACCATCCAGTAAAATGCACGAAGCTTAACTACAAAAGAAGAGTGGAGACTGTGGACCATGGCCATTGAATCATAGGATGACAGAATTGGAAAGACATCTATTCCAACCCCTCTCCCCGTAAAGCATGAATAGTTAAGCACAGAAACTAAGGATTGCCAAGATGCATTATCAAAATTGCCAAGTTAAATTTGGTTACATAAAAGGCTCTGTTCTCAAAATACCCCAAAGCAAGGAGCTCCAGAGCATTCCAGTTCTGACTCTTAACAATTTTCCACACAAATCCCAATGGCAAAGTACACCACAACTGCTAAATAAGAAACACAAAGAGAATAAAATATTGTATTTGTCCAAATATAAGGCGAGGTTTTGCTTTTTTAGCAAGAAAATAATAAAATTTTGGTCACCTTCTATTTGTGATAATGGTATTCAGGCAAGACGCAAGAGTTTTGGGAACCTAAGGCACTGTAGGGTAATCATAGTTTCCTTTGTGGTGATGACTGCTCATTTCCATAGCAACAGCTCCCAATACACCTTGTGTACTGCTTCTGTGAGATATCTCCCAAGAGGGAAGAGAGGCAAGAAAGAGCTTTCAGAGGGGGCAGGTGGCAAGGCTTGAGAGAGCTTAATGTAACCATGCTAAATCTCCTGTTTAAAACCTTATTAAAGATACCATTATGGAATGCTTTGTTCTACAGGAGTCACCTGCTTTAAGAGGGCAAGCTAGGCTGATAAAACCCACATGGTAAAAAAAACACAGGCTGGGAGGAGGTTGCTAGGGGAACAGTGATAGCTAAAGGATGAGTAACCAAACATTAAAGAAAAGATCATTTCAGTGGATCATGTGTTTCTCAGAGCTTAGAACAGTGCTTGTAACATAGTAGGCACTTAATAAATATTGCTATTGAACTGAAGACAAGGAAATCAAGGAGAATTTATTGGGGGTTTTTTAATTTTTAAATTTTTATTTTTTTAATCGTGATATGTTCTTCACCCTCATCAGTAACATTGGTTTCTCATAATATAGGGTATATACTTTTGTATTTTCAAAAACCTCTCTTCCAAAAGTAAGGTTACTACTTCTAGTAGGACCAATATTTTCAACAATCAAGTGCTTTAGCTTGTTTATCACTGACAATATACAATAAATTAAATGTCCTTTACTGCTGAGTTAAGAGTGAAAAATTTAATTGTTTATCCTCAAGACTTCCTCTTATGGAGTCCTGAGCTATCAACTCCTAGATACCCACAGTTGTATTCATGAAGAGCAAAAAAAAATCTTTTCTAAATCATTTGAGGTGGAGGGGGAAAGAGGAGGTAGACCTTGCTCTTCTTTAATGAGTATATATGAAGGATAAAAAATTCATAAATAAAAATGTCAGGAATGTCAGGAGAGAGGGAAGGGGTAGAAACAATAGAAGCACATTCACAAAACAACAGTCTAAAAGTAGAGCCTTGGCAATCAAGATTTGAAAAACAAAAAGGAAGAAAGGATACACACTGTCATCTAGTATGGTGATTGGTTCAAGCATTTATGAATTATCCTGTTGTCTTGGCATTATGTCAATATAAGTGACATTCTTTTTTTAATTAATTTATTTGTTTTCAGTTTTCAACCATCACTTCCATAAGTATCAGCCTTTCTACCTAGATCATGTTCCCATTTGGACTTTATTCTGGTACATTGTGTCAGGCATTGATCTATGCCCAGTTTCCTCCACACTGTTATCCAGTTTTTCTAGCAGGTTTTGTCAAACAGTGAGTTCTCATCCCAGAAGCTAGCATCTTTGGGTTTTTCAAATGGTAGACTGCTATATTTATTGATTACTGTGTCTTGAGTACCTAACCTATTCCACAGACCTAACCCTCTATTTCCTAGCCAGTACCGAGTGGCTTTGATGACAGCTGCTTTATAATACAATTTGAGATCTGGTAGGGCTAGGTCACATTCTCTAACATTTCTTTTCATTAATGCTCTTGATATTCTGGACATTTTATTCTTCCAGATGAATTCTGATATTATTCTTTCTGCTCTAGAAAATATTTTTCTGGTAGTTTGATTGGTATAGCACTGAAAAAGTTAATTAATTTAGGTAGAATTGTCATTTTTATTATATTAGCTCGGCCTAACAACAAGCAACTGATGCTTTTCCACTTACTTAGATCTGACTTTATTTGTGCAAAAAGTATTTTGTAATTGTGCTCATACAGTCCCTGGATTTGTTTTGGCAGGTAGACTCCCAGACATTTTATACTGTCTACTATAACTTTAAATGGGATTTCTCTTTCTCTCTCTTGCTGTTGGGTTTTGTTAGTAATAGATAGAAATGCAGATGATTTATGTGGGTTTATTTTGTAACCTGCAATTTTGCAAAGTTATTATTTCAAGGAGGCTTTCCCTTGATTCTCTAGGATGATCTAAGTATATCATCATATCATCTGCAAAGAGTGATAACTAAGTTTCTTCTTTACCTATTCTAATTCCTTTAATTTCTTTTTCTTCTCTTACAGCTAAGGCTAACATTTCTAGTATCATATTGAATAACAGTGGTGATAATGGACATCCTTGTTTCACCCCTGATCTTACTGAAAATGCATCTAGATTGTGTCCATTACATATAATGTTTGTTGATGCTTTAGGTATACACTGCTTATTATTCTGAGGAAGGTTCCATTTATTCCTGTGCTCTCCAGTATATCATTAGGAGTGGGTGCTGTATTTTGTCAAAGCTTTTTCTGCATCAATTGAGATAATCATGTAGTTTCTGTTAGTTTTGTTGTTGATATGATCAATAATACTGATAGTTTTCCTAATATTGAACCAGTCCTGCATTCCTGGTATAAATTCTACTTGGTCATAATGTATTATTCTTGTGATAAGTTGCTATATTCTTTTTGCTAATATCTTATTTAAAATTTTTGCATCTATATTCATTAGGGAAATTGGTCTATAATTTTCTTTCTCTGTTTTGGTTCTTACTGGTTTAGGTATCAGAACCATATTTGTATCATCAAAAGAATTTGGTAGGATTCCTTCATCAATTTTCCCAAATAATCTATATAGTATTGGAATTAACTGTTCTTTAAATATTTGATACAATTCACTTGTAAATCCATCCTGGAGATTTTTTCCTAGGGAGTTCACTGATGGCTTCTTCAATTTCTTTTTCTGAGATGGAGCTATTTATGTATTCTACTTCCTCTTCTGTTAATCTGGGGAATTGATATTTTTTGAAATATTCATCCATTTCATACAGATTATCAAACTTATGGGCATACAGTTGGGCAAAGTAATTTCTAATTATTGTATTAATTTCCTCCTTGTTGGAGGTGAGTTCACTCTCTTCATTTTTGATATTGGTAATTTGGTTTTCTTCCTTCATTAAAATCAAATTGAATGAAGGTTTATGAATTTTATTGGTTTTTTCATAAAGCCAACTCTTAGTTTTATTTATTAATTCAATAGTTTTCTTAATTTCAATTTTATTAATCTCCTTTGGTTTTCAATATTTCTAATGTGGCATTTACTTGGGGATTTTCAATTTGTTCTGTTTCTAGCTTTTTCAGCTGCATGCCAAATTTATCAATCACCTCTTTCTCTATTTTATTCATGTAGACCTGCAATGATATAAAACTTCCCCTAAGAACTGCTTTTGCAGCATCCCAAAAGTTTTGGTCTCATTGTCATTCTCTTGAATGAAGTTATTGATTGTTTTCATGATTTGTTGTTTAACCCACTCATTCTTTAGGATTAGATTATTTAGTTTCCAATTAATTTTTGATCTGTCTTTCCCTGGCCTTTTATTGCATATAATTTTTGCTGCATTATGATCTGAGAAGGATGCATTAACTATCTTTGCCTTTCTGCACTGGATTGTGAGGTTTTTATAACCTAGAACATGGTCAATTTTTGTATATGTGCCATGTACTGCTGAGAAAAATGTATATTCTATTCTATCCCCATTCAATTTTCTCCAAAGGTCTATCATATCTACCTTATCCAGAGGTCTATTCACCTCCTTAACTTCTTTCTTGCTTATTTTGAGGTTAGATTTATCAAGTTCAGAGACGGGGAGGTTGAGGTCCTGCACTAGCATAGTTTTGCTGTGCATTTCTTCCTGTAACTCCCTTAACTTCTCCTCTAAGAATGTGGATGCTATACCACTTGGTGCACATGTGTTTAGTAATGATATTGCTTCATTTTCTATGGTACCTTTTAGCCCGATATAGTTTCCTTCCTTATCTCTTTTGATTAGATCTATTTCAAAGCTTTTCCTTTGTCTGAGACTAGGATTGCTACCCCTGCTTTTTTTTTACCTCAGCTGAAGCACGATATATTCTGCTCCAACCTTTTCCCTTTACCCTATGTGTATCCCCCTGTTTCAAATGTGTTTCTTGTAAACAACATATTGTAGGATTATGGTTTTTAATCAGTTCTGCTATCTGCCTCTGTTTTATGGAAGAGTTCATCCCATTCACATTCACAGTTGTGATTACTATCTGTGTCTTTCCCTCCATCCTATTTCCCCCTGTTTATGCTTTTATTCCTCCCTTTTCCCTTCCCCTCCACAATAGTTTTATTTTTGACCACCACCTCTCTCAGTCTTCCTTCTATCAGCCCCTCTCCATTTTATTCCCCTTTTCCTTTACTACTTCTTCACTCCCTTTTAACCTCCCCTCCCTTTTCTTTCCCCTTTCCCCTCCTACTATCTATAGGGCAAGTTAGATTTCTATACTTAACTGAGTATGTTGTTCCCTCCTTGAACCAAATCAGATGAGAGTAAATCTCAAACAGTGCTCATTTCCCTCCCCTCTTTTCTTCTACTATAATGTTTTTTTGCCTTTTTCTGTGATGTAATTTACCTTTTTATGCCTCTTACTTTTGTCTTCTCCCATTACAAACCCTTAAATCAAATTTTTTATCATCATATCTGTTAATCTATACCCACCCTCTCTATTTATGTACATCCCTTTTAGATGTCATGATAAATACGTAATTCTCAAGATTAACAAGTATCATCCTACCAGATAGGGATGTAAACAGTTTGCCCATATTGAATAACAAGATTTTCCCCATTGTTTACCTTTGATGCTTCTCTTGAGTTTTGTATTTGAAGATTAAATTTTCTGTTGAGCTCTGGCCATTTCATCAGGAAGGCCTGGAAATCCCTTATCTCCTTGAATGTCCGTCTCCTTGCCTGAAATATTATGTTCAGTTTTTCTGGATAACTGATCCTTGGTTGTAGCCCAAGCTCCTTTGCCTTATGGAATATCATATTCCAATCTCTCTGATGTTTTAATGTAGAAGCTAGAAGGTCTTGTGTGATCCTGACTGTAGTTCCTCAATATTTGAATTGTTTCTTTCTGGCTGCTTGCAGTATTTTCTCCTTAACTTGATAGTCCTGAGATTTGGCAACAGTATGACTTGGCATTTTCAGTTTGGGATTTCTTTCAGGAGATGACTGGTGGATTCTTTCAATGACTATTTTGCCCTCTGAATCTAGGACCTCAGGGTTTTCCTTGATGATTTCTTGGAAGATATTGTCCAGGCTCTTTTTCTCATCATGGCTTTCTGGCAGACCAATAATTCTTAGATTTTCTCTCCTGGATCTATTTTCTAGGTCAGTTGTGTTTCCAATGAGACATTTTATATTTCCTTCTATTTTTCATTCTTTAGATTTTGTTTGACTGATTCTTGATATCTCATAGAGTCATTAGCTTTTACTTGCTCAATTCTAAATTTTAATAAATTGTTTTCTTAAGTTAACTTTTCATCTCCTTTTCCATTTGTCCAATTGTTCATTAGGTTTTGTATCTCCTTATCCATTTGCCCGATTTTCCCTTTTAATTCTTCAATGAATTCTTTTCTCATATTTTTAAAATCATTGGTCAATTTTTCTTCTACCTCTCTAATTTGGTTTTTAAATACTTCTTGAGTTCTTCCAAGAATGCTCTTTGGGCTTGAGACCAGTTCATATTTCTTTCTGAAGTTTCAGACACAAGCACAGTCTCAGTGCTGACCTCTTCTGAATTTATATTTTGGTCTTTTTGCCTATAGTAAGATTCTATGGTCTTTGCTTTTCTGGTTTGCTTCTTGCTCACGATGATTGCCTTTTTCCTAGCTTTTCAAGTAGACCTCTGTTTCTGGGGCACAGGGAGCTCTGTCCTATGTTTTTTTGTTCTGAGAACTTAAGACTTTGTGTGTTGTGGCCTCTAGTTCTTTCGGCTAGAAGCTAGAATGCTGCAGCTTACCTGGTGCTGAGCTGGCTGGTGTGTGCCAAGGCAGAGGCCAGGTGAAGTCTTTCTGAGATTCCTTGGGGTTACCCTGAAGCTCACTGCATGGGGTATGGGGAAGGGGTGGTCTGGTCGCAGGAAGTCTTCTCCTCTCCTGAGCTAGAGCACAGACAGGCTCAGCAGCTGGTGAACTTCCTTCTGTGCTGATGTCTGCACAGTTCCCCTGGCTGTGCTAATGTACACCTGGGGTCCTGGTGTTGGTGCTTACAGGCTCCACCCCCTGAGGCTCAGGGTCTCTTGCTTATTCACTGAGGTGGGGCTGTCTGGGACAGCTCTGGTCCTGCACTGGTCCCCTTTAGCCATAGTCAGAGGCACTCTTCTTGATGATCTCCCTAGCCTCCCAAGCTGAGAGACTGTTTTACCCCTTCAGCTAATCCCACTATTCCAGGATTTTTCCCGGGGCAGTATTCTCTGGGTTTTTCAAGGTCAACAAGGGAAGGGTGAGAACATTTACAGTTTACTCTGCCATCTTGGCTCCTGGAAGCTCAAGAAGGTGACTTTCAAAAATTTAATCTATGGGCTGATAGTCTCAGGAGTGGCTGCTGCTGTTACCAGGGGTCTTGTGCTTCTCTCTCACTCAGTTCTGCTAGACTCCTGTCCTCAGCTGATATGTTTGAGAATGTGCACTGCTGCTTCTGCTTCAGTTCACTCTGGTGGTTCCTGCTCCACTTCACTCCAGTAGAGATTGTGTTGGTGCAGGCTGTGAGCTCTGCGCTCCCCCAGCACAAAAACAGATCCTTCCTGTCAACCTTCTGGGTTATCCTGGGCTGGAATTCTACCACACTCTGTCTTCTAGTGAATTCTGACACTCTAAAATTTGTTCTGATTTTCTTTTTATAGGCATCTGAAGGAGTTTGTAGTAGAGCTAAAGTAAGTCTGCACTTTCATTCAGTCATCTTGGTTCTGCTCACTCTATAAGTGACATTCTTGTAACTAAGGCAGAACTACTACCACCATATCATTTAAGTATGCTTGAAAGTTGAGTGCATTAGAGAAATGAATTCATTTAGCAAGGGAAGTGACCTTATTGCATTGAAAACAATGTCGGCAGGTGGGACGTAACCAGGCATGGAAAACCTATATGTCCTTATACTATCTCGGATTGTATTAACAGTGTAAGAGATGGGACTGACTAGACTGAGAGAGAACTTGGAAGCCAAATTGTAGGAGAATTTAAATATCTAAGTATAAGGTCAAGAAAAATATGTAAGTGGCAACCAAGTGGGGAAGTTCTTACCACTTCCAGACATTTTTATTTAATTTATATTTCACTTCCTGTTCTCAGCTCAAGCAGCATTGCAGTACAGCTGTTAAGCAGCTGTCCCTGTTTTATCTTGGGCGGTATCTGCCCTTGTGCAAGAGGGTGACATTACCCCAGGGTATAGTTTGTACTGAATAAACTCTCATCTAACTTCATACTTGTGACTTTTACCAGAAACTACATAGATCAAAAGGGATTCAAGGCATGGAAAGCTCCATAGGAGTGTCCTGGAAAGCCCAACTTTGGCCAAGAAGTTTGTAAGGTGCTATGAAGCCTTTGGGGATACTAATAATTAACTATATTGTTAATTGTCTGATTGAACTGATTGTTCCATTAGGAGACGAGACAGTCTTTCAAAGAAATAAAGGAATCTGTTCAGACGATGGAATCCATCAAGCATGTGACCCAGACCATAGTAAAGCACTGGGAAAGAAGCATATTTCTTTTTTTTTTTGGAAGTCATGTTGAATTTATTGCAAACTTTAAAAAGAGCCAAACTGTACAGGGTGGAGACTTTTGTTTTCATGTGCTTTGTTTGTGTTCTTTCAACGCAGAATGACTCAAGTTGTCTCATGCTATTTGAGTTTAGATGTCCAAAAGATAAAATAAAACATCAACAACCTGTTCCTCTACTTTTTCACTACCTACCCTTCTTTAACCTACTTTCATTTGCCTTCTGACTTCAACCCTAATGAAACTGCTCTCTCAAAAGTTGCCAATGATATCTAATAATTACATCCAATACAGCAATCTTTTCTCAGCCCTTATCCATTGACCTCTTGGATGTTTTTGACATTGTTAGCCACTCTCATTTTCTTTCTTTCTTTTTTTAAAAGAAACATCTTTCAAATCCAGTTAGTCTGTACTTTCCCATGACCAGGAAATTAGGTGATTGATTCATATGAACAAAAGATATCTACAAGTGCATTAACCACTGTGGAGCTAGCCACTCAGGACTGAAACAGACATTGTCTAACTTCTTGCTGCCTTAAGGCAAAGAAAAAAGGTAATTATGTTGAGAAGATGATGACTTATTAATCTAATCCATATTTATATAAACCCCTTAAAACTTATAAAACACTTTTCTTAAGTATAATAAGTTAAGAAATACTTAGTATCCCTAGAGATACTAATGGGATGAAGACACTTGGGGATATTTAGCCTGAAGAACAGAAGACTTATGAAGGAAAGAATGATTTCTATTTTTGAGTATCTGAAGAGGTGTCACGTGTAAGAGGAATTAGATTTGTACTGTTTGATATCTGAGGGAAGAACTGGGTTTGAGGTATGTTTCATTAAATAATTTTTTCTTTTGTAATTCCAGTACAGATTCCAATTAGCATAGGAATTTGAGCATCTCTTGGGAATCAAGTACAAAAATGTTTTAGTTATGGCAGAGGAAAGGAGATCCACTATCATCAGTTACAATACTGGCCTGACTAGATTAGAGCCACTTTTACTCAAGGAGTGATCTTATTTTTTCTGTATATAGATATAAAATTAGACAAAGTCATTTTAGCTGTGTGTGTCTTGAGCATGCAAGTATGCATGTGTCTATATAGATATAGATATAGATATCGTAGTCAAAGTAAACATCTTGCATCCCTTTAGTGATTTTTTAATCTAATTTATGAACACTTAAAATGGTATTGCAATTCTTAATTTCTGTTTGAAAAAAAGCTTTTTGGGGGGAAGAAGAGAATAGTATAGTGCAAGAGATACTGGAGATTTGGGCATTGAATTATACCTTGTCTTTTAGGAAAAGTCAACAATTTTTTCATGGGACATAGTGAGGGGGGAATGAGAGGAGGAAGAAGGTACCGCTGGTCTCTGAGGCTCCTTCTAGCTCTAAATCGTATATGATCTTATTATCCTATTCAACCTCTTTGGTTTTTAACACTTGTTTATCCTTCTCTGCTTGCTCTACATCTTGTGCTTTGTTCAATTTGTCTTGTGATTAGTTAAAACTATTCCTTGCAGTCTTGGGCTTAGTGGTTCCAGTTCCTTCTTTATCATCCTGCTTACTCTGTCTTGATATCCCGTGGATTAACTTCCCAGAAAAACTCTAAAATAGGTCCAATCTCCTGTTCTCTCCCATATTAGTGGGTCCAACTTTTCCAATGAATACTCAGATGGATGTATACCATCCTAATGAAGTCAAAACATTATCAAAGTATAATAGCAAAAAGTCACAGATATTTAAAGATATAATGATTAATGTTATAATGTTATACAACTACAAATATGCCTTGAAATGTACATAAAAATATGCATCATTTGATGTATCACTTACTTGGATAATAATTCTCTTAGAAGATCATCTGGCACAGGCATCCTAAAGGACTTGCAAAGAGTCCTGATAGCTGAACTAGGCAATAATCCTGTTCTGCAGCAAACACAAATAAAATGGGAAATGTATCTTTGTTTTCTTTTAGTAACAATTGGATAATAAAAATGATAAAATATGCATATGCTCTAAAATAAGCTTTTTGAAGAAGTCTTGTAAAAATTGGAATTAGGATTTAATAAAATGAAAAATAATAATATTGCATTTCATCAAATTTTTCCACTAAAAAATAGAAGAAGGCTAAACATGCGATGGTTTTTTTCTTCCATGTTTGAAATTGTTTTTTATTAGCAGGATGGACCACTAAAACTGCAGATAGAAGGATTGTTCTATGTAATCTGCCCTTTTAACCACTAATCAGGTAGATGTGTGAAACTATCTAAAATTCTGAAAATTAATTAAGGTCCTAAGAATCTAGTTTGTTATGACCCAAAAGTTTTTTCTTAATGTTTTCTTTGGACTTGATTCCATAAAACCTGGAAGCTACAATTGGACCTTTAATGCTCGCCAGATTTTTTCAGAGGGCTTAGCCAAGGCAACAAACTGATCAATTTCAATTAAAATGACCAGTAGTAGAGATAACCACAGATGACTTTATGCTTTTTTTTGCCAGGAAATGGTGCAAGTGAAGCCAATGAAGAATAGAGAAGTTTCTTTGTAACTAATAAGCTGAGATACGAGTTAATTGAAAAAAATCATCTTCCTTGCTCTAGATAGGGAGATATCAAATTTTGTAAGGAAAAAGTTAGATTTATATTGTTTATTAAAGGTTTTAAAATTTTCCTGAATGTCTTGAATACAACATTTCTTAATAATTTACTCTTACTGAAATTTTATTAAATTCAAATTCAGAAACATAAACTCTTGATTTGTTCTCTATAATTTCAAAGAAAAATTATACAGAATTTAACATGAAAATGTTCTTTCCATGATGGAGGTCAAAATAGTTGGTTATTACTTAGCATAAAATAATATTAAAAGGTAGCAAATGTCATGTTGCTTAACCTTGTTGAAATCTTAGCTCATCAAGCAATTATAAGTGTTAGGAATAGATAATGAGAAAATTCAAGGAGAAGAGCAAGTATTTCATCAGCAAACATAAAATCATGAATCTGATGAAAGAATAAACTCTTTAGTGAGCTCTCCTTGTAACTGGTTTAAGATACTCCTTGCATTCTTGAGCTAAAGATTCTCTGTGAAAAATTAAAAAAAAAAAAGAATCCCTTTCTCATTCAGGTTTAGAGAAGTTTAAAATATCAATTAACATGGATAAACTATCCAAAGACTTACTTGGCCTGATCCTTGTATTCACACATGGCAATCATTTTGTCAAAAATCTCAAAGGTATATTTTTTCAACTGTTCTTGAGCAAAGGAAAGGAGGAAAGTCAGATCACCACTAGAATCTTCTCTCACACTGTAGTAACGTCCAATTGTCATAATCTCATGCTCTGTGAGTTTTTCATTTGTTATGTTCATCATCACATTTCTGTAAAGAAAATTACAAATATAGTCAGGGAAAATATTTTTCAAAAACCCATTTTTATTTGACTTCATTTCTTAGAGAAAACAAAACCCCAGATCTGGGGTATTGTACTTTGAAAATATTTTTGCTGTCAGCGTGGTGGCCCAGTGTATATTTGGAATCATGAAGATTCATCTTCCTGAGTTCAAATTTGATCTCAGACACTTACTAGCTGTGCGACCCTGAGCAAGTCACTTAATACTGTTTGCTTCATTTACTTATTTGCAAAATGAGCTGGAGAAAGACATAGCAAAGCACTCTAGTTGTGTTTTGTTTCGTTTTGTCAAGAAAACCTCAAAAGGGATCATGAAGAGTCGGACATGACTGAAATTGAACAGCTCTTGGAAAATTTTTTTGCTATGATCAAAATGGCATACATACATCAGACAAGAAATAGATTCTGTGACTTGCATAATCAAATGGAAAAGAGGTGATTGTCTTCTTTCAATCTCACCATCCATTTGGGGGAATGAGAAATCACTTCTAAAATATAAAAGCTATGTATACTGATTCCTTGATTCATGTAGAGTAATGCCCCAGCTATCTGAAAATCAGACTTCCAAGACCTCAGCGTTCAGCTCAATTGATACCTAATGAAGAATATACTTTAGGATATCATTAGCAAGTCATCACACTGCTTCTGCACCAAGACATTTTTAAATAACTCTCATTTTTACATATTTATTCAAGAAGAGTCTTTTAAAAGAGGTTTTTATCAATGTTCTTTTAAGATCAACTTTTTTTATATGCCTTTTAATTTTTGTAGCTCACAGACACAGTACATATAGTGCCTATTATATAATATGGCCCCAATTTCCCCATTATCTATGATTTTTCTAAAATGTAACACTAAAACTAAACACTTTACTCTAGATTTAGTTCAAGTAGGGTATAGAACAGAGGGGCCACTAATGCAAATGTTTTAGAAATTATTCCTCTTTTAATGTAGAATGTTCAATTCAACATATATTGAAATGAATTGAATTTGAACTTGAGTGTAGAATGTTACATTTAACTTCGCTTCATTTGATCTGTTGAGTTTTTTGGATCATGACTATCATATTAGTTATCTTTTCCAGCTTTTTATTATTTGGAAAAGTGATGATGATGTTTAGTTGTTTTTTAGTCATGTCTAACTCTGTTACCTCTCTGTGGTTTCCTTGCCAAAGATACTGGAGTGGTTTGTCACTTCTTCAACTTGTTTTTACAAATGAAGAAATGGAGGCAAACAGTGACTTGCCGAGAGTCACACAACTAGTATCTGAGGTCAGATTTGAACTCAGGAAGATCAATCTTCCTGACTCCAGGTCCAGTGTTCTATCCATTGTACTATTAAACCTTTGTCAAAATTTAACTTTATTTTATTGCTGACAAAGTGTTTGATGAGCACAAGGCCAAGGACAGAAACCTGGGATACCTCATTAGAGATTTTATATCAATCTACCAATGACTACTCTTTGGATCTAGTTATTTAACCATTTAAGAATAATTAAGGGTTTAATCCTTTATTGTCCACAAGGTTAAAGAGATCCTTTCAAATATTCTGTTAAAGTTCCTCCTCCCGTTTACTTACCAAACAAACAAACAAACAAACCACGGGTAATTGGATTAGTTTGGCATGGTCTACTCTTAATTAAAAAAAAAAAAAACTAATATGGTGGCTTTTTGTGATGAATGCTTCCCTTTCTAAATGTTCATAAACCACCTCTTTCATATAAGGTTCTAGAATTTTTCCAAGACTAGAAGTCAAGGTTACCAACTTATAGCTTTAATAACAATCATAGCTAACATTTATACAACACTCGCTATGTTCCATATACTGTGCCTTTAAGCACTTTTCAATTATTAACTTATTTGATCTTCACAACAACTCTAGGAGAGGTAGGTCTTATTATGATCTCCATCTCATGAATAAAGAAACCGAGGCAAAAAGACGTTATAACTTCACTTTCTGACCATTTCAGAAAACTGAAACATTTACTCTTAAGCAATTCTGTAACAACTATCTTAGTTTCAAAAATCTTTCAAAAATCATAGATATTGGTTCAGAAATCACATCAATGAATTCCGTCAATAACCTAAAATGCAGTTCATTTGGGCCTAGTGATTCAAATTTACTGAGGACAGGAAAGTGCTTTATTATATTATCCTTACTTATCTTCAATTTCAGCCCTCTGTGAACCACTTCTATCATTCCTATTTCAAAAATTATCTTAAGAGAAGAGAAAACAAGCAAAATATGAGTTGAGGAATAGAGATGACTTTTCACCATCAAAGATATGGTCCTATCCTTTCTTTTCTTAGGGTGAGGGGTTGATTAAATCAATCAAATGCCCCACTGAACTTAAAGTAATTTCATTAATCAAGAAGAATATTTCAATGGAATCAAAAGCATTAAACAAATTGTAAAAAGAACTTGATTGATTTGGAAAGAGTAAAAGGCATTCACTGAAATAAAATGATGCTACACAAGAGGTGCATTGGGATGAGCATATGTTATTCAGTCATGCCCTGTGAACCTTGTACAAAATAGCAAGCTAATAAGGAGCTCAGCATCTGAGGAGTAGGTCAGCTCAGTGGTAGAAGCAGTTGTAACCAAGTCACTGAGAGGGAATCCCTTAGGGGAGAGAAGAATATTTTCTGTCTCCCTCTTCCCACTATGACCAACAGATTAGTAAACTTCAAAATGATGGAAGATTTGGGACTTTTCATGGTTATCCTAGCAGGTCTGCAGAGGGTCAGCGGCTGACTAAAGTGTCTGCATCAAGAGGTGAAGACAAACTGGACATTCTAGGGAAGGCAGCTGCAAGAATTTACAAGAGGTCCAGCAGAAAAGTACCTCACACCTAAGCAGAACATCATAAGGACTCCCCAAAAGAAGGGAACAACTTCCATGAAAAAGGATATGTGCTACCCCCTTTGCTATATATCTCTAAGCCTGAACTCACTTTCCTTTGGACTTTTTTGGGATAGTATGCCTTCGATTTGGGGGGTTGTTCCTTACTAATTATTTTTACTATATTAAATTAGTAAATACTTCTAAAAGTCAATTAGGTCTGGGTGGCTAAATGATACTAACCATTAACTGATAATCACTGGAAAATATATGCATGTAGGGGCTCATGATTTATAGTTTTAGAAAACCACATTTAACCCCTCAGGGTTACCCTTCGACCACTGAGGTAATAAGTTACCAGCCACCATTTGGGGACCACCCAACCTGCCAGGGCAAATGAAGGAATTTGGGATCGCAGTTTTGATACACTTTTTGTTTCCAACATTGATGATAAAGTTCTTTGTGTCATTCTGGGTATTCATCATCTGATTCTTTTCACTGGGCTTTTCATGGGCCTGATGTTATTCTTAGAGAACCATATTAATATTTTGTATGTATCCTCTGAAACTTGTCTTCAGTTTCATTTTCTATATGTGTCTCTTAAATCAAATTTTTTCACAGTGCTGTCACATTGTCATCTTTTGGTCCTCATTACAAGAGCTTCCCAAGCAGACTTCTGGCCATGGGATGCTACCTATCTTTTCCTATGAATCCTACCTGCCTACCAGTTCTAGAGTATATTTCAGTCTATGTCTGCTTTCTGCTCCTTTTTTTTAACATGAATTCTATGACTGAAGAGTCACTTGATTTGAAGGAGGGCTTCATTCATTGTTTCTTCAGCTATCAGTTCTTCCTACTTGGTCAGAACTAGGTCCAGAATAGTTCCTTTAGTAACTTCACCATTTGAAGATTGAAATTATTGTTAAAGAAATTCATAGAATTGTCAGCTATTGTGCTTTAGCATAAAGAAGTTTTCAGCAAATGTCTGGATGATTGGTTTTCCCAGTCATCAAAATATCATGCTTTCATACTGAGTTTCTTATCTAATCCCTCTTTCTGTCCAAGTAGTCTAAAGTTATACCAACATTGCTTCTGTTTCTCCTTCAATTGAATTTCATCCAAATTCTCTCCCTATTTTCCCCCTTGTGCTCTTGGATGTCCTCACAGGATTATATCCTATGAATATTCAATGCTACTCTACAATTAAAGTAGATCATACAATTAAAGTCTCTATTTCAACTAATTTATTTGGAATATTTTTTGCATTCTTATCTAGATATTTTAGATGAAGAGTTTTATTGATGAATCTCTTCTTGAATATTATTTCTTGAGAATTGCTGGGAGACAAACCTTTCATCAGAAGAAGAAGAGCTAGCAGGGTCTCCAAAATATCTGTTCCAAAGCACTGGCTCTCAGTACTAAATCTGCTTTTATACAAAATTCTGTCCAAGTGTATAATAAGATTGACAAAAGCATGAATCTTTCTTTTTAAACCAACAATATGTCAAAAGCAATAGATTAGGAGAGAGACAAGGGTGCTAAACAAAAGAACTACCCATAACAGCAAAAGAAATATAAATAAGGACTGACAGCAAGACAGGAGACAAAAAAAAAAGAACAAGATCCTTCATATCATGAAAGCCCAGCATTCTGGACCCATCCAATATTGAGTAAGTTGTACACCTCTCAACAACATCCAAAGAGATAGCTTGTTGTTCAATTATGAAAGTGATTGTAGAAAACTGAAAAGAAATAAATTAGTAATAATTAAAAAAAGAAAACAAAGGACAAACACCACCAGAGGAGAAAGATAAGGACAGACTACACATTAGTTTGGAAGATAAAGCGTAGAACTTACTATTCTTAATTGAAGTGTGTGAGAAAGGTATTTAAAAATGAAGGAGAAGATGGGGGAAGCAGCATAAGATGAACTTCTCTGCTATCTAAACCAGATGAAGGAAAGTTGAGTATTCTCTATTTCAAACCCCAAGAGTTTGAAGAAATACAAAAACTCAGTGGAGATAGGGAAGGGGTGAGATTTTTTAAAAAGGGATAATATGGAGAGGGATATAAGCATATAAATTCTCTGATCCTGAAGTCTGTATTATAAGTGGAGGTGGAGGGAGAGGGGGAGAAGAAGAGAACATTACTGAAAACTAAGGGAATAATCTTTGGATATTAGTTGGGGGATGGCTGAATAAATTGTGCTATATGAATGTAATGAAATATTATTGTGTCATAAGAAATGATGGAAGAGATGATTTGAGAGAAACCTGGGAACCAGAAAGTGATACAAAGTGAAGTAAGCATTATCAACAGAACAATTTATGTAACGACAATAATATTGTAAAGTAGGAAAAAAACTTTGACAGATTTAAGAACTTATCACAGAAATGACCAAACATATCTCCAGGAGGCTTATGATGAAGTGTGTTAACATCTCCTAACAAATGACAGAAATAAGGTGTGGAAGAGGAAAAAACATTTTCAGACACGACCCATGCCTATTGTGTGAATTTGCTTTTCTTGACTCTGCTTACCTCTTACAAGATTTTTTTTTCAGTTTTCACTTGGGGCATTGCCGATGTATAGAGGAAGGGGAAATTATGATGATGTAATTCATGTAGCTTTCTTTTAAGAACTTATGATGCAATTTGTTGTATATATTTAATGAGTTTTTTAAAATTGTTCCTAGAATCTTTAAGTATTATATGGTTTCCTGTTCTTTTTTGACATTATTAATACTTTTGATGCTTTGTCTGAATATATGATCACAATTCCTAGTTTTGGGTATTACCTAAGTTGTCTTATCTTTGTCTCATTTCACTCTGGTTATGTTTATATGTATTTCCTGTATTGTTGGCTTCTAAAAAAAGTTCTTATTCTTTTTGTATTGGAGGAATTTAATCCATTCATATTTAGGATTATAATTGTTAAAAAATTTTAAGTTTCTTCCATTAAATTTTATGTAATATAGTATTTATATCTTATACATGTAAATTAATGTATATCTAGAAATTTAGATATTTAGAGAAAGAGAAATAGATAATAAACTGTAGATAGACAACAGACAGATAACAGATAGATAGGCACAGACTGGATAAACAGAGAGATAGATAATTTGCCTTCTCTAAGTGATCGCTCTTTGGTTTGATTTGTACTAATTTCATCTATTAAATTCATTTTCCTAGAATGTTAATTTTCTTCTTAATCTCTATACTTCTCTCCCTCCCAGGTTACATTCTCTTCCTTCTTTTCTGCTTTTTATCTTTCTTTTTCTTAGTTAATTGCAACACTAATCTTCTTAATTCTTGGCCCCAACTTCTTCCATTCTCTTTATTTCAGTGACATAAATTAGCAATGCTCCTTTACGAGAAATTTTATTTCCATTACATCTTTCTTAATACTTTACTCTTCTCAGCAAAGTACATTCTTGATATGAAGCAGAGCAAAAACTCCTCTGTAACCCAAGGCTGAAGGGCCCAGTCCCATCCTTTGCCCTTTCTTCCATTGTTTGTCATTGGTTGTTCTAAATGACCTTTGAGGTCTCTTACAACTCTAGAACAAAGATCATATATGTTCCTAAGAATGAGTCTGGCTGTAGATAAGCTATTCTCCTATAGTGACCACCCTCACAGAAGCCAGCTAAGAATTGCATTGCAACTCTAATAGTCTTGTTGTGTTTGTCCTTTGTTCTCGAAGAGGACCATGACATCAAACTGAATTGCAGTTGACTTTGATTTGAGTGAGGGAGGGCTGTGCAAGGTCACCAATCTCACTTTCTTTTCCTGAGCCATCTGGGTCCAGTGGACTGACATTCATCAGGATGACTGGAGATGGCCCAGGATGCAATGGGAGACCCTGGCCCTTTCAGGCCAAGGTCCTATAGTATCTTACCTTCTTCCCAGTCTATAGAATCACTTCAGGCTTCTTACTGTTTTCTCCATTAAAATGTGAGCTCCTTGAATATAAAACAGTATCTTTCTTTGCATTTCCAGAGTTTAGCACAGTGCTAGGCATTGAAAGTGCTTAATAAATGCTTGTTGACCAACTAAAAGACTGTCAAGAATCTTTTGAACCATGACTTCAAGACAACAACCCAAGAGGTGAAGAAGGGCATTCAATTCATGAACTGACCAAAAAAAGTTATGCACTTTCAGATAGTTGTGAAAACCTAAGAAACGAAATGTTTATTTTCATGTGACCAGGGCAACACAAAGCCATAAGTGTGGAGTGATGGAGCTGTCCATCCCTCATGCATAGACTCAGTTTTGGAAATATGTGGTTTTAGGGTACAAACCAGTGTAACCAGTGTTCGTTTTTTTTTAATGTCCTATTGCAATTTTTCCTTCAATTTCTTGTAAATAAGATATAGAGTCCTGTATTATTCTGACTGATTGTCCTTGGAATAGAAAAGGTCTTTTTTATCCTTGTTGCCTACAAAATTGAGTGTTTGATGTAATACTGACTAAATTTTTGAGGGGGAATTAAGCTCCAGCTTTCCATTAGTTTTCTGTACACTCTCTTGCTCTGTAGTTTGCTGTCTGATTCCAATATTTCTGAGCGATTTTCTTGTCTAATTTTCAGGGTTGTGGCATTTAGTGTTTCATCATTTTTTTTCTGAAAGACTCATCTTCCTTAGATCTTGCCTCCTGTCTTTGAGTTCCCAGAGTAGTACAGAAACAAGCTCTCTGGCTCTGGAGTCTAGATGATTTCAGTTCAAATTCTGTCTCTGATATTTACTGCTTATGTGGCTTTTAATAAGATACTTAACTTCCATAGGGTACAGTTTGTTCCTTTGCAAAATGACAGTGCTTTCACTTCTAGATCAATAATCTATACAATTTTATAGAACTCTCAGGTATTCTTCCCACTTTATTGTGTTGTGGTTTTGTTCAATGAATTTTCTTCTGCCTCTATATTGCAATTCTTCTGCCTATATTCTTGTGCCTTCATATTGCAATTCTCTCATTCCCTTTTTGAGAGAAGCAGTTTTTTGGACCGTATCTCTGTGCTTTGTTCTAAATGCCCTCTTGTTAGTTTCCATCCTTTAAGTTTTCATTTTTGTCATTATTCTTTTAACATTTTTACTTTTTATTTTTTATTGTTCTGAATATATCTGGAGATTATTGGAATTTGCAACAGTCATTTCAGGGGGTTTGCAAAATATTTTATAATACTTTGACCTTAAGAGATCTTGATTCAATTTCTTTCAACATTCATTGAGATAGCTTTCAGATTTCTTGTTCATTTCTCCTCCTCAGTCAGTGTTCATCTTCAGTGTTCATCTCCTTTTGTCAGTAAACCTATTGATCTGCCAATGTTATCTTTCCTATAACCACCCTGGCCTATTACATGGGCCAGATCTTTTGTGTCCTCCCCAAGCATTTGTTATTTGTATTCTCTCTTATGGCTGGTGTTATATCAGCTTTGAGGATGACCAGTTGGGACACTGCCAAAGGCAGTCTCTGAGGCACCCTTGTATTAATATATGAGTGAAACAGCATTCACTAAACATTTAAGGTATGCCAGTCATTGTGCCAAGTATTTGGAGATACAAATAGAAAAAAAATTACACAATTCTTGATCTCAAGGTGTCCACATTCTAACTGGAGAGACAACATATAGGATAAAGCTTAACTACAGGGCAGATGGCAAGGCCTGGGAGTCAGCAGTAAGAAAGATGGTCCTTTTTGACTACACCACATTCATTTAAGAAGGCTAGATGAAAGTGCCAGGGACAAAAGTGAGGGATATTATAAGGCCCAATAGCCCTCTATTTCATGGGGGAAAATAAGGTTATTGACTCTCAATTGATCCAAGCTGTTTGAGTAGTCAATCTGTCCCACTGGTGTGGTCTGGCAAGGTTGGGGCCAGGGGAAAGTGGGAGAAGGGAAGCGGGGGAAGGACATCTTCTGTGGTGGGAGTTCTTGAGACTATTCCCTTTATTTACCACTTCTACTCTTTCACGTTTCACTAATTGTGATTGGCCATTTCAATCTGTGTAGCTACACTAGGAGGAAATCTATGAAGGAACTGAGGAAAGCCCCATAGGGCAATGACAAGGGGCAATGACAAGGAGCATTTCTGAGTTCCCTCAGCATTTATGTCTTTATGCCCCCTTTCTCTCATTCTTTGTGTTAAACTGTTTCTTCCTATACAATACTAAATAGTTAGCAAGGAGAACTTTTTTCTGGGCCCCTCCATCCTCTAAAATATTTTTCTCCCCTGGGCTCCAGATTCATCCATAGCCACTGTCTTTCTTTCCTCACTCCATTTCGTTTCTGAAGTCTTGGGCCAGTATGGCTGATGGGCTTCAACCTTTCTTGAAAGCAGAGTCTTTCTGCAGGAAGACAAGGGGGAAGGGAATAGGAGAGGGAAGATAAAAGAAGGGACAGCAAATTGGGGAAAAGGATAATCAGAAGCAAACACCATTGTGGGAGGATGGGTCAAGGGAATGAATGGAATAAATAAAGGGCAGGATAGGACGGAGGGAAATGTGGTTAGTCTTTCACAACATAAGTATTATGGAAATATTTTGCATGGCTACACACGTATGACCTTTATTGAATTGCTTGTTTTCTCAATGAGGGTAAGTGGGGAAGGAGGAAGGGAGAGATTATGGAACTCAAAGCTTTAATAATAAATGTTAAAAATTGTTTTTGCATGCAGTTGGGAAATAAGATGTACAGGCAAAGGGGTATACAAATCTATTTTGCCTACAGGAAAACAGAGGGGAGGGGGATTGAAGAAGGGGGGACTAATGGAAGGGAAGACAGACTGGAGGAAGGGTTGGATGGGGTATATGCTGTCCCGGGGTGGGGGGTGGGGAGAGATAGCAAAAAAATTTTGAATTCAAATTCCTGTGGAAGTAAATGCTGAAAAATGAAAAATAAATAAGTTATATAAAGTTAAAAAAAGAACAGAAAGCAGAGTCCTTGAATATTGTTAATAGATTAACTCCAGAAAGGACTTTAACTAAAAGTGCAAGCCTCAGAAGAAGTGCAGGGGCTAAGTGGGCCAGCACAGTGACAGGCTGGGAGATAGACGCACCGCATGGTAGCACCAGGAATAGTGAGTTGATTTTCAGGTACCTTATTTATTTACTTATTTAAGAATTGCCTTGTGGTCATTTTCCCACAGTTTGTAGCAATGAAAGAGAGGGTGTTTCTTCTGTATTTGGAGAGGGAGAAGTTCTAGGTCACCTCTCACTCAGCTATCTTCCCAGGATTCTTGTGAGCATTCCTTTATGTTGGTTTGCTTTAAAAGTTGCAGCAAAAAATGAACTTAGGTTTAATGCAAAGAAAGACTTACACAGTGGAATAAGGCAACTCAGGAAATATTGAGTTCCTCCTTACTGAAGGTCTTAAATAAAAGGGTCTATCACCAATTGCCAGTGATTTTTAGAAAGACTCTTTTGTACGAATCTACCTATTATTCAACCACCTCAGGCTGATTTCGTCTTCTTAAAATAATTTTTTACCAATTCAACTTCTTAGGTGGTATCTCCAAGCTGCTTTAATTTTCATTACTTAGATGATTAGTGAGGATTAATTAGCATTTTTCAAGTGGTTATTAACAATCTGTAAATTCTCCATTCATATCTTTTGACCATGTCCCTTTGGACCTCCCTTTGCCTTTGAATTTTTTAATATGACATTACAATTTTTTAAATGTTGAGCTTTTAGTCTAACATTTTTTACAAATACCACAGCAATTTTCTTTTTTATTATATTTTACGTATATACCATATTACTTATTGTTTATATATTGTTTTATGTATTATATTTTTATTTTATTTATCATATTTTTTATTATACTGTTTTTATTGTATAAAACCTCAACAGCCAAAGGACCCTCAGAAATCATGTAGTACAATCCTCCCTATATAAGACAAGGTGGGCTTCTAGCCTTTCCTTGAAGATTTCTATTGGGGGAGAATTCACTACGTTTTATGACAGTGCAATTCATTTCTAGAGAGCTCTTCCTATTTATATTATTAAATCTCTCTCTCTGGGGTTCCAGGTCTCCTCTCTGGTCAGCCAAAACAAGACTAATCCCTTTTTGACAGGTGATGTCACTATAGATAGATAGATATAAAGATACACACATACATACATATACACATGTATTCATATATGTGAATATATATGTATACACACATACACATACAAATAGCTAGGTCTCGATTAGTTCAAATAAAGAATGCCCTGAAGTGGTCCCATTGTTAAAATTCTCATTGTATATTTACACAGAATATGAACCAATTACCATATTTCATATAACTATAACTTCAAATAATGTAGCTTTGAATATACATGATTATTTTAGAGGATTCTTTGTTACATGGAGACCTACCTGTAAAATTTATTGTTATGATTATGCATCTTTCCCACAGTAGTTGAGAATTGTAACTAAATTAAAATCAATTTGTTATTGGTTAGGTTCTACTACTTTTCATTTAAATGTGAGCTGAAACTGAAACTTGTCTAAACTCTAGAGACATGCAATCAAGATCCCAATAAAAGGTGCTCTCTGTTCTACAGAAATAATTATACACATATGAAATCTTTGAAATGTTTGCTAGTTTTGCTTGATGAAAAGGATAATTGGAATTTTTTTAAACATTATGTGCTAAAATATACATTTAAAGTTAATGCTAAGACAGCATGAAACTTCACATCTAAATCACTTTATTGAAAATAAAGAGTAGATTTATTTTGGGCTTTCTGCCCTTTTAAAAATTACACTAGAAAAATCATTCTTCACTGAAGCCCTGTTCTGATACCTCATGTGGTGAAGAGATCTTGAAGGTTAGGCCAACAGAATATAACTTGGCAGGTTTCATTATTTACTGTTATAACCATACTTTTACAGAGGTTTTTGTTCCTATCTTGTACTATATTCCAAGTTTTTCTGATGTTAGCCTGGTGTTTCTGGTATGTTGGTTGGCTACAATGAAAACAAATAAATGTATTACTGCATTCCGTTAAATGCAATTTTATTTTGTATTTCTACATCTATTTTCATAAAGGAAACAAATCTATAGTTTTTAAGTGTTCTCTCTTTGCCAAGTCTGAAAATCAACATCATATTTATTCACAAAGTATACAGAGGCAGCATTTCATATTTCTCATGTTCACAATGACCTATAAAATACAGGAATTATTTGTTCTTTTAGGTTAAGAGAATTGCCTCTTGAATTCATTTGGCATTTTTGAAGGGTGATACAATGATCACTTATGTTATTTCTTCCTCCAAAACTGGTCTCCATAAATTAGTGATTTCCTGTTGTGTTTTATTTGTAAATAACTGTCAGTTTTAAGTTCTATAACTTATTAGCATGCAACTGTTTTTATACGTCTTAAAATAATCTTTAATTATTTTGCATTTATCGCAATTTCTCCTTTCTACTTTGAAGTCTTGTTGATTTGCATTTTTTTCTCTCTTTTAGTAGTTTGGTAAGGGTTCTCAATTTTATTGGTCTTTTTGAAAAAAACAGTACTTGATCTTATTTATCAACTTAGTTGTGTTTCACTTTCTACTCTACTTCCATTCATAACCTGACACATTGATGACTAGATCAGACCAGGTCATAGTGACTGAGGCTTTAGATTAGATGGTGAAATATACAAAAGATGAGTGATGAGAAATCAACCCTAAGAAAATCTAGGGTTCAGCCTACTTAGTCAAATTTTAAGGAATGGAGAAAACCCAAATAATTACAGAAATAGTCTGGAATAACCCACTAACACTCATTTCTCCAGACTCTGAAAAGTAAATCCAGAGATGTATGAGATGCTGAGTTTGGGAGGGCATATATTCTCTACCTGGGTATCCCAATGTCTCTTATTTGTCAAGTCACTTGCACATCCAACCATGGCCCTGAAAGACCTAGAGCAGGCAGCAACCTTCTCCCAGGTCATTATGACTCTGAAAAGAACACATTTTTGGAGGTCTTTGCTTATAAAGAGCAGACTGAGAAGAACCCTTTGCAAGCACTTAGTGGTAGCTGTACCAAAGGACTGCTAGTTTTCTAACAGTCCCCAAACTGCCCCTTGCTATGCCACTTTGAAAAATCACTTGCTATAACTGGTCCCTACTGTTACGGAAGGGTTGACACAGGGGTCCTACAATAACATTTTTTCCAGAGTTGCCCATTATGTTGTTGTCCTTTCTTCTCAAAGTGAATCAGTGACATCAGGAGGGTGATGTCTTGCCTTGCAAGTGAATTGGATTTAAGTGAATCAGGGCTTTGCAAAATCATCAGCCTCACTCCCCAGTCATCAGAGTCCAGTGGCAAGACTGGTCAGGATGACTGGCACTGGGCCATATTATCAGCTGGGTGACGTAAGATGGTCCTTTTTAATAAGTTGGGTAAGTTGTAGAAAGTATCTTTTATTAAACATAAATGGTATAATATAAAAGGTATATCATAATTTATATTTATATTATAATATAAATGGTATAATATAAATGGCATTATAATATAAATGGTCCCTTGAGCATCATTTCTAGTTTCAACTCTTACAGAAACTGAGGCCTCCAGGCAAAGGGCAGGGCTCTCTGGTCCAGAAATTCCTTGGATCTGGGCTTTAGCAAGATATAACTAATAAATATGTATTGCTTTTGAACATATTTCCACTTTACCTTCTCAAGATTTTCTTACTCTGTTCCCAGGGTCAAGTTATCTATGTCTTGAAGTTTCTGACCTCTTAACTAAGGGTGGGGAACCTGTGGCCTTGAGGCCACATGTGGTCCTGTAGGTCTTCAAGTGTGGCCTTTTGACTCAATCCAAATTTGAAAAATTTAGAGAAATTTTGTTCAGAGATATATTAATATATACTGCAATCCAAATTTGGATTGGGTCAAAGGTCAAAGGTGTGCAGGTCACCAGCCTCACTTCTCCTCTGGAGCCATCTGAATCCAGTGACCAGATATTCATCAGGATGACTGGAGATGACCCAGGATGAGGCAATTCAGGTTAATGACTTGCCCAACGTCACACAGCTAGTGAGTGTCTAGGGTCTGAGGTGAGAATTTGACCTCAGGTCCTTCTGTCTCCTGCACTGGTGCTCTATCCACTGCACCATCTAGCTGCCCCTGCCACCAACAGGTGAGATATAGTAGGACCGACATCTATGTACTAGGGTTTCTGCTATGTAGAGTAGGATAGATTTGCTTCTTTACTTTTTCTTTCCCTAACAGGGAGAGAAGCTATCTCTGAAACCTGATTGGTCTGGGTGGCCAAGGCTCAAGCTCTTAAAGCAGCTTACTGGACTCTTAGGACACAAAAAATCCAACACATAAGGAGTAAGTTCCCCTCAGACTTGGATGTACAACTGCTGTCTCACCTGACTCAACACACTCTGCTGACCAGATTTGTTTTTGTATGAAGATGAAGGCAATGACAACTACATTGTTGAATAGCCCTTCCATACTGTGGTCAAGAAAACTTCCTTTTGTTAAATGTTAAATGATATTCAAGTGTCTCATTTCATTCTAATCCCAAACTTGAACCACTGAACCAGCCTAAGACAGGCCTGACTTACAACATTTGGTTAACTCAATGGTTGCTAGAAACCAAAGCTATGGAGGTGAGCCTGGGACTTGCTAGATGCAGGAACTTTGGGGATCAGAATGAATCAGCCCTGCCCAGGTAGATGACTGAATCAACAGCAGCTGGAGTACATAGTTATAGAAGCAGGTGATCAGTGTGAGAAGGACAATAGGTCAAAGGAATGCATGGGGACTGTAGGCTACTATGAGGCTGCAATCTGAAGTTGCTTGGATGGCAGTGGGGTTTGGGAGAAGAGTCTTGCCTTTGGTGGATAGAGAGAAAGAATGGAGAAGAATACCCTTACCATTTGGGAGAATCTGAAAAAATGGGAAAAATATGGACAGAGAAGAGGGTGGAGATTGGGTGTCCCATAATAATTCAAGGGTGTGGGGAAGGGACAAGATATCAGCTGGGCCAAGTGGAAGGGACAGGAATGATGAGACATCAAGCAATGGCTAGGGGCCCCAGTCTAAGCAGTCAGAGAGATGGAATGTGCGGGGTACGGCCCTGCTTGGGCTACAAACCAGGTACCAGACTGAAGATAAAAAAATGGGGTGGGAGTAGGATCTGGGGGTGGCAGAATTGGCAGTAGGGGCAAGAAAAATGTCTCTCCTTCTACAAGAGATTTTCAAAAGTTTTCTAATATTTTCTTTTTTGCAGGGGTGGGACTATAAGAAGTACAGGATTTTTTGTATCAGGGTAGGAAATAGGGACAAAGTTAGCTCCTCTGCTCCCTTTAATTCTGTCAGCTTACTGTGAGCCTTCACAGGTGCATCTTGATTCACCAAATGGCTCTGTTCAGGAAAAGATGCATGTGAGTCTAATGTTTATAAATCAAGACTCATTTTCCCAATTCTTTTATATGACTGTCATTACAAAGATATTTCATATTCTGATTTAGCTTCTACTAGCAGTGGGACTGAAGATATTCATTTTAAATTGCTCTGCCTTTTTACCAACTAGTTAAAGATATAAAAGAAAACAGATATTTCAGGGGAACCTGTAAAAGTTCACATAAACCTGCAATAAATCCTTGAGAAAACAGAAAAAAAATTTTTGTAATGCAAAAATCATTACCTCATTTATCTGTTTTGTAAATGCATTTGTTTCTTAAGAGTTGGTTACAGCTTGTATTCTGAGTTGTAGATCTTATTTTCTAATCCCAATTTTATGTAAACAGCTTTTAATATTCTATAATAGCAGCTAATTTCATTTCATAGCAAATAATCAAGCCTTTACCCCTTGCACACCTAATGGAATGTCCATGCTAATTTCAATGCAATGCTTTTAAAATTCCATTGTGGGTTTGTATACCTTCAGTATTGTTTCATGGTTCCATTAGTCAGTGTATCCAAATGTAATAGGAAACCCTTGTGGTTACAAATCCTTGCAGTGCATTATGAAACAAGCCCTTCACAAAGAGACCATTTACTAAGCAATTTTCTATGAAATTGTTTAAAATGCCTTACAAGTCTGGCACAGGCTGGTACAATATGTATTTAAACGAGGTACAGCAATAATCCTTGATGTCAGGGCTAACCTGGAATGACAGTTTGGGGGTTTCATATACTAATACTAGAAATTGATGCCTGGATGTTAGCAATGGGCAGTGGGGAGAACATTCTATGGAGAATGGTATGAACAAAGCTTTGTACATAGATTGGACTCATACTTTTTATATTCCCTGCAGTGTCTAGCTCTAGACGTGATAGTTAGATATACAGATAGAAAGATGATAGATCAACAAATGATAGGTAGATGACAAACAGATGATAGATATAGATGACAGAGCTATCTATGTATAGAGATAGATAACCAAATATATCATTATTTATATATCTCTATAATGTCTAAAGCTACATACTGCAAGGAATATTAAAAAGTCTGAATCCAATCTATGGATCTTCCTTCATGTCATTCTCTATGGAATATTCTCCTCATTTGCCCATTGCTATTTTCCAGGTTCAGATCACATGGCCCCACTTTCCTGATTCTGCCAGTGAAAACTTATCTTTCTTCTATAACTCTCATTGTGCTATCCTCATAAGCCCTTTATGTATGTGATATATTTTACATATCTTATCTCAACTAGACTATAAACTCCTTGAGAGCAACATTAAGTTTCACTGATCTCTCTCAAAGCTAAGCAAATACCCTGCACATAATATAAGCATCTATTAAACATTTGCTCAAGAATGAATGAATGAGACGTTCCATCAAGGAGGCCTAAAGAGTGGTCATGGCTCAGTCCTGCTCTCCTTCATCACCTTAAAATGGCAAGACTTTCACCAAATAAAGTTTTAAAAAAAGCAAAAAAGAAATATAAGAAATCAAGATTATTGAATTTGGGAGTAGAAAGGGACCTGGAGAACCATCTAGTCCAACCCATCCCAGAAAGGACTCTACTGTAACAATCAGTCAGCAGTCAACAAGCATTTGTTAAGCTATTAATATGTGTCAAGTATTATGCCAAATAATTATTGTTGTTGTGTTTGTCCTTCGTTGCCAAAGAAGACCACGCCATCAGAGACATGACTGGCATGACTTGCACTTGACTTTGTTTTGAGGGAGGGAGGGCTGTGCAGGTCACCAGCCTCACTTCTCCTCCAGAGCCATCTAAATCCAGTGACCAGACATTCATCAGGATGACTGGAGATGACCCAGGATGCACTGGGAGACCTTGACCCCTTTAGGCCAAGGTCTATGCAGGTACTCACTTAGGGTGAGGTAACACCTATTCATTGAATAGTCCTGTTTAAGAAGGGGATGGCCCCCTTTAATGAGACAAAGAAAAATAAAGACTTCAGGCTGGGAGAGAAACAGCAACCGTTACTATTGATAATCACTCATAACCCAGGAGTGTCCAGAAGAGAGCCCTTAGGCAGGGGCAGAGGGGATGGGAGGGGAGAGGGGAGGAGAGGAGAGGAATCTAGCCAGTAAAACATGCTAAGTCAAAAAGAAGCAAAAAAAAAGGCAAAACATGCCTTGCCTTAAGGAATACACATCTTTATGGTGGAAGCAACATGTAGATAGCTAGAAATACACAAGGTATCAGAGAAGATGCTAGTGAAGAGAGGGGACTTGGGCTGGTGGGGCATTGGGTAGGGGGAAGTGGTGAAGGAGAGAGAAGTTTTGAAGGAAGCCAGAAAAACTAGATGGTTGAGATAAGAAGAGCTAGCATACTAGGCATGAAGCCTATAAGATGGGGTATCATTTTCAAGAAGTGGAGGATAAGCCATATCATAACATACACCATAATAAGCTCTAAATGGATAAAAAATCTAGATATATGAATTGCTTGCCCTCTCAATGAGGGTGAGTGGGGAGGGAGGAAGGGAGAGAATTTGAAACCCAAAGTTTTAAAAAGCAAATGTTAAAAATTGTTTTTAAATTCAACTGGGAAATAAGATACACAGGCAATATGGTATAGAAAACTAGCTTACCCTATAGGAAAATAAAAGGGGATAAGAAAAGGAGGGTGGAGAATAGAATAAAGGGCAGATTGGGAGAAGGGGTAATCAGAATGTATGGGATGCGGAGAAGGGAGAGATGGAGAGAAAATCTGGAATTCAAAATTGTGGAAGTGAATGTTTAAAACTAAAATAAATTAATTTTTAAAAAGAAACAGCAAAAAAGAACCTAGATATAAAAGATCACATAAAAAATAAACCAGAGGAGCAGAGAAGGAATGACCTTTTGCAACTATAGATAGAGGAAAAGTGATTGATGAAACAAGGGATAGAGAGAATCACAGGAGATTAAAAAGATGAGTTTAATTACATAAAACAAAATTTTGCACAAATAAAATCAATGCAGTTTAATTAGAAGAAAAATGGTTAATTGGAGGGAAAGTTGTTGCAACAAATTTTTTTGATGGAGGTCCGATATCTAAGCTATATCACTAATTGGATTAAAAAAAATAAAAGAAATGGAGCCATTCCCTGATAAGTAAATCCTGAAAGGATATGAAAGGAAGAAATTAAACTTATCAATAACAACATGACAAATAATCCCAAGTATAAATAATAAAGTAAAAACAAATTAAATTAACTCTGAAGTTCCACCTCTCTCATCAGATTGGTGAAAATGACAACTAGGAAATTGTCATTTGCTCAAGGGGTTATGAGAAGACAGAAACATTAATGCAGTTGTGGTGGAGCTATGAATTGGTACAGTCATTCTGGAAAGCAATTTGGCAATATGCGCCAAAGAGTCACAAAACTGCATATACTCCTCTTCCTGGGTTTTTGTAACACCACTATTTCCTGCTGGTCTTACTACTTGTTGATTGACCCTCAGGCTCCTTTGCTGTATCTTCATCCAGGTCAAATTTGCCAACTATGGGTTCCCCCCCAAGACTATCTCTTTCTATACTATTTTACTTGGAGATCTTATCAACTCTTATGGATTCAATTATCATCTATATGCTGATGTTCCTCAAATCCAGCCCTAACATCTCACGTCTCCAACTGCCTATTAGACATCTCAAATTAAATGTCCAATAATGTCTGAAACCCATAAAGCACAAAACTTTTCCCCCTCCAATCTTCATGATTACAGTTGAGGGTACCATCATCCTCTCAGTCACCCAGGCTCACAACATAGGTGTCATCCTCAACCCCTCTCCTTCCCTCCCTCTCTCTCTCTCTCTCTCTCTCTCTCTCTCTCTCTCTCTCTCTCTCTCTCTCTCTCTCTCTCTTTCTCTCTCGTATCTAATATTGCCAAGTATTGTTTACTTTCATAACATCTCTCTTTTATATACACCTTTCTCTCCTCTGAAGCCACCACCCTGCTTCAGGCTTTCATCATGGACTGTGGCAATAGCCTCTTGGGTTGCTGTCATGCCTCAAGTATTTCCCCACTCTCATCTATTATCCACTTGGCTGTAAAATTGATTTTTCCCAAAGGTAAGGCTGACTATAGTGACACCCCCCCCCCCCCTGCCATGACCAACTATATTGGCTCCCTATTACCTCCAGAATTAAATATAAAATCCTGTATTTGGTTTTCAAAGCCCTTAACAACCTGTTCCCTTTCTACTTCCCAGTTTTCTTACACCTTACTCCGACACATACTCTGATTCAGTGACAATGACCACTCTGATGTTCATCAAACAAGATATTCCATCTCCACGGTCCAGGTATTTGCACTGGTTGTCCCCTAAGCCTGGAATTCTCTCTATCCTAATATCCATCTCTTGGTTTCCTTGGCTTTCCTCAAATCTCAGCTAAAACCCTACCTTTTGCAAGAAGCTTTCCCTGATCCCCCTTGATGCTAGTGCCACTGCCATTCTGAGTAGCTCTATTTTATTCTGTATATGACTTGTTAGTATGCAGTTGTTTTCATGCTGTCTCACTCGTTACAGTATGAGTTTCTTAGAAGCAGTTATGCCTTGTGCCTTTCTTTGTATTCCCAGCACCAGGTGCTTAATAAATATGTATTGACCAATTGATGACATACAAATGTAATGAAATATTATTGTACTGTAAGAAATAACAAACGGAATGGATTCAGAGAAACTTGAAAAATTCATATGAATTGATGAAAAGTGAATTGAACAAGCCTAGGAAAATCATTTATACAGTGACTACAGCATTATTAAGAAAAACAACTTTGAAAGATTTAAGGATGAGGATTGATGTAATGTCCAATCATGACTCCAAAGGACCATTAACGAAATAAGTTACCTACCTCCTGACAGAGAAGTGATAGAATCAAGACGTAGAACAAGACATACATTCTTGGACATGGCCAATGTGCAGATTTGTTTTTTCTGAACTACATTTATTTGTTATAAGGGAAGACTATTGTTTTCGTAAATTTGGGCAGAATATTTGAGGATGAGAAGAAGTGAGTGATAGTGATGATAAAAAAAGATAAGAAATCAAATAGCATCATGAAAGCATTTTTAATGCATATAGAAGAACAGAAGGAAGTTCAGAGGAAACTCCATATGAAAATGATGACTTTGAAACTAATGTATTGAATTTTATTATGTACTTTAAAAGACTGTAATAAACAGATTTACCATTTCATATATAATCTTGTTTTTATGTTCTTCTTTGTACATGGAAATGTTTATGCTCACATTTGTTAAATTCAGAAAACAACAACCAAAAAGAAAGATTAATAGAAAAATGAATAAAATATCTCCTAATAAAAACAATTAACTTGAAAAACAAAATAAAGAGAAAAATATAAGAATCAATTGGTTTCTTGGGGGAAAAAAGAACCCTGGACACAGTATTTTAAGAAATCATTTTTAAAAAAAGTGTCCTAGACTACAAGAATCAGTGAACCAAGTAAAAATAGTATCTGTAAGTCATCCTGGAAGAAACGTCAAACTGAGCATGCCAAGAAATGTCATACCTCCAAATCCAGAGTTCATAGGTCAAAGAAAAATACTGTAAGCATCGATGAAAAATAAAATAATGTACCACAATTAGGATCACATAAGACTTATGCTTCAATGACTACCAAGGAGAGAAAAACTTGAAATAAAATATAACCCAAAAAAAGTAGAAGGAAAAAGAAAAAAACAAAATAAAAAAGTATGTAGTAGCAAAACATTCTATAGCAGGGAAACAAGATTTTTAAACCTTGTTGCAAAGGGAAAGGGGGAAGCTGGAATTCTAAATACAAGTGATAAGAAAAATCTAGAAAGGTCAATTACTTTGAGCCATTTCAAAGGGCTAAACAATGATCAAGTGCTTGCATACTAACATACGGAAAAGAAACTTTTTCCTGCAGAATCTTTCTTTAGTTGATAAAGAACAACTAAAAAAATTAGATCAAACCTAGAGTAAGGGTTTTGATTTTAAACTTTTTTGTTTGCTTTAAGAGACAATGGAATAAGAAAAAGAATTTTATGAAGGATGAATGAAAAAGAGGGAAGAAAGAAACTTCTTATCTCTTACAATTAGGACATCTTTTGACATCTTTTCAGAACATGGAGGTGAGAGTGAAGGGATCAAATATCTCCTGAACTGGGCAAAAGAAGTGGCAGACACACACACACACACACACACACACACACACACACACAGAATTTAGATAAATTTATAATCAATAGATGGAAATAATGAAGGAATAACTTAAATGAAATAGATGAATCTCTATAAGAATATAAAATACTCAAAGTACAGAAAAAGAAATGAACACGTAAAATAAGCAATCTCAGAAAAAGAAATTGAACAAATCATGACTTGAAAATAAATTCAAACATCCCCCCCAAAAAACTAAATGCAATATTATATTTGCAAAAAAAATAGAGAAAAAAAGCATCCTTTTATTAAACCAATATGCTACTCATATCAAAACCTGGAAGAAATAAATAAGTGAAAGAAAAGTATAATAGGCCAGTATTTCTAATTAACATTGAGGCAAAATAGCTAATAAAATTTTATCAGAGTCTATAGCAACACATTCAAAAGACCATTGACTATAACAAAATTGAATTTTTATCAGAAATGAAAAATTGGTTTCACATTTGGAAAACTACAAATATGACAGATCATATTACTAACAAAGACAAATTTAAAATCACTTGATTATATTAGTCACCCAAATTTTTAACAAAAAATTTAACACTCATTTATGTTTAAAAAAACATTATGAAGCATAAAAATAAATAGACATTTCATATGATACAAAATATCTATCAAAAATCAAGACTCAGCATTACATGTAATAAAGATAAAGTAAAGGGACAGAGCAGGGATATTTATTCACTGTCACCACTATCATTTACACTAGCTAAAGCAATGATTAGAAAAGAGCTGAGGGAATATACATAGACTAAAGAGATAAATAAGTTTCCCCAACTGCAGATGAAATGAGTTTATTTTGAGAACTCTACTTGTATTTTTAAAAAATCAATTGAAATAATTGTCTTCAGTAAAGTAGTAAAATAGAAAATAAAACCATAAAACCACAAAGATCATAGTATTTCTATATATTGCAAATAGAAGCCAGTAAGTAGCTAGAATGTGGTAAAATATATGAAATATTTTAGTCCATCCACCAGTATAATGCAAAGTTGTTAACTGTTTCTTTTGTTTTGCTCACTCCATTCTGTGTCACTTTGTACTACCTAAGATTCCCTTAAATTCTCTCTTGTCATTTCTTAGGTGTAATAAAATTTTATTACATTCATATGCCAAGATTTCTTCAGCTATTCCCCAGTTTTTCTAGGAGGCAATCTAAGGTACTCTCTTATATTTCACTTTTTTTCTTGCTTTCACACCCCACCCCCACCACTTTCCCAACCTCCTTCAGGATCAGAAATAATCCAGGAATGAAACGATAAGGGTCTGAACCAGAGGGGTGGCACTGACAGAGGAATGACAAGAGAGACAATTTCAGGGAATCTTTGAAAGACTGAACAACTCTACCAGTGCAATGTGTAATGACCAATCATGTCTTCCAGAGGTCTGAGGTGAAGCACGCTACTCACCTCCGGACAAAGCAGTGATGGACATGATTCAGAAAGTGCCATACAGTGTTTGGACCTGACTAGCGATCGAGAGAGCAGAGCCTGGGCCTTATTTCACCTTCACATTTCTCCAAGTATCTTAGCATAGTCCTTGTGTAATGACACGGATCTACTGGGCCCAGGCACATTGGGGTACTTGTCCTCTCTGCCTATTTGCTCTCCCTCAGGGGCACACCAGGGGCTACCAAAAACTGTCACTGGGCCAACATGGGGCCAAAGTGTTCAGGCTTTGTCTCTCCCATAAGTGTCCCTCCAATGTGAATTGCATAGATTCAAGGATCATATTTAGTCTGAAAAATAGGGGAGAGGGGTGAAAATTACTCCAGAGATCCCTGGCACATATTAGGAACCCAATTAGATATCTGAATTCATCCTTCACTAGGACAAATGACCTAATTTCAAAAGGAAACAAACTCAGAAAAGTACCAAAAAGATTTAGAAATTTAAGTATTTGGCCTGGTTACTTGGGCCAGCAGGCAAATCTTTTCATTTGAACCTGTAGTTCATTAGGATCTGACAGGCTGTCTTCACTCATGTCACAATAAGGCAAGCAGTCTAAGTCTGCTTAAAGAAAAAAGGATGAATGACAATAATAACAGATAACAGTTTTATAGCACTTATATGTGCCAGGCACTATGCTAAGTCCTTTACATGTCTCTCATTTGATCCTCACAACAACCTTGGCAGTTAGGTGCTATTAAGATCTCCATATTATAGATAAGGAAAGTGAGACAAAAAGTGGTTGTGAGCAGTATTCTAAGTATACAAAATCCATACTGCTTATAATAGCTTCCATACTTGTAATAGGCACATAATACATTGATATCAATACTTATGCATTCAATCATCTAAAAACTTTCTCAAAGAAATTATTCTAACTTGTAAAATTAGTCTGTTGGCCACAACAAGCCAAAGAATCAACTGTCCAAATGAAACAAAATAAAAATTTCTGTTCTGTTCTGTTTTTATTTTTTGTGAGTGGATTCCTGCTAGGTCATCCAAGAAAGAGTCCCAGATGGAGACTCTGTTTAGTAGGTTGCTACAAGAGGGGCCCCAAATTTATCCCAGATGAGCCCCCAGAGTTAGCTTCCGTCTGGATCTTTCCCCAAGTTGTACTCATACTTGCAGGCTAAGTCCCCAAAGGGGTTGCTACAGCTTTGGGTTCTAGGGATATCCTTGTGGGTCTATACTCCTAACATCACAGCTCAAGAAACTCCACTGATGGGTTTTCCATTAACAATTAACTGCTACAGGCAATTAGCTCTTAACAAAGGCATGCTATATTCACATGGTATATTAATAAGAGTAATTACATTACTGCCCATAATCCCATAAAAACACACCATATCCATGGGAAGAGTGGGTTCAATCCAATTATATCATGGTGCCATAGTAGTAAAGCACATGTGCAGCATAAACATGTGGACCATAACTACATGGCAACTAATTCCTGGTTAGGGGCTAGGCAGTGCAGTGGGTAGAGTGTTGGGCTAAAGTCAGCAAGACTCAAATTTCTGAGTTTAAATCTGTCCATAGACACTCACTAGGTGTGTAAACCTGGGCAAGTTACTTAACCCTCTTTGCCTCAGTTTCTTCATCTGTAAAACAAGCTGAAAAAGGAAATAGCAAATTACTCTGCTATCTTTGCCAAGAAAACCCTAAATGGGGTCACAACAAGTCAGATACAACTGAAAAACACATGAACAATAAAATTCCTGGTACTGTAAGTCTTTTCTCTTTTCATAGAGTCCTCATGTACTCTTTAGCAACATATTTCTGTTGGGTAGGTTGCTCAGCTGGTTTACCAGGGATTTGATCCCTTCCATGGTCCAACTATCTTCCCTCATCCTGGGATAGTACTCCTTGAAAGTTCCTGTGATCAGTCTCACTACATTCTTATATCACTGTAGTGTATGCCCCTTCTCCCTGATAGATGTAATGTCTCCAGTCTAATAGTACTTCTTCTTTAAAGCTATATTGTATGCATACACACACACACGTGTGTGTGTGTGTGTGTGTGTGTGTTGAGGGAGAGAAGAGTTTAGAGAAAAGACTCTTTCATTCCAGAGCAAGCAACTCCAGCCTTACAATCTCTCCCATAATTTGTTCACTCAATCAAGTTGTTCCATTTTTAACCAAATCAGAAAGGGCTGGAACTTCATAAAGAGATCACGGTATGTTAGAATTTGTTAAGGTGTTAAAATCTTACCATGTGTAACTATATTAACTACTCTGAATGGGGAATTTCTTTCACAAAATAATCACATAATAAATATCCATGTTGAATTTAATTTAAAAAATTAAACAACCAACTCTCCAATTGATAAATGGCCAAAGGATATGAATAGGCAGTTCTCAGAGGAAGAAATTAAAACTATCTATAGTCATATGAAAAAATACTCTAAATCACTATTAATTAGAGAGATGCAAATAAAAACAACTCTGAGGTACCACATCACACCTATCAGATTAGTTAACATGACAAAACAGGAAGATGGTAAATGTTGGAGAAGATGTGGGAGACCTGGAACAGTAATTCATTGTTGATGGAGCTGTGAGCTGATCCAACCATTCTGGAGAACAATTTGGAACTATGCCCAAAGGGCTACAAAAATGTGCTTATCCTTTGACCCAGCAATATTGCATCTAGGACTGTATGCCAAAGAGATCATAAAAATGGGAAAGTGTCCCACATGTACAAAAATATTTATAGCAGCTCTCTTTGTGGTGGCCAAAAACTGGAAATCAAGGGGATTCCCATCAATTGGGCAATGACTGAATAAATTGTAGTATATGACTGTAATGGAATACTATTGTGCTCTAAGAAATGATGAACAGGAAGACTTCAGAGAGGCCTGGAAAGACTTACATGAATTGTTCCTGAGTGAAATGAGCAGAACCAGAACTTTGTATACAGCAACAACCACAGTGTATGAGGAAATTTTATGGTAGACTTAGTACTTCATTGCAATGCAAGGACTTTAAAAATTCCCCATGGACTAGAGGCAAAATGCCTTCCACATCCAGAGAGAGAACTATGGAATTGGATCACAGAATGAAGCAGACCATTTTCTTTTGTATTATGTTTTGTTTTGTTTTATGATTTCTCCCATTCATTTTAATTCTTCTATGCAACATGACTATGGTGAAAATATATTTAATAGCAATGGATATGTAGAACCTATAGAAAATTGTATGCTCTCTCAGGGAGGGAGTGAGGAGGAAGGAGGAAAAGACAGGGAGGAAGGGGAAAAAATATCAAAGATATATGGAAGTGATTGTTGAACACTGAAAACAAATAGAAAAATTTAATAAAAAAATTATACAACCATAACATACATATATATACCCATGTATATATACCTATAATACATACATACATATAATGAAAAGAAATGACAATTCTTGTTACAAAAAAGTAGGAAATTCTAAATAAGGCATAACATGATCTGTTTCTTTCAAGTGTTTCTTTCAACTAGCTATGTGACTTTGGATAAGGTACTTTATAAGCCCCTCCGAATCTCTTTTCCTTGTCTATTGAGGGTAACTGTTGGAATAAATCCATGTTTTCCAGCTAGTCCACAAATTTTTTTTTACCACCAAAAGTCCTTAGTTCTTAAAAATGTTCCTTTAAAAAAAAAAAGATTTCCTCTTCCTGCATCCTGTCTCCCCTCCCTGACACCCCCTCCTTCTGCTTGGTTTCAGTGTCAACTCAGCTGTCTGAGTTGGCAATTGAGGACAGAATGGTCTGCAGTGGAGAATTCTGATATTTCCTTGCTGGGCAGCACAATTTGAGATGAGAAACATCTCTAGATCTAATATTCTAGACTTTTACGAATCTACATTTTGGAGACACATTGATGCTTACATAAAACAGCAAGTAAATTTTCCAATAGGCATCTGGGTTACCAGTCACCATTGCCATGGACAACTTATGAAACAATAACAGAACATACTCACATCTTCATTTTTATAAGCTTATTTTCTGATTTCTAAGTCCATGTCTTTACTCCATCAAGATTGGCTTCCTCCCATATAGCTTTCAAAAGTCAAAACCCTCAGTCTGAATTGAAAGCCTTCTTTGTCTTCTAGGTTTAATTTAATTTACATACTCCTGAACTCATTCATTCACATTGTCCCGAGAATAAGAAATCTTTCTGCTGACCTTACATTTAAATTTCCCCTTCTCTACTGTAGCCCATTTTTTCCCTCCCTCCCTGCCCCCATCCCCGGACATATACAGTTGGGAATAAAAGTTCTGCTGGCCAGAATGGAATTTTTTGACTTATGATCTATAGACAAAAGAAGGACTCAGTCTCAAAAGAGAAAGCATTATTTCCCCTCACTTGAAGCCCAAGGCATCATGAAAGGCAATGAGTTTAGAGAAGGTTTTTCTGTGGCACAAGAAAGACAGTATGAAGATGCTGAGATGCAAGGTTGTCCCGGCCACTGCTGCTGCTGCTGCCATGACAGCCACACATGTGCACATAGAAGGACCAAAAGAGGCTAAATGGAAGATTCAATTGGTTCACTAAGAAGGACCAGCAAGGAGATGGATGCTGGACAAATGGAGTAAAATTGGCTGGGGTAAAGAGTGACTATGGCCACAACAGGTTTCATCCAATAAAACCAGAGGGGACAGCCTAGGCTTGCTTAGGAAGATGCATGTTTCAGGCAGAGAACTGTCCACTGTCCAAGAATCCACTGACCCCCCTTTTCCTTTCTGTCTGAGAGGTAGATGTTTAATGCAAAATTTATTCTGTCCTTTTTTTCTAATTTCTGATTTAATTCATACTTTAATACATAAATATTCTTTGTAAAATATGCTCAATCCCAACTGCTTTTCAATTGGGCATTTCATTAATTTTGAATAAGAAGTTACGAAAGCAAGAAACATTGACTGTCTTAGTTGTCAGTGCATCTGGGTACTAAATGGAGGCTTAGAATTGATGTGAGAAAGAATGACATTGATTTATTAATTTTAATAAACATTCCAAAGTGGATAAAGCTTCGACCACAGCTTTTTCCCTTAGGTGAAAGTGAGTCAATTGCTTTTGCTGTCTGGTAGGAAGATAGGCTGTCAGGTCATATTGTCTTCTCCATATTTTGCTCCATCTCCCCATATTTGCCTGGAGAATTCCCAGGGGGTGGGGGGTGGGGAAGGGGGGCTTTATGTCAAAAACTAGAGTTAGACCTAGTGGGAAGAGCTGTCCAAATAATACCCACATTTCAAAGTGGAGGACAGAGGAGACAATGAATATACCTCCTTTTTTCTTTTTTCATTTCATTTTTACCTTCCAACAAGCAAACGTGCAAACTTCAAGAACATGGGGGCAACACATGGATGGCTTTGCCATGTGCTTTTTTAAAATATTTTTTTGCTTTGGGAGCTTATATGATGTTTCAATTCCTTCTTCTTCCTTTCTCTTCCTTTCTTAAAGCAGAATGTCCTATATGCATTAAAGATAAATACAAATTTTGTCTTGGTTTCCTGAATTGTCATTTTTAGGGTTTAATGCTATTTCATTATTTTTCTTGTTTTACAGTTAAACATAGTTTGACATTTGGCTATTTTCGGAGAAAATACTGTTTTTCTGTGTTGGGCTGTTAAAATTCTGATACCTCCAATTTGTTATCTTTTAACATTTGCTTTTATTTCCTTTAATGTTATTGTATTTTTCTTCCCTTTCCCTTAGCTGCATTTTTTATTTTGAACATTGTCACTATTCTTCATTTTTGTTTTTAATATTTTTTCTTCTCTATATTTATTTTGT
Organism: Notamacropus eugenii; assembly: GCF_028372415.1. Taxonomy (NCBI): domain Eukaryota; kingdom Metazoa; phylum Chordata; class Mammalia; order Diprotodontia; family Macropodidae; genus Notamacropus; species Notamacropus eugenii. The sequence goes on along the minus strand of NC_092876.1, from coordinate 430,066,928 downwards.
ATTTGTGACATATATTTCATCTTCCCAACTAGAATGTAAGCTTCTTCAGGGAAGGGATTATTTTTTTCTTTTCTTTTCTTTTTGTATGCTTTGCATTAAGCTGAGTATCTGGTAGAAAGTAAGTGCTTAATAAATGCTTGCTGTATACAGCTAGAAAAAATAATATCAAAATTCATCTGGAAGAACAAAAGCTCCACAATATCAAGGGAACTAATGGAAAGAAATGCTAGGGAAGTTGGCCTAGCCCTACCAGATCTCAAATTGTATTATAAAGCTGCAATCATCAAAACCGTGTGGTACTCGCTAAGGAAGAAAGGGAGTAGACCAGTGGAATAGGTTAGATACTCCAGACACAGTATGTCTATGAATATAGCAATCTATAAACCCAAGGACCCCAGCTTCTGGGATAAGAACTCACTGTTTGACAAAAACTGTTGGGAAAACTGGAATATAGTATGGCAGAAACTGGGCAGAGATCAACATCTTACAGCACACACCAAAATAAAATCAAAATGAGTATATGATTTAGATATAAAGGCAATACTACAAGCAAACTGGGAGAGCAAGAAATATTTTACCTATCAGATTTATGGAGAATGGAAGAATTTATGAACAAACAAGAGACAGAGAACATTACAAAATGCAAAATGGATAATTTTGATTATATTAAATTGAAAAATTCTTGCACAAACAAAGCCAGACCAACCGGGATTAGGAGGGAAGCAGAAACTGGGAAAGGATTTTGACAACAAGCTCTGATAAAGTCCTCATTTCTAAATATATAGAGAACTGAGTCAAATTTATACAAATACAGAATAATAACGTCATTCCCCAATTGAGAAACGGTCAAAGGATATGAACATGCAGTTTTCAAAGGAAGAAATTAAAGCTATCTATAGTTATATGAAAAAATGCTCTAAATCACTACTGATTAGAGAAATACAAATCCAAACAACTCTGAGGTACAGCATCATATCTATCAGATAGGCTAACATGACAAAACAGGACAATGATAAATGCTGAAGAAGATGTGAGAAAAATGGAACATGAATGCCTTGTTGGTGGAGTTGTGAACTGATCCAATTATTCTGGAGAAGAATTTGGAACTACACCCAACATGCTACAAAAATGTACATACCCTTTGAATCAGCAATACCACTTCTAGGTCTGTATCCCAAAGAGATCAAATAAACAGGAAAAGGACCCACATGTACAAAAATATTTATAACAGCTCTTTTTGTGGTGACAAAGAAGTGGAAATGGAGGGGATGCCTATTAGTTGGGGAATGGTTAAACAAGTTATGGTATAATAATGTAATAGAATACTATTGTGCTATAAGAAATGATGAGCAGGACTTCTTCAGAAAAACCTGGAAAGACTTATATGAACTGATGCTGAGTGAAATGAGCAGAATCAGGAGAACTTTGTGCACAGCCACAGCCACAATGTGCTATGACTGACTTGGACAGACTTAGCTCCTCTCAACAATGCAAGGATCTAAAACAGCTCCAAAAGACTCATGATGGAAAATGCTGTTCACATTGAGAAAAAGAACTATGGAGTCTGAATGCAGATTGAAGCATATAGTTCTTTCTGTCTCTGTCTCTGTCTCTGTCTCTGTCTCTGTCTCTGTCTCTGTCTCTGTCTCTCTCTCTCTCTCTCTCTCTCTCTCTCTCTCTCTCTCTCTCTCTCTCTCTCAGTTTCTTCCATTGGTTCTAACAATACACTTCTGATATTACTGTTTTACTTTTCCTTTCCCTTTCCTTTCCCCTCCTCTAGGATTGTCCTCAGTTTTTCTAGATAGGTTGTTCTTTGCTGTAAGTCTAAATCCTTGGCCTTCTTGAATACCACATTCTGAGATCTCTTACTCCTTCCCAATGGTGGCCATTAAACTATGACTTCTTCAGTTCCTTTGAATTCTTTCTTTTCCGCTGCTTGCAGTATCGCATCTGGAAACTCTGGATTTTGGCTATGATATACCTGGGAATTTTCATTTTGCATTTTTTTCAGGAGATGAAAGATGGATTCTTTCTATTTCCACTCTGTTTTCTGGTTCTAAGAGATCTGGATAGTTTTCCTTTAAGATTTCTTGAGATATGATAATTTGACTAGTTTTCTGGTCATGACTTTCAGGTAGTTCAATCATGCTTAATTTTTTTTCTTTTTTACAAAATCTAGTCAGTTGTTTTTGCTATAAGATACCTTATAATTTTTTTCTATATTTTCAGTCTTTTGACTTTGTTTTAATAATTCTTATTGTCTCATGGAGTCATTGGCTCCCATTGAACCCATTTAAATTTTCAGGGAGTTTATTTTTTGGGTAAGATTTTGTAAATCTGTTGAAAATTCCTTTTCCAATTCTTTCTTCCCTGGTTCTTATTTCTTTTAAATACTGCCTCCAACACTCTTATTTCATTTATAAAAACACTGAGCAACTCTTGCCTCATCTCCTTCAGGAATTCTATTTGACTATGTTTTGTTGTTGTCGTTCAGTTGTTGGATTGTGTCTGATTCTTCATGAACCCACGGACCACAGCATGCCAGGCCTTTCTATCCTCTACTATCTCCAGAAGTCTATCCAAACTCATGTTCATTGCTTTCATGACACTATTTATCCACCTTGTCCTCTGATGGCCCCTTTTCCTTATTTCAAAGTCTTTTGCGGCAGTTTTTCATTTGTGCTTACAATTTTCCCTTTTTTGCTTTGGAGATCCCTAGTATTTTTCTGCTGTTTCAATGTCATGACTTAGAAGAAGCTGTTGCCAGCTTGCTGTTTCTTGTGTCTCTATGTGAATTTCTTTTCACATTCAATTCAACTGGCCCACAGTATACAAAGTACTTTGCTAGGTGTTAGGAACACAAATGTGAAAAATGACAGCTCCTGCCCCATAGTTCAGTAACTAATAATTATATCTACTCCATATAGTATTGTATATTCTGCATAAAAATTGATCACATATCGTAATAAGAAAAGAAAAAAATGCCACCATAAAATATACAGACTCCTGGAAATAGTCTATTGTTAATACCTACTGTGAAGTCTTAAAGGAAAAAGAAAAGATGGCCTCCCACATTCTTACCTGAAAGTTTCATAGTCCAGTACCTTTGTGTGCAGAGGATCAATGGATGCAAAGATCAGCTTGATGTCTCTGGCACTGGGGCTTCCGATATCTTTCAATTTTTTCAGGATAAGCTCAACGTTGCTCATAGGAAACTAAAAAAGAAAAGATATGGATAGGGATATGTGTGTGTGTGTGTAAACATATACACATGCACATGCATAATATATGTATACATATGCATGTGTATTTAAATGTAAAGAAACATAGCTAAAGACTTAGTGGGACCAATTCTGCTAATGTTAAACAAGTAAAATTCCTATTTTTGTGTAACTTTAGGTTTTCCAGATGAGTAAAATAAGGAGATAAATCACAGTGGTTTAAATTTAAAGTAATTAACAAACCTGCAAAAAAATAATTTCCCTAGTCAATTCTTTATGATCATAAAGTTTCTTACTAGATATTGAAGAGAAACTAAAAGCAAATGCTTTTTCCCTTAAAATAAAATAGATTTTCTTTTATTAAACACAAAACTTCAAAAATTAGAGGGAAAGTAGAGCATTTTGTCATGGTAACACCAATATAGGGTAGGGTGGGGATATTTTAAACTAAGGTGAAAAACTCATTACTTTAGTGTGCTTCAACTTGCATAGCCTTCAAATGCACCTCGCCATAACATCACCTTACCTATGTGGTCAAAACTGAAATGAAGCTCTCTTAACTACTTCTCCTAGACAGTTTGTTGCCTTTCTTGGGTCAATTTGTCTAATGGTAACTGAAGATTAAAGAACCCCTCAAGCAGCTGCTATCTATCCATGAAACTTAGACCTCTCTGTATTCCTTGAGGGTCCAACAGCATCTGGGAGGCTGAGAACTATAAAGCAAAGGGTTTTGATCTAATCAAGGAAACCCTGGGAGCCTCAGGGCAGAGTGGGTTTGATTTTAGTTTTGTATAGCCAATATAACACCTTGCACAGAGAAGGTGTTTAATAAATTCTTGTTAAATTGAATTGAAGGCTTCATGTTCCTCAATAATAAAACACTAGCATTTATATAGCATTTCAAAGTGTTATTTCTATTTTGCAGATGGAGAAACTGAGATGTGAGAGAGGCTACTAAGGGTCTGAGGCAGAATTTGAACTCAGGGCTTCCTCATTCTTTCCACTGTGTCACCTGGCTGCCAAGTAAATGAAGGCATCCTCATCTCCCTGCTCTATCTCTTCTCCTTCAGTTCAGCATAAAATTCAATTGCATCTATGTTGGGCCTCTTCCTTTTACCCCATTGACATCAGAGGCCCTCTGTTTGCTATGAACCTGAAATAAACAATTTGCCTTCCAATAGAATTAGGCATGATAAATGTATGGCTTTTACCTACCTACTCATCAGAGTAGGACAATTATTACAATTAACTATGTTAGTAAACCGGTGGTTATTTAGACCCCAGGCCTGAAAGAAACCAGACTGCGGTGAGTGAAGGAATTTTAATAAAACTTAAGAACCAACCTTTCTTCCCTCATTCCTCCATCATTCCCTCTATGCCTGTACAACATCCCAGTGCATGTCTTGATTTACACTAGTGTTTCTCTGTGTGATTGTTTGTAAGGGGTCTAACATGATAAATGAGATGACACAAATTTGACAGGTAGATGAATAATTCTATTATGTTTATCCATGCTCTTGAGTTATTTGCCAGACTGATTAAGGGACATGTGGGCATGAAAATCTGCATCATATTAAACCAAATTTCTATCTTTCATGTAGTGAAATTTTGAAAAACATGCACTTTAAAACTTTGCATAATCTTTAATTATTTAAAAATATTTGTATCTTATTTTTTTCCTGCCATTTGGAAAACTGAGATCTCAATGACTTGAAAGGAAGGAAAGGACTATCAAGTTCAAACATCAGCTCCCCAAATCACAGTCCATTCCTTAAAATGTACAATCTGACAATTTTCTCTAACTTACTGTCTAATCATCTCTGACAAAAAGATTTAATTTGTTGAGATTTATTTTAGCAATTTATCCAACTGGAACATTTTAAGGCCAGATGAGATAATACTGATAGTATCTTCATCAAAATGCTACATGAATATTATTACACTCATGTAAAATTTTCATCAGGCAGTTGGGTGGCACAGTGGATAGAGCGCTGGTCTAAGTTCAAATCCAGCCTCAGACTTTTACTAGCTGTGTGACCCTGGGCAAGTCACGTCACCCTGTTTACTTTAGTTTCCTCATCTGTTAAATGAACTGGAGAAGGAAATGGCCAAGAAAACCCCAAATAGGGTCACCAAAAGCTGGACATGACTGAAACAACTGAACAGTAATGACAAAAAAAATTATCATCATTCTGTTAAATAGATGATAATATAATTTTATCTTAACACAAATTGGCAAATAGTTCCCAGACTATTTGTGAATGCTTGCATATTGAGTTCTTTAATGCAAAAACACTATATCGGGGGAAGGAAGCCTGTGGCCTCAAGGCTACATGTGGCCTTCTAGGTCCTCAAGTGCAGCCCTTTTACTGAATCCAAACTTCACAAAACAGATCCTTTTAATAAAAGGACTGGTTCTATAAAACTTGGACTCAGAAGGCCGCATCCAAGGACTTAGAAGGCCACGTGTGATCTCAAGGTCACAGGTTCCCTACTTCTGCACTATGTAAATCCCCAATTTTTTTTATTATCATTACTTACCTACTTGGAAATATTATAATATACTAAGAGCAGTAGCATTCCTCTGCCTCTTTCTTCTGGCTTCCTCATAGCAAGCTTCCCCTAATTCTTTCAAAATGGATTGAGCTTATCTCTTCCTGGTTTCTTATTTATACCAACGCCTCAGGTGACCCTTGCTGTAAGAAGCTGCAGCCATAACAGTGATCAGATTCCTGTAGGATTGCTGTTGGGTTAATATCTATTTCTTTATTATCAGTATAAGCAAATGAACTGGAACAACACAATATGTGCTGCCAAATTTGATTGCTTTTCTATAGCTGAATCATTTTCTGTAATGGTGGCCATATCAGCATAAAAACCAGGAAACTTGATTGAAGTGTGTGGGTTTGTATCATTAGTGTGACCTGAATTCATGATCCCCAGAGGCACCATCACAGAGGCATAAAGAGACCAGACAATGAACTGGTCTCTGTGGAAAGACCTATGGCTGAGTTTGCCACTCCGTTATACATGCCAGATTCCTACACGAATGAACAATATAAAACTGGTGATCAAATGGAGGGGTGGGAGAGAAATAGGGATGCTGTGTGTGGAGGGAGAAAGCATGCAGTTTGCTGAGAAGGCAAGACAAAAAGTGGAGAGAGAGAAGAAGGCCTATTCACCTCATCCGGATGCTGTTCCATGTAGGTGAAGGCATATTCATCACCATTCAACAAAATGAAGTTGTGACCGTTGAAGCAAACGTGGGCCCCAACAAATAGATCCTGAGCCTTGAAGAACTCAGAGGGCTCGCTCTTATAAAGTAACTGTCCAGGTTTCCTAATGCGATCTCTTTCCAGGAATTTCCCACCAAGTATCCCTAGAGAAAGGGAATGTATGGCAAATAATTAGTTCTTGCTCTAAAACAAACAAACAAACAAATTTTTGCGCCTTGCTTTTTGTAAAAAGTAACTCACATTTCTATCGCACCTTTCAAATGGTAAAGAGATTCGCTCAGCACCTGAAACAGGTAATACAATCACGTGGATAGAAAAAAAGTGTCTTAGAAATATGGCAGGATTTATGGGCTGTCCCCTGGCTGGAATCCAGGCTTCCACATCCATGATTCTCTCCATTAATACTATGTTTTTTCGTAAACTACACAGGGCATATAACTTAATCTAGACTTTTATTTCACATCAGTGTTCATTTAGAACAATAGGCAAGTGAGTTAAAGAGCACTGGAATGGTTGTATTCTCCTAAAATGAAGGGCTACGACCTCTCTTCTGTCTACTGTCTTCCTCATTTAAGCAATGGTAAATTCATTCATGTATTTATTGAGGGTTCTATTTTGGTTGTTACAGGGCTTAAAGAAGAGTCTTATTCCTCCCTCAAGAAGGTTACAATCACCTGGGACAAGTTACTTAACCCCAATTGCCCTGCCTTCCTCCCTCCAAAAACAAACAAACAACAAGGTTGCAGTCTAGTCAAGGAACTAAATAGCATATATATATGGACATACTAACAGACATATGGCAAATGGTAAGAGAATGATGTGAGGCAGATTTATAATTAAGTGCTAATTAGATATGTATATGAAGACTGTAATTGGCTGCTGCACTCGTGTGAAGTACTTCATGAGTAGAGGTCAATAAGGTGGGGCTAGACTGGAGTGACAAAGACTTGAGTTCAAATTGGGCCTCAGATACTTGCTGGTTCTGGGATCCTGGGCAATGCACTCAACCTGTTGGCCTCACTTTCCTCAGCTGTAAAGTAGGAATAATGCTTTTGTTGTTCATCCTTCATATTTTAAGAGGAACAATGACATCACGATGTTAGCATGAGGATAAAGTGTCAGAAATAACAACAGAATAAAATAGTAAAATAGTGGATGATGGGTGATGTCTTGACTTGTGCATGGATTGGAGCTGTGTCAGCTTCACTCTTTCTTCCAGAGTCACCGAAGTCCAGTGCTAAGGCAAAAGTCAAAACAACTGGCAATGTGTGGGGAAGCAATGGATGACCATGGCATCTTCAATGTCTGACAGAGTTCTAAGCACTCCACAGACCCTGCTTCTATCAGCTTCATGGCACACAAGAACACATTGCTCTCATCTGCCCATGAGAAAGTCTTCACGTGTATCCCCCTAACTCACCAATGGGTCTGAGGTCCATCAGTTACCCTCATTCTAGTGTAACCTGTCTGCCAAGATGGTTTTACTGGGGAGGAGATATCACATATGCTACAGCTTCTTGGAGTCACAGGTGAAAGTTGGTTGATGGGTGTATGGAATGTTCAAGTAAATCTCTAGGAACAGTAGTTTAAAAAGAGCTGACAGTCAGTAAAGGGAGAGTCATACATGGGTCTAGATCCCTTTCTGTCTACCATCTCCCAAATAGACTCATTGTTGTGATTGACAGCCCAGGGACAGTGCCAAGCACTGAAGAAACAAAGGAAAAGAGATAATAGTTCTCATCCTCAGACCTTAGAATTTAGTGGAGGATATAATGTGTATATAAATAGGTGAAAAGGTGAATAAACGCCTTAGCAGCCTCGGAGACTTTTAAAAAGAATTCCTGCCCAAGGCACCATTTGAGCTGAGTCTTGGCGAAAGGCAGGGAATCTGATAGTCAGAGAGGAGGAAATATGGTCTTCTAGGCATATGGAAAAGGTAGGAGATGGAGTGTGGTGAGTGTGCGGAACTGCTGGTATGGCAGTGCGGCAGAGTGCACGTAAGGGACTGATGTGTAAAAAGCTTGGAAAGATAGGAAGGGGCTACTTGTGAAGAGCTTGCGGTACCAAAGAGAAGGGTTAGTATTTGATGCAAGAGGTAAACTATCCAAGAAGAGACTTAAGTTAGAAGCCAAGGTATTTACCCAAATAGGGAATTTCTCAAAATGTCTCAGAAGGTGAAGAAAAATATTTGCAAAGCATGCTAGAAAGAAATAAATGCTAAGAAGGAAAAAAAATGTCAAGATCACATGTTGACATTTAGAGGATGCAAATCAGGCATGTAGACCATCCTTACTATGTTTTAGAATAATGTATTATCAAATGTTATAAAAGAATTGTCGTGTAGTGGTCAGAGCTGTAGATGAGGTCACTGAGTTTCAAGGTCCAAGTCTGCTAATTACTGCTCTTATCTGAATGGTACCACTTTGAACCTCTTTTTTTTATTTTTCTTTTCTTTTCTTTCTTTTCTTTTTTTTTGGGGGGGGGGGGCAATTGAGGTTAAGTGACTTGCCCAGGGTCACACAGCTAGTAAGTGTCTGAGGCCAGATTTGAATTTAGATCCTCCTAACTCTAGGGCCAGTGCTCTATCCACTGTGCTACATAGCCGACCCTCTGTTTTTTCACCCATGCATGGGCTGGACTAGATAAGTTTTCAGGTCCCTTCTGGTTCTAAATCTATGACTCTGAATCTCTTACCTGAGTTTCTCATTCGAGGCTCATACACCGAAATGGTGTCATCACTGAGATAATACGAAATGATGAATCTTCGTTCCTTGTCAACACAGTCTTCTGTGTCAAGTTTTGCAAGAAACCGAAGTACATGACTCATAAGGCCAAAGCTAAACAGGAATGGGAAAACAGGACAAAAACGAAGGGTTACAACATTTTGATCTTTTTTCTTCTTTCAGATGTATTTAACCAGGGGTGGGGGGCCTGTGGCCTCAAAGTCTCAGGTTCCCCATGCCTTAATCTCTTTCCATTATAAGATATGCAATTTTATCTGAACATGCTAAAAGGTAATATTGTAACTTCAAACTGCAAAATAAATTCTTCAAAGTAAACGAGAAGATCCTAAAATGGGAAGGTTCTAGATATTCCAGGAGATGACCCCCCCAACATATAAGAACACCTGTTGTTGCCATGTACCTGAGTAATGGACAAAATGTTGTTGTTCAGTCATTTCAGTTGTGTCTGACTCTTCATGACACCATTTAGACTTTTCTTGGCAAAGATACCACAGGGGTTTGCCATTTCCTTCTCCAGCTCATTTTACAGATGAAGAAAGTGAGGCAACCAAGGTTAAGTGACTTGCCCAGGGTTACACAGCTAGTAAGTATATGAGGCCAGATTTGAACTCAGGTCTTCCTGATACCAGGCCCAGTGCTCTACCCACTGTGGCACCTAGCTGCCCACCAATAAAATAATATCACCTAACTCAGAGAGGTGGCATGGAATAGTGGAGAGAGGGGTAGGCTTAGAGTGAGGAAGATCTGGACTCAAACTCCTCCTCTGCTAGCTACTAGCTGTGTCATCCTGGGCCAGTCTTTTATCTTTTAACCTTTCTCAATCTCAAGCAACTCTTAAGACTGACCTACTGAGTCATAAACTGCTTGTGAACTGCATTAGTAGGTGATCTTTTCATACCAGGCATTCCCTATGAGGAAAAATCTTTTGCCATACAATCAAGGGGTCACAAATCTATAATTTGAAGGGAGAAAAAACAAAACTCATATCACAAATACGTATAGATACGCAAAACAAATTCCACATCCAAGAAAAAATGTCTCAGTCTGAGTTCATCACCTCTCAGTAGGTGAGTACCATGTCTTCTTATAAGTCTTCTGGAACTGTGGTTGGTCATTCCATAGATGAGAATTTTTAAGTCTTCCAAAGTTGTTTTTCTCTACAATATTGTTATGATTTTAAAAATTGTTCTCCTGATTATACTCACTTTGCTTCTGCATCAATTCATGCAGATCTTCCTAAATATTTCTAAAACCACCCTGTTTATCATTTCTTAAAGAACAACAGGATTCTATCACATGCATATACCATCACTTGCTCAGCCATTCCTGAAGTGAGGGGTGCCCCTTCAGTTTCCAGTTCTCTGCGAAATTTTAATTATTATTAAACCCACAATGTCCATTCTTCTCTAGCAGCCCACTCTCTTATAAGGTAGAGATCAGTCTTTTGATATCTAGAAATAAATATGATAATAGTTTTGCCCTCTGTGAAACACTAATAACATATATGCCATGTAATTTATACTGCTAATTTATAAATTATAGTACTTAATTTCCACTAAAGCTTCTAAGTGAGTAGTTTAATTCAAAATCAAATATATATTTTTATTACTATTCTCTGATCTTAGACTTCCACAATATATACAAGCTATAAAAGAATGTTAAGGATTTCACACTCTTTCATGTAAAGCTATGACTGTAGATCTCATCAGTGAAGTAAGAAACTAAAAAGACTAAATATTTAGGAAAATTAAAGTAATTCAGTAGCAAATATATATCTAATCTTATTTAATCATTAGTGTCAATCATGTTACTTTCCTGGTTAACTGGATGAGGCTTTAAAGACTATCTAGTCCAGCCTCCACATTTTACAAAGAAGGAAACTGAGGCCCAGAGAGTCTAAGAGACTTCACCAAAGTCATATCAATAGTAACATATTCCAGATCCTACATTTGAATAAATATCTCCGAGTCTCCAAATCCAGTGCTCACTCTGCTACAGGTTGGTTGCTGCTGCATCTGTCCTTTGTTCTCAAAGAGGACCCTGACATCAGGGAGATGACTTTGTATGTATTTGACTTTGATTTGAGTAAGGGAGGGCTGTGCAAGGTCACCAGCCTCACTTTCTCCTCCAGAACCACCTGGGTCCAGTGGCCAGATATAGATCAGGATGACTGGAGGTGGCCCAGGATGCAATGGGAGACCCTGGTCCTTTTATTAAGCTAAGGTCTTTTTAGGTTCTCACTTTGAGTGAAGCAATGCCCATTCAATGAATAGACCTCTTTAAGAGGTGAGTCAAGAGATGGCTCTTTTAATCCCCCCCCCACCAGAAAAAATTAAACTGGGATGGGAAGACCCTCAGGGATGCTGGCCAAAAGAGATACAGTTAATATTGACATTCACTCTGAAACAGGGGGGCCCCCAAAAATAACCATTAAGAGGTGCTCGGGCAGGACCTATTGTTATCCAATCTATGTGCTCCTGAGTGAATTGGGTCTTTGAGAAAGAAACCTAGCATCAAGAAATGGCTGTCTTTCTCCCACCACATTATTGATCTGCTCTCCACCTAGCTCTAATGGCCCTCCATAACTAGGCTAATTGCTCCCTATGCAATTTTTCTTTCAATTGCTCAACAGAGACTCCTACCCCACCCCCCCTTTAGTCAAGCCAACTTGTCTACTCTCCTTTGCCATGCTCCTTTATGCTTCTGTCACCATTCTTATTACTTCCATCTGCAATACCTTCCTCATTCTCCCTTTCTGCCTATCCCAAATCCCACCTGCCTTTCAAGGTCCTAGTCAAGTCCTACATATTTTGTCAAACCTTGCATGATCTCCTAATTTCTCCAGTATTCAGACATTGTCATATAGTTTAACACTCTCCACTAGGGCAGTTCTGTGACATAGTGGATAGAGTGCCAGGTCCGGAGTCAGCAAGACTCATCTTCATAAGTTCAAATTTCCTCTCAGATGCTTACTAGCTATATGACTCTGGACAAGTCACTTAAGCCTGTTTGCCTCAGTTTTCTCATCTGTAAAATGAGCTGGAGAAGAAAATGGCAAACCACTCCATTATCTGTGCCAAGAAAACCCCAAGATGGTGTCACAAAGAGTTGGGCATGTCTGAAAGTGACTGAGTAAAACAACAAATGTTTATAAATACTCTTACATTGTTTGCATTTGTTTTTATCTCAATCCCTGTTCCTTATAGCCTGGAACTATATCTATCCTTTAAAAAAAATGCAGTGGTACTTCTGGCAAAGTTTGAACTAGCTGCCTTGTGAAGGGGCCTAACTTGCTAAAGACCTGGGCACTGTATCATTTGTCATCTTAGGAAGTTTTTTGGGGATCAAGACGAAAGGATGGAGTTTTCCTCGAGCAAAAGTTTCTAAAAATTCTCCAAAAGGAACATGTAGAGGGAAGGGGTTTTCTCCTACCCACATAGAGCAGTAGCCACAGTGGCACAGATAGGCAGTTCCCCTCCTCAAAACTATGCCTTTGTGAGGAGACCAAAGAGGCAAGAGCTAATAGAGCAAGGTATAAGAGTTAGAAGAAAATTATTCCGAACAGCTGAAGAGCTGAGCTGGAACGCTGAGGGGAAAAAAAGAGATACTTTGTGGGAAATGTGAAGGAACTGGAGATCTCTCCTTATCCCATTCCTAGGCTACCCATGTCAAGTTGACTAGTTCATTGTCATGTGCCTCAGTTTCCTCATCAGAAAACTGATGAAGTTGAATTAGCTGATCTCCAAGGTCTCTTCCAGCTCAAAGATTCTATTATTACCCTCAGCAGTATTTCTCCCACTGGTAGTCAAGAAGCCCTGCTTTATTGGCAACTGAAATTCTTATTCCTTCAATTTTATTTCTCTCTAAAGAACAACTAAAGTTTTACTGTAATTTGTCCCCCAATTCGTGGTCAAGCAACATGGGATATATGTCATATAATCTTATATCTAAAAGTATATGTTATTTTTTAAGGTAGTTTGCTTCATCCATGAACCGCCTTATTTTCTTTTGCTGGGTCTTTTGTTTCTTAGGTTTTTACAGTTTTAAAACCTTAGTTTATTCTGGCTTATGCACAGAACTCCTTGCTGAATTGTACTGGTTACTATGGAAACGGGGTCATAGGTTTGGGTGGAGCTTGATGGAAGCCCATTCTGGACACAGTGATTAGTAGGCAGAACGAGGCATAATTAGAGACATCTGTACCTGCAGGACCAACCCAGGTGACAGAATAGTATTAATCTGCAAGTCATATGTCACTAAGAATGTGGTTTTCATGACCACTTGTGAATTAGAAAAAGAAGCATACTATTTATAATCAGAACTCCTTAAGTATAGTACAGGCAAAATGGGAAAAGAATGCCTCAAACTAAAAAAAAAATCTGTTCCCCTGAGATCCAAAACCAATTTATTCACCAAGGAGAATTACTTTTTCCAACATTCATTTTACAACAGGGACAATTTATTCCCCAACCTATTTCAGGCGACTATCCCTAAAAACAGCAATCAGCACAATATATCAAAAGTACAATTCTCATTACAAAGCAATAGAATTTTTCTGCTGGAGTCATTATATCACCAATAAGTATAGAGTGGAATTTCCAATAAAATATCTTATTCTCCCGTATAAGAGATTAAAATGCAAACAGACTTCATTTCAAGACAAGAGTGCTTAGGTAACAGCTTACTCTCATATCTAGAAAAATTTGTGCCAATTTAAAGCAATTGCTAACCAAAAATGTATCAATCACTATGCAGTCATCTTTTTGTTGTATATACCTCAAAATACTGGAAAGCAGCATCCCTACATTGTGTCAATTTTATCCGACTGAACCCAAACTTCAAACAAGTGCACACAACAGTGTACAGAGCACCTACATGGTCTTAAAAAAAGAAAAAACTTCATGGTCTTAGAGTTGCTCAGTACAAGAGATTTTGACTTGTCTAAGACAACCCAGCCAATATCTGTCCAAAGAAGGACTTGAATTCAAGTCTGATTCTACCAGCCCCAGTGCTGACTTTTCATTCTCCCACGCCCTTCCATTTCTTCTGCAATTCTTTTTTACAGTTCTCCCATCCCATTATTTCCCATATGTAAGACACTATAATTTTCCGCCTGAGTACTATTGCTCACTAGTCTATGACTACATACTTCTTCCTCCAATGCCTCCTCTCCCTGTGGAAGAATAAACCAGAGAGGCAATGGAAAACATTCAGTATATATGACTTTGGGGGCTGATTTTTCCATGCATTTGGAAATAAGTTCCTGCCATATAGGCTACCTTTAAAAAGCATCATTTTGACAGCATAAATAATTTATTGATCATTGAACTCAACCAAAAAACTTTCAAATACTGAATAACACTTTTAAATCAATGAAACATCCCTATAACATTTTCTAGGGAGTTGCTATCTTATGAGTTATGTATGAGAAAATATAATCTAAGTTAGAACATTAATTTATTTTATGGGGCTTTAGCTGATACATGTTACAAACGAGGACTCATGCAAGAACAAGCTATATTCGGCTATTATCACAGCAACATTTCACTGAATTGTAAATTGGGTGACTAGAATATTTATCGTTAGCACATGATGTATATTCTAAATCTCAAGGAGGAAATTTAGAAATTACGTGAGGCAGAGGGAGAAGAACTTATGTTCAGATACCTGTCTTTTTCCATAAATTTCTTGAAATCTTTCTGGGGTGGTTTGGGCATAAGTCCTAAGCAGGAACAAAGAGAATCCTCTTCAGAGCCATATCCATGGTAGGGTGGAAATGTCCTTTCTGCTTTGGGAGGCGGAGGATTCTTGTATGGAATTGGATTAAAGTCCACTATAACAAAACACAGGAAACAAAGTGTCAGTGCTTTAGTGCTCTCATTAGGGCCATTTTGAAAGATCTGCTTTGATTTTAGGATGAACGCAAAGATCTGTGTGAACTATTTTAAAAATATAGCATAACCCTGGGAGAATACGTTTCAATCACGTTTGTAAAAACCACAGAATTCACAAAGTGGTCTACACATTCAAATAGGGGAGAAAAAAGTCTAAACAGCAGAAGTAAAATAACATTTATTCTTTGTCACTATGTGCTGATTTTTAGATAAGATTCCTTTTATTTGGTTGTTTTTCCTAATTTACTGAGAGATATGAAGTTATGCTTAAAAAATGTAGAAAACTTATCACCCATATCCACATTTTTAACCTGTAATTTTACCCTTCTTCTGCCTTCAACCAGAACTACTATACAGATTTAAAATCATTCATTAAAAGAATTCCATTCAAAAAAGGAACGGACTTAGCTCTTTTTCAATCCTTCCTCTCTGATCTCTTTTTTCATATATTACCTCAACCTTCTGAAAAGCCACAGTAATCAATCAATTAATCAACAAGCATAAATGGTTTACCAAGTGTCAGGCACTGTGCCAACCCCCGAGGATACAAAAGGGCAAAAAGGGGAGGGGAGAGGAGGGGGGAGGACAGTACCTGCCCTCAAGGAGCTTACAGAGGGAAAGGCAAGCACATATATCAGATAACAAGGTAAACTTAGAAGGGAAGACAACAGCAGCTGAGGGCTGGGAAAGACTTCCAGCAGACAGCAGCATTTGAGCAGAATTTTAAAGGAAGCCAAGGATTCTTAGAGTCAAAAAGTGAAAAGGGAGAGTTTTCCAGGCTGGAGGGCATCCAGTACAAAAACTGGGACAAAGGAGATGTTATATAAGAAACAGCATATAAGCTGGTATGGCTGAATTACAGGGTGGGTAGAAAGCAGGTAAGGTGTAAAAAGCCTGGAAAGGTAGTAAAGGGCCAGTTGTAAAGATGTTTAAATGCCAGAGATATAGAGATCCACTACATTTTTTGAGGGTGGAGGGCCTTGGACATAGTCAGACCTGCACTTTAGAAAAATCACTTTGGCAACTATGTGGATGATGCATTGCAGTGGAAAGACATGTGGCAAGGGACCAATTAGGCTATTGTGAGAGATGATGAAGGTCTGAACGAGGTGGTAACTATATGAATAAAGAAGAAAGAGTGTACATGAGAGATGGGTTGATGTAGAAACAATAAGATTTGGCAACTGATTGAATATGTCAGGAAAGTAAGGGGGATGTCTTTAGATGATTAACCAAGTAATGCATTCTGGGCAGTGCGTGTGTGTGTGTGTGTGTGTGAATGTGTGAATGATACATTTTATCTTCATAACATTCATATGTAATTAAATATTAAGTTATTGAACATATTATTAGATAAGACAGTAATAGGAGAAGTTTATAGGAAAACAATGTCTCAATTTACTGTCTCATTTCACTACCTTAATTAAAAGACCACTTTCTTCATGTCAACTGCTATACCAGGTTCCCCCCTTAAAATTATCTTAAAATTAAAGAGACTTTAAAATTGCACTGCAGTGGTACTAAGATGTAATAGATTTTCTTTTTAAGTTTGAAAAGTCAGCTGGTTGCTCTCTCAAAACAAATGAGTTTGTGTTGAGTGGTATATAATGTTGCTTTCATTAATTTCTTCTTAGTCTGTGGAAGACGGAAGGATTGGGAGGAAGGAAGAGGAGAGTGAATTGGTAAATTTTTTTATGGTCAGACAACTTTTAGGCAATTATCTGCACAGTACGTCTAGAAAGTAAATGCGTACTTAAATAAATAAAAGGCAGTAATATTGTGTACGCTCACATAGCCTATACGGTTGATCAGTGCTTTTCTTACAACCACCATAGGAGGTGGACAGTGCAAAGATGATTCTTCATTTTACAGATGAGAAGCTATGGCTTACAAATGGCCACAGTTATAGCTCTATTAAGTGGCAAAGTGGCGAGGTCAGGGTTGTCTATCGTGCTTCATGCTCACTGTTATGCCTGCTGCTGAATGGGGGCTGGCATGCTATCCTTTCAAAGCATAGCTCATTCTAGGCCTTTCCTAAATTTTCATATTTTATAATTCTGAGAGGGAATTCATTCAGTTAATTTTTTTCTTTTTCTTTGTCAAAGTTCTGACAAAGAATAGTAAATTTTGAACACATACTTCTATAAAATGGATACTTCAGGGTTTTGTTGGGTTCATTTGTTTTACCACAGCAATCTTTTTAATAGATAAATTTTTAAATAGATCAGTCGCTACAGATCAAACACCTAAAATTTAGGGTCCATTTGTAACTTGGGTACGGATTTTTTTTTCAACTTGTTTCTGCTTTGATCATATCAGCATCGTCTGTTTGAAATCTCCCTAAGAATAATTCCTGGAAGAGCCTTGTCCCCATTCCTCCACTAGCAGAAACTGTTCATAGAAGACAGGTTGGCAAGAACACAAAACAAGGAAAGAACCATCTAGTATCTCTCCCCAGCTCACCCCTACAGGGAGCTTCCAGCAGGGACAATTGACTAATGTATTATCTAGCATACTGTACAAGTGACTGGCAAGTCTCATATACAAGCTAGACTTTTTTGTAGGGAAGAGGGGAAAGGTGGAAAGAGGAAGGCTTTTGATCTGCCACTAACTGCCTATTAAAAGGGTCAGGTTGCTCCAGGTAAAAACAATGAAGCAGCCAATTTCCCTCTTATACAAGTATGTGTTAAATTCATGTCAGAACTTTGACAAAAGAAAAAAGTTTGCAAAAGGAAATTTTCAATATTTGAGGGAAAGTACTATGAAATATTAAGGCTGAGGGGAGATTGGAGGGATAAGGGGGAGGGAGGATTCTTTGTTCAGAATTGCGTCAAAGTAAACCTTGGAGTTTGCCCTACTGCTATTTCATGCTGGGCTAACAGGAAAGTTAAAATTTTTCTAACTTACATAATTACAGAAGGATACCTTTGACAAAAAACATCACTATGGTAAGAATTACTACTAATTCTCTCTCTCTCTCTCTCTCTCTCTCTCTCTCTCTCTCTCTGTCTCTCTCTGTCTCTCTGTCTCTCTCTGTCTCTCTCTCTCTGTCTCTCTCTCTCTCTGTCTCTCTCTGTCTCTCTCTCTCTCTCTCTCTTTCTCTGTCTCTCTCTCTCTCTCTCTCTCTCTCTCTCTCTCTCTCTCTCTCTCTCTCTCACACACACACACACACACACACACACACACGAGTATTGTTTTGCACTACTGTTTCTAGGAGACCACCTTTACCATGGGGGATGGAGAGATGGTTAGAAATTCATGATTGTTTTGTAGGAAATGAGGTAGAAAAAACCAGTCCCAGTAATAACAGAAGGCATACTCTCCAACATAATATACACCATTCCAAACCCTGGGAGGGCTATGGGCTGAATTGCAACCTAATCAAACATTCATTTCATAAGTACAAAAGAATAATGAGTTTTGTAACAGGTTATTTTCTCAACTACAGTTTCTTTGTAGCTGCATTTATGCAACTAAAGGAACATTGTCTAGCACTTTCTTGCACTCCAACAGTGCCACCTAGTGCCCCCACAGTGAGGAAGGGGTTTCACTGTACTGCTCTGATTTCTCATATCATATTCCTATTTTAATATTTCTGGCCCAGAGAGTGCAGTCTTAACCTGCATTTCCCTACGAAACTCTAATAAATTCCCAAAGCCACTCGAGCTCACAGGAACAACCAAGATCTCATTAATATTGCCATAAATTCAAGTTTCCAAGCTTTGGCACCTTACCCTTCCAAGTTCAGCAACATTCACAATTCTCTAATTTTTCATTAGAGTCTTTCTGTGGAGCAAATCTCAACTAGATCCTAGAGTTCTAAATGTTCTGACACCTCCAATATCTCATCCATATTTATGGAGATTTAATAAGAACTTTTTTAAAGTTAAAGATGTCTTTACATATTTGCTAAATCTTTTTTCCAAAATGAATTTCAAACTATCCTTTCCCAATGATCTGTGGCTGCCCAGTCTCAGCATGGATAGCTGGTAGGAAATGACACCAAATTTCAGTAAATGTCTATTATGGAACCATGAAAAAAAATGTCTTTTTCTTTTTTAATTTTTAAAATATTTGTTATTTATTTTAATATTATTTTCTCTTCATATCAAAAACCAAATTCTTTTCCTCCTTCCCAGCCCTCCCCCATTTACTGAGAAAGCAATCAAAATATCAATTATACATAAGAAATTATGCAAAGCATATTTCCATATTAGTCATATATGAAGAAAAGCAAAAAATAGAGCGAGAAAATTATATTTACAATTTATATACTTATATATACAATTATAAGTATACAATTATACATACAATTTATATACTTTATTATATTTACAATTATATATTACAATTTGCATTCAGAATTCATCAATTCTCTCTCTGGAGATGGACATGAGTTCCTTAGGACTACCTTGGATTACTGCATTGACTAAAGAAGCCAAGTTGATCACGGTTGGTTATCATTATAACATTGCTGTGTTATTATACACAATGATTTCCCAGTTCGCACTTCATTTTGAATCGGGTATACAGATCTTGCCATGTTTTTATTCTGAAACAATCTCCCTTGCCATTTCTTATAGCACAATAGTGTTCTATCACAATCATATGCCACAATTTGTTCAGTCATTCCACAACTAGTGGATGAGAATCCCCTCAATTTCCAATCTTTGCCACCACAAAAGATCTGCTAGAAATATTTTTTCACTTGTAAATTCGTTTCCTTTTCATCTCTTTGGGATACAGGCTTAGTAGCAGCAGTGTTGGGTCAAAGGGCATTGTTGGGTCACAGTTTTATAGCCCTTTGGGTATAGTTCCAAATTGTTCTCCAGAATGATTGTAGCAATTCATAACTTCACCAACAGTTTATTAGTGTACTTATTTTCCCTCATCCACCCCCTTCCCCCAGCATTTGTCATTTCTGATAAGTGTGAAGTGGTATGTCAGTTCTTTTAATTTGCATTTTTCTAATCAATAGTGCTTCAGAGTATATTCTCATACCTTTAATTTCTTCTTCTGAATACTGCCAGTTCATATTCTTAAATCATTTACCAATTAGGGAATGGTTCTTATTTTTATAAAATTGACCCAGTTCTCTATATATTTGAGAAATGAGGCCTTTATTGGAGAAACCTGCAGTAAAAATTTTTTTGATATTACTTTATTGTCTATGGTATCTTTTATCAAAATATAGCTTCCCTGATTATCCTTTTAAAATTAGGTCTATTTTGGCTTTCATTTGTCTGAGATTAGGGTTGCTTCCCCTGCCTGTTTTACTTATACTGAAGTATGATAGATTCTACTCCAGCCTTTTATTTTAACTCTGTCTTTCTGTTTCAAGTATATCTCTTGTAAACAGCATATTGTTGGATTCTGCTCTGTTATCTGCTTGGATTTTATGGATGAGTTCATGCCATTCATACTCACAGTTAAGATTACTAATTGTGTAATTCCCTCCATTATATTTTGTTGTATTTATCCTTCTCTCTCTCTCTTTTCCTGTTCCTCCTAAAAAGTCTGCTTGGCTTCTGATCCCTGCCTCCTTAATCTGCTCTCCCTTTTATCATTCCCTCTCCTTCTCTTATCCTCTTCCCCTCCTACTTCCCTATTGGGTAAAATAGATTTGTATACACAACTCTGTGTGTGTGTATGTGAGTGTGTAATATATAATACACACATACACACAAATTCTTTCCTCTATGAACCAATTCCAATGAGAGAGATGTTCAAGAATCGCCTGCTCGCCCTCCATTTCCCTTCCACTATAAAAGCTCTTCCTTATGTGCCTCTTTGGCACACAAACATGAGAAAAATGTTTGCTTCTCTACCTCTTCCTTCCCCCTTTTCCCATGGCACTCCTCTTTCTTACCCCTTCATTTTTTTATATCATCCCAGCATAACTAAGTGACACTCATGCCCTCTATCCATTTAGACTCCTTCTAGATGCCTTAATAATGATAAAGTTCTCAGGAGTTACATGTATCATTTCCCTACAGAGGAATGTAAACAGTTTAAATTAAGGCTTTTATAATTACTTTTTAATTTTTACCTTTTTGTGTTTTTTTTAAAATCTTCTGTTTCAATGTCAAATTTTCTATTTAGCTCTGATTTTTTCAATAAGAATGCTTGAAAATCTTCTATTTCATTTATCCCATATGGAATTATACTCAGTTTTGCTGGGCAGGTTATTCTTGGTTAAAATCCTATCTCCTTTGCCTTCTGGAATATCATATTCCAAGCCTTCTACTTCTTTATCATGGGAACTACTAAATCTTGCATGATTCTGGTTGTGCCTCCACAATAGTTAAACTTTCTTTCTGGTTGTTCACAACATTTTCTGCTTGACCTGCGAGATTTGGAATTTGGTCATAATATTCCTGAGAGTTTTCATTTTGGGATCTCTTTCAGGAGATGACTGATGGATTCTTTCAATTTTTCTTTTACCCTCTGGATCTAAGGTATCAGGGCAGTTTTTCTTTGCAATTTCTTGAAATATGATGTCTACGCTCCTTTTTTATCATGGCTTTCAGGTAGTTCAATAATTTTTAAATTATTTCTCTTCAATCTATTTTCCAGGTCAGTTGTTTTTCTGCTATTTCACATTTTTTTCCTATTTTTTTCATTCTTTTGACTTTGTTTTATTGTTTCTTGATATCACATGGAAACATTAGCTTCCATTTGTCCAGTTCTAATCTTTAAAGAATTAAGAAACTCTCGTGAGCTTTTGTGTCTCTTTTTCCACTAGGCCAATTCTGTTTGTTAAGGTATTGTTTTCTTTAGTATTTTGGGGTCTTTTGTTTTAAACCAAGCTATTAATTCTCTTTTCATAATTTTGGCCATCACTCTCATTCCTTTTCCCAATTTTTTCTCTACCACTCATCTCTATTTTTTAACTCTTCTAGGAATTCTAGTTGGGCTTATATCCAATTAGCATTTTTCTTTGAGGGTTTTGCTTGTAGCTGTCTTTGCATTGTTATCATCTTTTGAGTTTATGTCTTGGTCTTCCCTGCCAGTGTAGTAGCTTTTTTTTATGGTCAAGTTCTTTGTTGTCCTTGTTGTTTGCTCATTTTTCTAGCCTATTGACTTTGAACTTTATGTTAAGTTTGGGCTCTGCTCACCTGGGGTTGGGGAAACATGATTCTAAACTTCAGGTTGTTTCATGCTGCTATTTTCAGAGCTTGTTCTTTTCAGAGCTAGTTCTGTGGATTTGAAAGTTTTTGGTGCTTCCAAGGAAATGTGATCCAGGAAGAGGTATGGTCATTGCTCTCTTGGTCTGTGTTTTGGTCTTTACCCAGGAAAAGTCCCCCAGTCCCCTGAACCTGAAAGCATTAGTGCTCCTCTTGGTCCTGGAACTAGGACCAAGACCCCTGTTCCCCTCAACTGCAAGTGCTCCTCTCCATCCTGGAAGTAAAACCTAGAACAGCTTATGGGCAAGAGAGTTGCTCATTGGTGCCAGCTACAGCTAGTGCCAGGAAAGGTCCTCTATAATCTCTTCCTGACCAGTTGTTTGACCCTCTTACTGTCTCTGAGCTGAGAGCTCCTGAATCTGCTGCTGCCACTGCCATTGTCCTGGCACCTCTAAGGCCTATTCCTCATGTTGCTGCCATGCTATGGTTTGCCCTCCACCCTGGAGTATCACAGATCTCTCCATCGACCTCCTATATGGTCTTGGACTGTAAAAATATCTCCTCCTGACCTTTTGTTGACTCTGCCACTCCAAAATTTGATAGGAAGAGTTATTTTAAAGTTATTTGGAGGGGAATGTTGAGAGAGTTCAGTTGGGTTGCTGCCTGTACTCTGCCATCTTGGCTCTACATGATAAAGTGCTTTTCAATCTTCCCTTGGATCAAACAATCATAGAATTTTGGAGCTGAAAGGGACTCTAGAGATTATCAAATCTAAATCTCCCATTTTACAGCTGCCCAAAGAGGTTAGAGGATTTGTTCAAACTGGTGGCATTGTTGAGACGAGAATTCAAGGCTTTCGGTTTAAGGATCTTTTCACCACACATTGTTACAATTATATTATAATCAATTTGATACTTGACTATTTGATGGATCCATGCGTGAGTACCTGCTTCCCTATAATAGCATGCTCCCCTCTCTAAACCTTTATATCTTCTGTGATTCTTTTCCATGTTTTTTTTTTCCATTAATTCTTCATAAAGAATCCACCAAACACACTGGAGGCCTTCCTCTGATTCTTTTAAAATTTTTCAAGTATTCAGTGTGCCACTTGGACTAGTCATCTGTTGCCCCTCCTTTTTGCCCCATGACCAGTCTACATTTATTTCTGATCATACATACTTTTTATGCCATTTCTTTTATATAAACTATTGATTTGTTTAAAGTAAAAGTTCTACTCTTATACAATCTCTACCTTTCTCAGACTAACGTTTCTAAATACATAGAATACAAGAATATTGAAATAATGATGTAATATTTTTCTGATCCAAGTTCATGAATGCCCTGAAATTTAACCATGGATGCTAGGTTAAGAAACCCTGATCTAGTCCAATCCATACCTAAGGATAATCTTATTCTATATTTCTTGTTTCTAGCATGAGGAGCTCAGAGATTATTATAATTATTTCCACATATGCTACACAACTCTATTTGACTGGTCTATTCAAGCATTTATGAAAGTAACTTGAATGGTTTTCTTACTAGTTTCACTCATTTGAATATATGAGTTGAAATGTTTACTCTGTGCCATGCACTATGCTAAGATAGAGGAGCTAACTCCAAAAGGTATGGATAGATTATTTCTTTTTTTATTTATTTGGGGGGAGGGTTAATTTTGAAATATTTCATTTTCCCTATTACATGTAAAACTTTTTGACATTTGAGTTTTTTTTAATTTTGAGTTCCAAATTCTCTACTTCCCTCCTTTCCTACTCCCCTCCATTGAGAAGGCAAGTAATTTGATATAGGTTACACATGTGCAGTCTTGCAAAATATATTACCATATTAGTCATATTGTAGAAAAAATACAGACAAAAAAATCCCTAGAAAAATAAAGTTTAAAAAGTATGTTTTGATCCTCATTCATACTCTATCAGTTCTTTCTCTGGTGGTGAATATCATTTTTACCATATGTCCTTCAGAAGTATTTTAGATCATTGTATTGCTGAGAATAGCTAAGTCATTCACAGTTGATCATCATACAATATTGATGATACTGTGTGCAATGTTCTCCTGGTTCTGCTCAATTCACTTTGAATCAGTTCATATAAGTCTTTTCTGTTTTTTTCTGAAAGCATCCTGCTCATCATTTCTTATAGCACAATAGTATTCCAACACCATCATATACCATAACTTGTTCAGTCATTCATGACCTTTTCAACCAAGATGTCTATTGCTTTGACTGCAAAGAACTATTTACTGTATTTCCTGAATCATTTCGTAGCAATCATTTAACAAGAGAGATAGATAGATCCCTTCCATTATTCTCTTGACTCCATGTGCTGAAAGCCACTGAAGATTCTCCATCCACACTCAGAGGAGGAAAAAAAAAAGAAGGAAAGGAAAGAAAGAAAGAATAAAAGAAAGAAAGATAAAAGAGGGAAGGAGAGAAGAGAAGAGAGGAGAGGAGAGGAAAGAATAAGAAATAAAAAGGAAAGAATGGAAGGAAGAAAATGTCCTAGAGTAGAATATAAGACTGGAAGGAGATAAAAAAGAAGATTTCTTAACAAGAGTCTGTTAAACACTAGACAAGGATACTAGGGTAAGGAGAAGGGCAGTACTGCATCCAATTTTATTCTCTGAGGAATCTTTAAAAATGCAGCAGGTTTTTAACTGTCTGATTAAATGCATCTATTCCATAACCTCTGAAAATTCCTTTCTAGGACTATATTTCTATGTCCTAGGGTTCCCTTTTCCCTATTCCCATTCTCCTTTTGAATCCCTTCTCCTTCTCTTAGTTTTTCTGGCTTTTATCGACAATACTACCAACAAAAAGATGGTGAGGGGATGCTCAAGATAACACAGAAGTAACATTCCCTTATAAGGGCTTAATAAATGCTCATTAAATAAATGAATGAACAAATGAATGAATGTTGTTCCTACTAGTATTCTGAAATTTTGCCCTTGTATCATGTTGGGAAAGGACTAAATGGTACTGGCTGCTTGCATTTGTGTTGGCTTCTGCGTCTAATGGTTGACAGGAAGTGCTATTTCCTGTGGTGCTAGAGAGGAGTGATGAAAGAGAACCAAGGTTTCATTGAGATAAGGGGCATGAGGTAGTAGAAGGTGGCGGGGAAATTATCTGCAGACCTGAAGGGAACTGGAGAGAGGTAATAAAATTTGTCAGTTCTAAGGTGTTGTGTTTGTCCTTCATTTTCAAAAAGGATCATGACAGTAGGGAAATGATGACATGACTTGTAGCTGGCTTCAATTTGAGTGAGGGAGGGCTGTGCAAGGTCACCAGCCTCACTTTCTCCTCCAGAGCCATCTGGGTCCAGTGGCCAGATATTTATCAGAACGACTGAAGATGGCCCAGGAGGCAATGGGAGACCGTGGCCTTTTTAGGCTAAGGTCTTTTCAGGTACTCACTTAGAGTGAGGTAACACCCATTCACTGAATAGGCCTCTTTAAGAAGTGAGTCAAGGGATGGCCCTTTAATTAGAAAAAAGAAAAAGAATCATGACCCTTAGGGTTGTTGTTCCAAAGAGAAACAAAAGATCAGGACCAAAGGGGAAACTCTCCTAAGAAAATACAAATATCAGGGAAAAAAATATGAATATGAATCAGTTTGATCATACCATAAACTAAGGAAAGTAAATATAAGGATTTCCAGAGTAAAAATGACTTACTGCAGTCTATTATATGTAACATATTTTAGTTAGACCTACTATCTTGCTTATGCTCAATAAAGTTAAATGATAAAAATTATTAAATGCGATATTTTAAAGTTAATTGATATGTGAGGTTGTCAATGTAACAATAAGAAATGCATATTTTTTCATTTTCTGCTTATGTTCATGACCTTTGACCTGCATTGTCTTTTGTGACAAAAATCATTTATGAGAACAGAAAAAGAAACAACTAGTAAGAAATTACGAACTCTGTTGTTTACATTTAGATGGATCATGGGGGCTTTAAACCTGATACCTTAATCCAAGAATTTTTATATATATATAATTTTATATTATATTTTATATACAAATATGTATTTTTATAATTTTATATATTTTATGTATAAAATATATAATTATATATTTTATAATATATAATTATATTTTATATATAATATATATGTAATTTTTACATGTAATTAACATATAATATATTATTTTAAAGGCAACCAATCACTATTTTAAAAATTCCTAACTAAATCTCTAAATTATAAAAACAGACAATTTAGACCAAATTTAATCATTTAAAATAAAGATTCAATGTGGCTCTTGCAAGTTGGAGCCCCATATCAAGAACCTATTCTGCAAGGATGATGATTTTTTTTAGGAGTACATCTATACAAAGAGTTGAATCTGTTTTTTAGTCTGTGCTGAGGTCAAAAAAAGTTTTGATTCATAAATAAAATTATGAAGAGTCAAATTCCACTTAGCATATGAATGTGATAATAGTAATGTGAAGATAGCACAAGAGAATTAGAATGCTCTCAGTAATGAAGCTGCAATAATATGTTTGCCTAAAATGAGATGGGAAGGAAGGAAGGATGGAAGGAAGGAAGGAAAGAAGGAAAGAAAAAGGGAGGGAGGGAGGGAGAGAGGAAAGGAGAGGAGGGGAGGGGAGTGGAGGGGAGGGGAGGGGAGGGAAGAGAAGGGAAGGGAAGGAGGAAGAATAATAAAAGGACAAGGGAGAGGAAAAAGAGGAGGAGGAGATGGAAGAGGAAGAAGAAGAAGAAATCCTGACTGCAGTTCTTGACAAAATTCTGAAGTATATTATTAAAATGATGATTTGTAAGCATTTAGAGAAAAAAAATGATGATCACTAAGAAGCAGTTTCCCAAAACACAGCTTCATAAAGAGGAAAAAAAGGGAAACTACATTGTATGTCAGTCATATTAATACCGTTTTAGACTATTTAAAATAACCAGACAGTATAAATTTGGAATATTGCTTTTGTATAGGAAACGACAAGTTGGTAGACTTATAAAAATACAGAAAGGCTCAAACCTATGAAGGAAGCATAATCCAGCCTCAGAGAAACAGAGAACAAACATATATAGCACAGTTTTAATATAGATGCATATGGATGTACATGTCTATATATAAGTATGATTACATATATATAAGCATGATATATGTAGGTGTATGTAAATGTATATATGTGTATATGTTTGTGTGTTTGTGTGTATATGTGTATATATGTATATCTATCTGTCTGTCTGTCTATCTATCCATCTATCCATCTGTGCTTGATTGCAGCCTTCTTGGAATAAGGGAGAGGAAGGGGGAGACAAGAACAAAGTAAAAAATGCACAGCAGAGAACTAAAGAAAGCTTCTAAGGAAGCAAAGAAAAGACAGACAGCTCAGAACACAACGTATAGTATTTATTAGGTTTTTTGAAATGGAAATTTGTGATTGTGTATTTTGAATCCTCTCTTACATTCTGCTGTGCACAAGGCAAAGCTTTTTTTTTTTTTGCTTTTTTTGGTATTTAAGTTTATATTATGTTTCTTTTTCTTTTCTTACTGTGCATTTAAGTTTTAGTATTTAAGCTTAAAATAAACATTTTTAAAAAGGCTTTATTTCTTTTTTAACAATTACTGACTAAACTGGTAAATCCAGGTCAGACTGCAAATTATTTAGAGCAATTTTGATATGATTTCATTTTCTAATAGCAATGTTTATTCATATGTACTTCTACTGAATTAAAACATCTACCTTTAGGTAAAAGTGAATCTATAATAAAAATAATAGCCAGCATCTATATAACACTTGATACGTGCCAGCCACTGAGCTAAGCACATCACAACTATCTTATTTGGTCCTCACAACAACTCCGGAAAGGAGATGCTTATTAACACCCCCATTTTACAGATGAGGAAACTAGGGCAGACAAAGGTTAAGTGACGTGTGCAAGAATAGGTGGCTATTAAGTGTCTAAGGCTGGGTTAAATTCAGATCTTCCTGATTCCAGGCCCACTGAGTCAACTAGCTGGTTTCCCCACCTTAAGTTAATTATATCACATGAATGAGGGATTTCATGTTATAAATATTCTTCCTTGCTCTCTTTTCTTTTGTTTTAAATTCTGTGGTTTTTAAGAATGGATACTACCACAAAAAAAATGTAGAAGTTGTAGTTCTTAAAGAGAATATTTCAGTGACTGTTAGAAATACTGCAGAGGCTATGGGTGTGATTAAAATCAAATGTTTTAAGAATCATTCAAGCCCATGATGAACTAGGTGTGTTCATCCTTCATTGCCGAAGACCACGCCATCAGAGAAACGATGACATGACTTGCACTTGACTTTATTTTGAGTGAGGGAGGGCTATGCAGGTCACCAGCCTCACTTCTCCTCCAGAGCCATCTGAATCCAGTGACCAGATATACATCAGGATGACTGGAGATGACCTAGGATGAGGCAGTTGGGGTTAAGTGACTTGCCCAAGGTCACAGAGCTAGTGAGTGTCAAGTATCTGAGGTGAGATTTGAACTCAGGTCCTCCTGACTCCTGCACTGGTGTTTTATCCACTGCACCACCTAGCTACCCAGATAAACTACAATCAATTGCACCTAAGTTCAAAGCAAATAACAATGTCAAGTGTTGAAAAATAAATATTATGAAACAGCCATATTACTTCTCAGAAAAGAAGCAAAGATAATTCAGAGGGATGTGGTAGCTGAAGGAATTGTTACTGATTCCTTTGTAGTGTGGTATAAAAGAAATTGAACAGTGAGAAGACAAGTTTTAAAAAAAGGCTAACATGAAAACAATCTGTCATAAAAAATAAAATATAAAGACAGGAGTACTGAAGATTGGGAAAAGTTAATTTTGAGTGATATAATTCATTTTTTCATTCAAGAATATGTCAAAATCAATGTCAGAAGTAAAGATGAGCCTGTAACATCTGGGTACTTTCATCTGACCATAAATTGTCCATCTAAAAGTTCTATAGGGAGTTTTTACTTATAGTGAGCCACGAAGTTTTGACCACATGGAGGAAATTATAAATTCTACTAATATATTTATATACTGACACAAAGAACTGGTCTGGAATTATAATAATTCTCAAATGGAAATGGAATGCTACAACATGAGATTATACCTTGTCTCATATCACACACACACAAAAAAAAGTTAAGAAATTAAGATCACCAGACTTCAATGATCTGGGAACTACAATTAATTTTATACTTAGAAAAGTGCTTAATATCTAATGTTGCATTGTGGTTTCATGACAAAAAAATTAAAGAATGTGTGTCAACATCTTGTAAGGTCAATGTCAAATCTTACAAAACAAATGACTGAAAAAATGGGGCCACATTAATACTATGGTGCTATGAGAAATGATGAAGGGCATGATTTCAGAAAAACCTGGGAAGTCTCATATGAACTGATGCAAAGTGAACTGAGTAGAATGAGGTGAGCCATCTACATAGCCATGGCAATATTGTAAAGATAATAAAATGTGACTTAGTAACTATGATTAATGCAATGAGTCACCACAACACCAAAGGACTCGTGACATAAATATAAAATATTGTTCACTTCCAGATAGAGAGTGCAAATTTGAAGCATATTTTTCCTTTCTTTATTTTATGTCCCCCATCTCCACCCCAGAACTTGCATAGCTAATGTGGAAATATTTTGTTTGGTTGTGTTTGCATAATAGGTATTATATTTCTTGCCTTCTCAACGGATAGGGGAAGGGTGGAAGGAAGGAGAGAAAAAATATGAAACTGAAAATAAAAGTAAAATATTTTCTAAAACTTAAAAAAATGTTTAAAATGGGGTCATATAGAATATTAAAAGTTTTTTTTAAGATGTAAAAAGTTATATTGTATGGCAATAAATTTAATTATTTTACTTTGATCCAGTTAATTTGCATATCACAACAGGATACGCGGTCTTCATGAAGGCATTTGAAAAAGTATTTCTTGCTATCATTGTGGACAAGATGAAAAATAAATTAGGTTAGAGGATAATGGATTCAAACAGGAAGAATGATAAAACCCATAGAGTAGCGATTAAGGGGTCAATGTCAGCTTGGGAGAAGGTCTTTAGTACTTTGCTCCAGGGATGCATCTGTCCATTTGCTGCTTAATATTATTTTCAGTGCCATGAAAAAGGACAAAAACATCCTGCTCATTTGCAGGTGACTCACAGCCAGAAGGGTCAGCGGAAACATCTGATGTCCAAAAAGTTTTCAGTAACCTAGCACCATGGGCCCAATCCAATGAGATGAAATTAATAAGACTAAATGCAAAGCCCTACCCTTGGGTTCATGGAATCAAGTGTACAATTACAGGACAGGAGACATATGGCTAGACAGTCATTCCTGTGGGGAAAAGATCAGGGACCTTTAATGGATTATAACTTGAATATGAATCAACAATATAATAGAGAAGCAAAATCAACCAAATAAAAACCCTAAAAATACTGAGGTATATTAAAAGATCTGTAGAAGGCCCAAACCAAGTGATATGATAGTCTGTCTCCCTGAACAGACCATATTTGGAGTACTGTGTTCATTTTAGTACAATACATTTGAGGTAGGACATTAATAAGTTCTGGGGTACCCAAAGTACAGCACCCATGATTCTCAGGGGACTGTAAACCATTGCCATGTGAGGATCTGTTGAAAGAAGTAGGGATATTTAGCCTAGGAATATGGCTTAGAGTAGACCTGATTTAAGTCGAATATGTAAAGGGTTATACGGGATATCAAGCATGGCTGTAGCGTTCCTAATCTTCCACTGTACTCCTAGACGGGGTCAGAAAATAGAAAGTAGAGTGCGAGCTCCTTGAGAAAAGGAAGTCTTCTTTCACAACTGCATCCCCAATGACTGACACACAGTAGGTGCTTTTAAAAGGCTTGTTGATTGATTGATCTCAACCCCTGATAGGTATTTGCACCTTTTCTCTTTTCAAGGTAGACACAAAGTTCAAGTCTTAGTGAGACCCATGAGAAAATGTTTACTTCATTATATAGAAATTTTTATTTAAAGATATGAATGCAAGCAAACTGAAGCCAAAAGGGTGAAGGGATTTGCTTATGATTTTTTTTACAAGTCACAAAATGGCAGAGCCAGGATTTTAATGCAGGTTTTCTAATGTGTTTGGCATCTATGTTGAGCAAACTAGTCAAGGAGCTGAGATACATCTTTATGTCACTTTGTTCTTTACAGGTAAAGCTAAAGTCTCAACATTTTCCGTTGCTCAGTCTAAAGAATGGATGATTTCACTTGACTACATCTTAACTTGGAAATGGCAGAAGATATCATGAAACATTTTTTAAAATTGTGCATCTTTAAGACAAGTTTGGGATTTTTTTTTAAAAAATGGAAACCTAGAAGAGGACATGTTTGCAGCCACTAGCACAGACAAAAGAAAGGAAACTACATATTAAATCCCAATCATCACATTCACAATGAGATACAAGACAGTCAGTGAGAAGAACTGTACTTAGCTTTCTGTTTCAATTATCTCATAATACCTTAGCTTAGACATTCAGAATTTTAAATCCACAAAGGAAAACTTTTTCTAGGAAAAGGGTTTTTCAAATAATATTTACCATTGGAAAAAATGCTTTATATATTTGTCACTTACCAACTCCGTACTTAGTCTTATAATATTGCTTCGTAAATTCATCACAATCACAAATTATTACTTTTCTCCCCCAAATATTAATTGTTGCACCTATTTTCAGGTCTTCAGGTTTATAAAATTCCTGGTTCAATGCTCCTGTCTAAAAAACAAATAAAATAAAGAAACATCAAAATAACATGGCAGCTTCCTAAAGAAAAAAAATAAATTTCATATATCAATATATCTGATTTTGAAACCAAAATAATTTGTAACACTAAATAGTGCATTTAAAAATATCTGTAGAACATGGTATTGATGGATACTTTCAAATACAATTCATATAGCTCTAAGATGCCCATGAATAAAGGCAAAAATGCCATGTTCATCAAATCTGTAGGCAACTCAAACCTGGAAGAGTTAGTTAAATTTACAAAATTTAACAAAATGACAAAATTCTATTTTCTGATAATATTTATCTATCAATATCAGGTTCTAGAGAATCATTATAAGAAAACATCAATAAATTTATCAGCTTTGCAGTTTTACAGGAAAGTAAATTCTGTAATTCTCTCACCTTACAATTATCTAATAGATATCGTCCTCGATTTCCCACCAATCCTCCAAAAACATTGAGAATTGTTCGATCTGTGATTTGACCAGGATTATATATTCCAGTTGGTGCAAACTAACAAGAAAGAAAAGCAGAAGACTGAGTAAGAAAAGGTACTAAAGATGACTTGGCCTTGGAACACAAAGATGGCGAATGTAAGTCATCCAGCTCCCCAAAGCAGAAAATATGCTTTGAATTGTTCTTCTTTTTTGACCAAGGGCAAGGTTGGCATTCTGTAAAATGGTTCCACTTCTATGCCTTCTCATAGGGTTGGGTCACCTTCTGTTCCCCCTATCTAACATTTTAATATGTTATTTGGTGGGGCAGCTAGTTGGTGCAGTGGATAGAGCACCAGTGCAGGAGTCAAGAGGACCTGAATTCAAATCTCACCTCAGACACTTGACACTCACTAGCTGTGTGAGCTTGGGGAAGTCGCTTAACCCCACTTGCCTCATCCTGGGTCCTCTCCAATCATCCTGATGAATATCTGGTCACTGGATTCAGATGGCTTTGGGGGAGAAGTGAAGCTGCTGACCTGCACAGCCCTCCCCCGCTCCAAACAATGTCAAGTGCAAGTCATGTCATCATTTCTCTGATGGCATGGTCTTCTTCGGTAATGAAGGACAAACATACACACACACATATTATTTGGCATATCATATATTTAATTTCACATATGCATGTATGTGAAATTAAATATATAAAATAATAAGTGCATATGTAAATGCGTACATATATGTGCGTATAAATTATCCACATCCCTCTATGACTGAGTTGGCGAGTATTAATTCTTTTATTTGAATGACATCATCAATCAATTAAGAAATCAACAAGGATTTATTAAGCACTTACTGTAGGTACTGGGGATACAAATACTTTTTAGGTCATTACACAAAAAAGCATAAAGAAACATCATGGCATGGTGGATACAAAGGGAAGACCTGGATTCTAGATCTACCTCATACCTGCTGGCTGTACAATTCTGGGCAAATCACCACTTATCAAAGTTCTAGGCAACTCTTTAAGACTATAACGTATAGGAAATGTGCTGATAAGCATTAATAGAGATAATTTCCTCATCTGGGAGTTCCCTACATCAATTAAATTATAGGTCCAAGTCTTTATCTACTTATAAAAAGTACATATGGAATACTCTACAGAAGTATTTGCCCCGCTGCCAGCTGTTTTGAAAGTAGGGTGAATTGGCACATATAGGGATGTCAGGTACAAGAATGTGCTCATGGCTAAGAATCTGTAATCAAAAGCAAAGTCTCCCTTCCTACTGCAAGCTAATGAAAGTTACCCATATGGCCAGTGGCTCTCAGTTCAGAGGTTCTTCTGGAAGAACAGACTAGCTTTTGTTTCTGATGGATTTTAAAATATGTGGTTATTACAGTAAACTTCAAAGGTGAAATAAACTTACCCAGGTTTTAGAAGTATGGTGACAAAGCTTCTAGAACTCTATTTTCATGCACAAATTGGTCCAGTCACTTTGATTGAATTGAATGCTCAGTACCACTTTTGTCCTCAACAGTCAACTAAAACTCACTGATTAGTAACTAGAAAGGAAGTAATAGGCCAATTCCTCCCAAAATGGTTAAATCTGTTTATATGTGTAGACAAAGCCAACATGGATGATGGCATCTAACCTCTACAAGACAAACTGTAAATGTAAAGTACAGATAAATGTTGTTGAGTCATAAATTGGACTTAAATTAAGATGGCTTGGGAAAATACCTTCAAATTCTCCTTGTTTTGTGATATAAACCTGTGTAAAAGAAACTGTATAGCTTCTTTTGGGTTTTTTTTTTAAATTCCTCTGAAACTGAAATCTTTCCTTGCTGCCCTTTAAACTCAGTATTCTCAGACTCCAATTTTTCATATTCTTTGTAACCTGTATTGTATCCAAAGATGAATATGGAATGAAGTTCACACAATTACAGTGATTTCAACACTCTGGCTAATGCATGGTAACTGTCATCATATTCATAACAGATGACAATTGAAATAATGAGTCAAGTCTTTAAGGTTGCAAAAGCAAACTCCAATTTTGTAAGATTTTTTTTTTTATTTTTTATTTTTACCTTAGGTAGCTTTCCCCTGTTAAGGAACAACGGAACAGCATCTCTGCCTGAGTTGGCCGGTATCACTTCTTTGACTTCAATGGTATCATCGGACAAAAAGTAGTGAAGCACAAGCTCTCTGGGGTCACCAAACATTGATTCTGAGTCATCCCACAAGCAGTAAAAACGCAAAACATGC
The DNA here is from genome assembly GCF_028372415.1 of Notamacropus eugenii. Classification (NCBI taxonomy): domain Eukaryota; kingdom Metazoa; phylum Chordata; class Mammalia; order Diprotodontia; family Macropodidae; genus Notamacropus; species Notamacropus eugenii. The sequence goes on along the minus strand of NC_092876.1, from coordinate 430,032,243 downwards.
CCATCGTGCTCTAGGAATTGTCTCAGAGTATCAAAGCGCTCATAAGGACGGAGGGGGTTCATGCGGTCAAATGTCTACAAGGCAAGGAGAGTTGAATAAGCATGGTTTTGTATGTTTATCCTGAACTGCAGGCACACAAATAACACAAGGGCATCTTCTCTCCTAGAAAATCCAAAGGAATTTTAAATAACTTTATCTCTCTTAAAAAAGACCTCATAAAATAAAACCAGGCATGCTTTTGAAGTGACTGTTGTTGAAAGTTCTTTGAAATAAACTTCTGCACCATTTTTAAAAACATAAATTTCTAAAGCTTTAAATAATTTTTATTTGTCCTTTACCAAAAGGACATTGCTATCTTTCCATGCTTCTCGCTCATCCCAAAGATATATCATAAAGACAATAACTTGAGGGAAAATTAAAACATTCTGTGTTTTTCCTTGCTTAAAAATAATACTTTGGGTTATTTATCTGTTGGAGTTTCACTTGTACCTGCCACCAAAATGTCATGGTTATTGCAATGGAGAACAATATAGACCATAACAGTAAAGGGGGGGAATGCATTAGTGAAGACTGAGAAGAATTCATTGGTAAATGGAGTGTGGCACTGACCACAGGTTGCTGGGCATAAAACATGCGTGAACAGGCATGTTTGTGCACCCACAAAACATACAAGTTGAATAAACTGAGGGAATTTTTTGTCAATACCATTATTGAATACTGAAGCCCAAAGTTTCGCCATTGCCTTTCCTTTAGCAGCCTTGGACTTCATGATGCTTCCTGACTTGGACCCTGCTTCTGACATCACTCTGTCCAACTGGCCCACCAGTTACCCTCCTGCTCCACTACCAGTTCACTCAACCTAACTTATGGGCATGATGATTATGCCTGCACAAGTACTTCCCGGATGACAACCCTGCTGCTCTCCTTTCCTCCTATGCTCCACCAGCTCCCTGAACCAGGAAGGCTTCAATCAGCACCATGGGGACTATTCAGCTGCTCTCTGTAACAGGACTGGGAGAAACAATGCAGACAAAGCAAATCAATCTAGAGAAATAGATTATTGCCAGTTCTTTTACATTCTCATCATCAGCATCGGTACACTGGGTTTGACTGCTTCCTTACAAATTTCCCTTCAGAAAAATACTGTAGTAGAGACAATCTTGTGGACATACATCTTGTACTTTACCTGTAAATTTCCCCTCCAAAGCAGGAGTTCTTACTTTAAATTTGAATAGGCAGGCAAATAGATGGATAGATAATATTTCAATATGATTGGTTTTCTTTGTAATCCTATGAATTTTATATTATATAGTTAAAAACACTATTCTGAGAAAGAGTCTATAGAGGATTCACTAAATAGCCAAAGGGGATTGTGACATAAAAAAAGACTAAGAACCCTTGACCCAGAGAAACACTTAGCCCATCTCAGGAAATGTCCTGTGGATAGTCTATAGTTGGGCTCCCCTGTAAGATAGCTGCATTGATCCAAGCTACGTCCTGGCCCCTGCTTCGATATGAAAGGAGTTTACAGAGCTAAGAGATGAGCAGGTAAATCTCACACTTATTTCCTAGTTCCACTCCTGCTTTCACCCCAGGTCATAAGCAACATCATCTTGGACATTCCCGTGGTTTAGAGAACAGCTAGTCTCAAACGCAATCCAAAGTAATAGCTGTCCTTAAGGCTAACAAAGTTCTTCACATATGTTATCTCATTTGATCCTCACAACCACCCTGAAGAGGAGGTGCTATTATTATCTTCATTTTATAGAAGGGGAAACTAAGGTTGAGAGAGGTTCAGTGATGAATGCCCACTCACACAACTAGGAAGTGTCTGCGGCAGGATCTGAACTCAGGCTTTCCTGACACTAAGTCCAGCACTGTGCCTGCCCCCAGCTGCAACTTGGAGGGCACACCAATTCTCTTATTCCACTAATTCCCCCCCTCTTCCTAAATATCCCCCTTCATGATGATTACTATCTCCAAAATTTTTAAAGAATTTGGCTCATTATCTCCTAAGTTTCAGGAAAGTAAGAGGACTGAGGAAAAAGTAAAAGTCAGCACCTCAAAGGATCAGGTTAAAACTGACCTACACAAATATCGTAGGACTCAGACACTTTAGGAAATTAAAAAACAAACTGCGTCTTGACAGGTTAAATGTGCAAATCTCCCTCTGCTAACTGCCCCCCCCCTCACAAAGTATAAGCACATTTGTGCTGGAGCTGATTACAAAATTTTCAACATGAGCATTTATACCTCAAATCAACCAAATACTGCAAATCAGGCATTGATTTATTATTTTGATGATTGTCTCTAAGCTTGAGAAAGTGATGGGGAAAATGTTAATGATGCAGATGAAACTTAAAAGTGTGTCCTGTGTGCATTCCCACCCTCCCTTCCCCCAAGCCAGTTGTTAAACATTTACCAGCACATGCCTGAGTATGTGTTGAATGTGAGTCAACAATGATTTTTTTAAGTTATCAGGATGCATAAAATATATATTATGTAGGAACTTTCATTTAATCTTCTCATTGTATCTAGCACTAGTCAGATTAAAAACAGTGTCCAGGTCTGGACTTGACAATTTAAGAAGAAAGTCAAAGAGAAAGATATAGAGTAGACAAATAAAACCTCTGAGGAACAGAGATTACTGCAGGCTGAGAAAAAAAAAACTTCCGAAAGTTCATTCAAATCTAGAAAGGGTTGTTGTAAAGAAAATGATGGCAATCTTGTGGAAATGAATGTTGAAGATCAAAATAAATTAATCAAAAAAAAAGAGAAAAGAAAATGATGGCAAACATTCCTGGGAAGGGAGGAGGATAGAAAGAGGGGCATAGGATCCCAGGATGTGGAACTAAAGGGAGAAATCTAATTTAAATATGTTTTAAGGAAGTAGGTTCCACCTTTCACCTCAATTAAACCAATTAATAAAAGGACAAGATGAGGCATCAATGTATAAACAAGATATACCAATGCCCTGAATACCTTTATCAGATATGAACACCCCTTTGATTAAAAGAATCAATCCATGTACCCAGAAAGTAACCACATAGTAGTAGTTATTAAGGGTTTTCCCCACAACCTCACAATCATGATCGTCAATTCATGATTAAGTTGTAATGTGAAAACAAGATTCAGAAGCCCTGATCATTCTAGTGAGGAAAATTCTTTTAGCTGAAAGGATCAATCCTACCCCTCAAGCCTATGTACAAAAACAAGAAATGAGGAGATAATCTGTCTAGCATGGGAGATTCCAAGTTTGGGAGCACTTCATAAAGGCATACCATTGCACCTTTACCAGAGGTCAGGAAAATGAAGAGTGGCCAAAGACGAAATTTTATACTCTTTTTTCCATATCCCCACTCCCATTGACAAAGGGGTCATCCCTTAAGTAACCACTTAAAGAAGCCTATTCATTGAATGGGTGTATCTCACTCAAAGTGAGAATGGTATAAGACCTTAGCCTGAAAGGACCAGGATCTCCCATTGCATCCTGGGCTGTCTCCAGCCATCCTGATGAATATCAGGGTACTAGACCCAGATGGTTCAAGAGAAGAAAGTGAGGTTGGTGACCTTGCACAGCCTTCTCTCACCTAAATCAAAGTCAAGTGCAAGTCATGCCATCATCTTGATGTCATGGTCCTCTTCTAGAACAAAGGACACACATGACAACAATAAGCCCCATTGACTACATCACCAGAGTAACTGGACCAGTAACTGACAGTACACCTAGCCCAAACCAAATACACTTAGGATAGATTTAGAGAGACAGTCACCTGAGTACAAACACAGCCTCACAAGGTTACCTACCAGTAGAACCTTGAGTATAATCAATCACCATTTAGGGACTCAACCTTCAAATGCAACTTGAGAAAGTAATGCAAGACAGAATCAAAAGAATATTAAAATCCCATTTATCAGGAGCAAATAAGAAATGGGGTTGTCTGGCCAATACATATAATACCTTTGCAACCTGTGCCTTTGCTTGTCCTTTCATCTCTTTGAATTTTGCTTTTCTCTGGACTCAGGAAAAGGATTTATGGGAAAAGATCATTACCATCATCATCTTCTTTATTGCAAGCACTTGCATAGTCCTATAAGGTTTGCAAAAGTACTTTATGAATATGATCTCATTTTATTTTCACAACAATTCTGGGAGATGTGATGCCCATTTTACAGATGAGAAAATTAGGTCAGACTGAGGTTAAGTGACACGCCCAGAGCTTTCTATCCAGCAAGTGTTTGAGGAAGGATTTGAATTCATCTTCCTGACTTCTATGAAGCATTCTATCCATTATGCCACCAGGCTGCCTTGAAGACAGATAGCAGCACTTTTTGTGAAAGCAAAGGATATGAAGTAGATGCCTATTGACTGAGCAATGAATGGCTAAAGAGATTGGTGACATGTGGATGCAATGGATATTTCTGAGCTTCCAAAAATGACAAATGTGATGAATACAGAAAACCATGAAAAGATCTTTATGAACTGATGCAGAGAGAAGCAAGCCGTACCAAGAAAACAACCCCCACATCAAAAAATAAAAAGGGAATGTAGCAAAATTATAAAAATCAAGCATGACTCAAGCAGAGATAATAAAGTATATCCCCAACCCACCCCTTTGTAAAGTGGGTAGTCCACAGGTATTACACATTGAACTTAGTCGTTTGCAATACATTGATCAGTTATGCTGATTTTGTTTCTGCTTTCAAAAACACTGTGTTATATGGGATGACTTTCTGGGAAGTGGGGGGGACACTAGGGATAACTATAATGAATTTTTAAAAACACAGAAGACATCCATAAAACTTACTTTAAAAACAAAGACATAAAATTTTCTGATATGATTCCAGGATCCTCCATCAATGGAAAACTGATTACCACTCTCCCCTTCATCTAGGGATCATGATCAGGAAATATAAGATAAATGATGACCTATATTGCGGCCTCTGCTTTTTGCTTCCTATTTTCCTTCTGCTAATCTTGTCATCTGAAGAGGAGAGAGAAGAGAGGGGAGGGTATAAAAGATACTAGGACTGGCCATATGGAAAGGTATAAACCTTCCCAGGAAGGTCAGTAAGAAGCTATGGTGTCATGAAAAGAGATGCTAATTCTGGAACAGAGGACCAGAAGCCTTGATAAGAAAAGACCACTAGCTTTTGTGAGTTTTAGTGGCCTGTTGAACTGAAAAGGTGATTTCTCTTCTATTCCATAATTCTGCAATGAGGAATGAATACCTTTCCTCCCTATTTCTTTCCCACAAGGTTCAACTGATTGTGGCTGGGATAGTCCCCAAACACACTCAGAAAGGTTTAGAAAGGCCACAGAAGGCTCTGCATGAGCATTGGGTTTTTTTTTTCATTTCCTATCTATGTAGCTCAAACATGAGAGATCACATGCTGAGTCTCTGAATTTATAAATATAAATGAGAATTGAACTTAGACATAGAGCTCACGATCTGAGCACAGATAGATGATTCAATACTTTAATATTCTAAGCAATATTCCATTTCATACCCTAGATTAATTTTAGGCCTGGCCAACAAGAAGTTAATTCAAGCTGCTTAACACCTTCTCAGAGCTGCAACATGGTGGGGGCGGGGTAAGGGAAGGAGAGCAAAGTATCTTACATGAAGAAAGTTACTCATAAGACCACTGGCTTAACGTCTCAAATAGAGCATCACCTGGTAGGCAACTCAGACTCTGCACTTTCTACCTAGATAATAACTAATAAATGACATGTTTTTCCATAACCTTAAGGAAAGAAGCACTCAATCCAAGGGCCTAAGATATATGTATGGTTTATGCTGTTGTTTGGGGGAAGGGAGGATGGAGCAGTGTCCTAGGTTTCACATATCAATTTTTCAAAGAATTAAAATGAGAGAATGTGCAACACATTAACATTATGGTAAAACTTATTTAATCATTCTTCCATGATTCAGAAAGACACTTGCAGGTGCTGTAGTATCTCAGACTTGTCAATTTCTCAGTAGGACCTAGAGATGTAGAAGGTGGAGAATAGGCTGATTCTGCATTCTCTATAAGACCTTAAAAAGTTGCTTTTAAAATAAACCCCTAATACAGAGCCTCACACAGTAGATACTTATATATACTTCCCAGGTGATATCTGTTGGTTTGTCATTGATCTCTTTCTCATAAGTGGAAGGTACAAAATTGGAGGGGGTAGGATTAGAATCCTACCACATAAACTTTATAATTCCAGAGAAATGGAAATTTACTGTATCAATTAAAAAATGGATCAAAATATATTTGTCAAGTTATATAATCTCTTTGGGAAGTCCTTGCTGTATGTGTGCCTGGAGATAGGAATGCCTAGTATATATGACTAATACTGACTGATTAAAATTAATGTGCCTTTTTGGACCAGATTTGTGATATCCCTGACATAGGGAATTCCTAAAGAGGAAACTCCTCTGCCAATGCTGATCAGCATCTACTCTGAAATTTGCAGCCACTGAAGAGTTAAGTGGCTTGCCCAAGGTCACCCAGCTAGTATCGATCAGAGGCAGGACTTGAATCCAGTTTTTCCTGGCCCCAAGACCAAGTTTCTATCACCACAGCATTTTGCCTCTCTTTATTAATTAAAAATATTTCTTTTGATCTCAAAACTACACCAAGAAATGCAATATTGATTACATTCTGCAGACACTTTTCAGTTTAAACTGAATTGCTTGATTTTAACTGCATTTTAGAGAGCAGACAGTGGAAAACTGAATGCATAAAAATCAATAAAAATACAGATAACTCTTACTAAATTCCATTTTTCCCCTAAATTGCTACATTGAGGATTTTTTTTTTAATTCTAAAGTGGTGAATACTCAAATTATTCTTGCCATCTGAAAGTAAAGTGTCTGAAACATTTTCTGATTCTTCCTAGGATTTATTTAGTTCCTAGCCTCAAATAAATTTTTTTCTTATAAATCTGTTCAGTAGAGCATTGTTCCATATACATCACGCATTCCTTCATAATTCACATTCACTACAGCCTAACAAACAGTAAGTATTATTAGTTAATGAGGGCAAGGTATATACAAAGGACAAGAATTCCTATGGATTTAAATTTCTCTTTGGTTCTCTCTACTGACCCTAAAAAAATGGCAAGAGAAATATTCTATATTAATCTAGTCTCTTTTACTCAAAGGATCCATGCATACACAAAGCATATGAATCAACACATACAAATCTGATTCCACAAAGACTGCACATTAAATATTCTTCATTAACAATAAATATGCCTTGTAGGAGTTATCTGTATGTGCACATTCTGATGAATAATACTGGTGGGATGTGTATGGGGGGAGGAGTGGGAAAGTTAGTAATAAATGAACAAGCCTATGTAAGATGACTTACAATTACAGTTCTTGACAGTACATCAAAGTAAATGACAATAGAATTTACATACTAAATTTTTTTTAAAAACTTCCCTAAGTTGCTAAATGATAAATGTTTTAAAAAGGTAGAACCAATTCTCTCTTCCTTTCACCAGAATCAAGCTTTCTTGAGAGCAGTCTTACAAAAATCATAAAATCTAAGATTTGGAAAAGAATTCACTAATAGGACATCTAGTTCAGCACAGAGCAGTCCAAGTATTTCCTCTCATCATCCTCTAGTAGACCCCTAAATAGCTATCTAGTCTTATTTCAAGAACATGGCCAGAGGTCTAAAGACCTTGTCAAATGCTTTCTTCATATGTGAGTAAACTATGTACTACCAGTTTAGAAGAAAAGGAAATGAATGAAGGTGATCCCGAATAACCTGTTTTAGAAGAAAACATGACCTTTGTGATCACTGCATCCCTTTTAGACGTTCAAGAACCACATAGTTAATATATTCTAGAATTCTGCCAGGAATTTGAGTTAAGCTTGCTGGCTTATGGTTTTTAGCCTTCATTCAATTCATTTTTTGGAAAATCTGGACATCTTTTGCCCTTCTGTAGTCTTTCAACACCTCTCTGATTCTCATCAATTTTACAAAGAAATCTGACAGTCAAAATCAATGTTGCAAAATTATAAAGAACAAATTTCGTTTCAGAGAAAGAAAGATGAGAAGACGTTCCACTCCAGTTCCTCACAAGGAGGGGTGGAGAGGTGTCCAAAGTGTGGAAGACTGTATTGGGGTTTTTGTTTGTTTGTTTTAGTATATTGATCAATTTCACTGAATTGTTTGTTTCTGCTTTAAAAAAAATCTTTGCCGGCTCTTGGGATGGGGAAATAGGGACAAAGGAAAATCCAGGCAACATAAAAGCAAAAGATGTCAATTTTTAAAAAGTCTTCATCTTTAAAGATGACTAATTGTAGCTAAGCAATCAGATTTAACACTTATGAAAAGTAGCTCATCTAAGTCCTGTCACTTAAACTAGGTGCTCTCTATATCCCTATTTATCCTGGATTTCAATATCCTATTAGCCATTCCTCATGTGATTTTAATTTCTTAATGTTCAAAGTTGTTTCACTCACCTACTCCTTTTATCTATCTTTAAGATAATTTACCCTTCCAGAGAGATATTCAAATTATGAGTCAATCAATTGGGCGTTTATTATATGCCTACTATGTGTCAGCCAACATACGAGATAGTAGGAATACAAAAACAAAAGAGAAAACTGAATCATTCATTGTAGAGCTTACTCTAGCCAGTGGAGCTAAGGTATACATATACAGGCATACACAAATTAGATACAGGGTAATTTGGGGAGGATCGTGTTAGCTGCAGAGAGGAGATGGCAATGTGAAGCTTAAAATAAGTCCTAAATTATTTAGGGACTCTAAGAGATGTCAGAGAGGAGAAAGTATATTCTAGGCATGGGAGACAACTGGTACAAAAGTAGAGATGCAGGTGATGGAGGGCTGTAGCTGAGAAGCAGTCAGATAGATTTCATTTCACTGTGTCTCAAATTTGCCTCTCCGAAAAACATTTCCTAAACTCTTCATCAGTTTTCTTTTAGCGTCCAAATGTTCAAATGTACATTGCTTCTGCTTCTTTGTCCACTGTTTTTCACCATGCTTCCCTACTTGGATTTGGTCACCTAAATCTGAATAGACAATGTCACTCCACCTGTCCCCACATCTGGTCTACCCTGTTTCTTTTGAATAAGGAGCCACATGCCTCATGTCCCCAAATCTCAGTGATACTGCATGAGTCTGTCACACCCATATTTTAATCTGTGAACCAAGAAATCCAGATCGAGTTCTCAGAGACCATGTTGTCAATAGGTCATTCGCTTCCCACTTGTCGCTTTCTCTTTTGCCCTGGCCATGATAAAAATATCACCAGCGCATCAAGAGATGATCATACTCTCACCCAAGACTTTATCATCCTTAGCACAGCTTTTCTAGAGTAATTCTAGCAGTAGTATTTGTACCCACACAATCAACAAAAAATATTTCATAGTCATCCATCGTAGGAGTTCTCACAGCCCGGAAACATGACTTAGAAAGCCTAAAGGTATTTCTATTACTAATTCCAGGCATATACTACTTCAGGACAGCACTACTCATCTCTTCCTTCTCTGATACTTACTATATGATTGCTTGTCTAATGATGCCTATGACTCTCTATCATGAATTCTTGGAGGAGAGGTAACAGTTTCTATATCAAAGGATCTCAATCCTTCTTCTTCAGGAAGTGTTCCAGGCTCCTTTTATTTCTTATGTGTCACATTCTTTTAGCCTCCAACCTCCTGCCACAGATTACTGGTTCCTTTTTCCTCTTTAGATATATTTTCCTTTTTTCTTTTATAATTCATCTATTCATTCAATAAACATTAATTAAACACCCACTGTGTGCCTGGCACTGTGAAGTCTTTCTCCCATTTTTTATCTTTTTTTTACCTTCTTGATAATCCTGAGACAAACTTATCTTTTCCCACAAGGGAGAGAATGGCCCATATTCTGAGCATAGGTAACTGTGACTTCAGTGGCCTGTGGTCCAAGGAGACTCAGCAAGGAATTCCAGGGCTACAAGGATCAAGATTCCATACCAAAATGGGTTATGTTTTCTACCGTGCTCTTCCCTCATCATGAAGTTTCTCTAGAAAAATCCCTAAAGTAAAGTTTAGATACGGCTCTTGACTTAAGGCTCCCCCAAAACATAGGCAACAAGGCCCCTTCTAAAAAGGTATTCAAGATATGAGTATCAAGTATAGAATAACTTTATTTCCTTCACAGAAAATGCTTAAGGTACAAAAAGACTCACAGACACACACAAAACATCTCTAATAGCCTCTTTGTAGTCATTAATACTTCTTCTTGTAAGAGAAAGATAATTTTGTGGAACGAAACAAATTTCACATTTGCCTTGGACCTGCACTCTATAAGTAATCCACAGCGTCCAAATCTCCTGACAAGTCCCACCATGATTATGGGATGATCATGCTGGTGGTCATGTTCTCCTGCAAGAAACATATTGTTAAGGAAATCTCTTCCTACTGGACAGGTAGCCCCTGACTTTGGACCTCTTGAACCGAAAAGGGAACTGCCATAATAGAAGCATCCATTTCTTAGGACTTTGAATTGCTGATCTGTGATCACAGAAATACCACTAGAGATTTGAGGAAACTACCAAGGAAAAGTGATGCCATGAAAGGTGCCCTATTCCAGCAAAGCAGTTTCTCAATCATGATTAGAGTTGGCATTTTACCCAAGATACTACAAAATCTTCCTGTTCTTCCTATTTGCTAGAATTAAGATTTTCTTCCTTCCTAATGGCTCCTGAGGTCATCTTCCTGAAGGGCTGCTATAGCAAACCCCACAGGAGGGTCTTTGACTACAGAATGGTCCATTTTCTTCTTCTCCCCTAGTTGTTAGAAGTTCAGAGGCCACATACATTTTTTTCCCCTTCCCCTTCCCACTTCCTTCTCCAGAGCACCACAAACTTTCTCTATTAAATGGAATCGCAATAATTTTTTCACAGTACCCTAGGACAAAAGAAATACCTAAAAGTGCCACTTATCAAAGAGATAAAAATGGAGGGGATATCACAGTGCATGGTTTGAATACTGTGGCCCTCTGTTGTCTAACTCTTGTTTCTTTTTCTTCTTCAGCTGCTGTCCTCTTTCAGGTTGTCCGGCCATGGCCAGAAAGGAAGACTCAGTCCTCAACTCCTACAGTCTATGTGGAAGCCCAGACCAATCCAATGTCTAAAGGGTATTCAGTTAGCTTTGAAATAGTAAAAACCAGACAAGCATAACCTGCATTATAACCAGCATGTCCTGGCAACTGCCTGGAGATGAAAGGAATCCCTTAACCAGTCAATGTTAATGCAATCTATTCCTACGATAGGAAAAAAAAGATATTCCAGTCCAAATTCTGAATCTTTACAGCCCACAAAGTTAAGTCTAGGTGACTATAAATTTGCCCAACCCCAAGATGCTCACTGCTGAGTTCCTGGAGCAGAGGTTTTCACTGTAGGCAGTGAGATGGCTGAACTCCTTTGTGCACTTTGTAGGACATCTAAATGATACCCTCGTGAGCAAAAGGAGAGGCAATATTCACATAACATTTAACCTAACATGATGCTGTTTTCTAACTTGCCTCAGGGTTTGCTACATTTTTTCCCACAATAAATACATATTGCATTTGTTAATTTAAATGTGGAGGGGGGGAAGGTTTTCAATTTTAATACAACTCAAAACGTTGTCGTCTCTCACCTTTTCCCGCTCTTTCATGTAAGGATCATCTGGACGATATCCTGGGGCATTTACCACGGTTCCCATTTTCCTCAGAAAATTTTTTGTGAATTGATCACAGTTATAAATCTTGAACACTCGAGAATAAAAGACAACGTCTTTGTTGATATTGAAATCATGTATTGTATAAAACTCATCTTCTTTAGGGGGTGGGAGTGGAATCCGATGACGTCGGATAAAAGTTCCTGTAAGATGAAATGAAAGTAAATCTTTTTAATGATTGGGATAGCTTACACTTATATGGTGCTTTACGATCAGCAAAGCATTTTTTCCATAGAGCACCTCACTTAATCCTCACAAAATCTGATAGGTACTACAGATATGATTATCCTGATTTTACAGAAGAGGAAAATGAAGTTCAGAGAATTAGGTGATCTGTCCATGGTTGTAGCTGGCAAGTGTCACAGATAGACTCAGACCCAAGCCTTCTAAACTTTAAATCCAACATTAGTTATTCCATGCCACTCTTTCTCTTTTTATTAAAAAGGTACAAATTCACTGTCCAGAGTTTAAACAAAGTAGGACCTCACAGAGTCCTGTTAGACCTTTGAGTTGTTAGATTCCAACCTAAAAACCTTGTTTAACTAGTAAAGAAGAGGAGGTGAGAAATGCACCTTTAGCTAGTATGAGGAGGAGGAAGATGCATCTCTGTTTTTCTGCTGCACAAGAGTGCAGGGTTCTATATTGAAAGAATTCTTAAAATGTTATGGGGCAAAGAAGACAGGGAGAAAAAACAAGGAAACTGGAATGACAGCTTTAGAAATAATAAAAATAGGAAAATAAAGGGACCCAACTGTGTAATCACCTGGCTGACTTAAGAAACATTTTTGACCATTTTCTACTGATCCCCCAGACCAATATAGGTTGACCATAGACATATCTAGGGCAGCAGGTGGTGCAGGAGATAGAGTGTCAGGCCTGCAGTCAGGAAGACTCATTTCCCTGAGTTCAAATGTGGTCTCAGATAGTTACTAGCTGTGTGACCCTGGGCAAATCATTGAACTCTGCTTGCTTGAGTTTCTTCATCTGTCAAATGAGCTGGAGAAAGAAATGGCAAACCTCTCCTGTATCTCTGCCAAGCAAACCCTAAAAGAGGTCATGAAGAGTCAAAAACAATTGAATAACAACATAGATATATCTATTTATGCCAACTCACTCTGTACGTGCACTAAATCAGATTTTTGAGCAAATGGAAGAGTTACTGGTTACCATGAATATTTACTGAGAGGATGATGGTTCCATTTTAAGGAGTGGCATATGTGTAAGTCTGTGAGTTTATGTGTGATATAAGAAGGATAATATCAAAAACATCATAATTTTTAAGTAGTAGAAGCAAAATATTCAGATAAAGAACTCACAAATAATTGAAATTAAGGAAGGTCTAATACTCACCTGAAATTACTAGGCTCATTACTAGCAAAACTGAATGACATAGCTGCAAATATCAGCCTATGCTATAGGGTATCATAAGATATGAATAATATTATATGACCAGATATATTTAGATCCATTTCCATAATTTTGTTATTGTTGGGATTGTCATAATTTATAATACTTATATCTCATCCTGAAGCTAAATTGTAACTACTATGATAACCTAATAATAGAAATACATCTTTAAATAATTTTCCTTTCTTTTTCATAACCATTGCTCCAGATTTCCTGTGCACAAGGACATTTATCTGATAGAAAGGTGTCTCTTTACTGGACAACTGTCCTTCAAACAGCCATTTACTATAACAAATAAAATGTGTTTATAGTAGATCTGATCACTAAACACAACACTGACTTTATTTGCTCTGACAAAGCCAACAAGTGGTTCTCAGCTCATACTGCATATAAGCAATGAAAAGGTAGCTAAGAAAGGCTTCTCCTAACCATATCAGTAATAACAGTGGACCTAATTCTTCACAGCCACTAAGTTATCTTTAGGAGCATCTTTACTTTAATACAATAGTTGATGTCAGGAATTATGGAGCTCCTAGACTGATTTTCGTCTATTTTCATTTGATGGCTCTTTGTTTTCTATTGTTTGAGGAGTAGGGGGGTAGAAATTTAGAGACCTGGACAGGAAGGGGTGAGAGAGATGTGGCAGAGGAAATACTTCTGGAATCTCAGGGTAATTTTGTAAACCAAGATAGAATGCTGCTATGTGAAAGATGACATGGCAATCATTACTATATGGATTATCACCAGCATTTGTTTCCCTTGCACAGGCCCAGCTCAAGTTCATTGCTTCCATGGGCATTTGGTAAAAACAAACAAACAAAACCCAGGATTCATAGCATTAATTTAAATACTATGTGAACCAAAGATTTTTTTCTAAATTGAAGAAGATGACAAGCCTTATTCTGTCAAGGTTAGTCTCAGTGATGTTCTTTCTCCTCCTTTTGAAACTAGGACAGACTGCTTCCCCTGGTCATCAGCATGAAGGCTTGACCTGCTCCATTTTGGGGGCCTGTTCTCCCTTCCTTAGGCAGCATGGTTCCTCCCTCAACTCCTTCCCAGGGGTTTACCACATTGGGCCTGGACTTAATCCAGTCACTCACTCAGCTTTCGTCCTACTATAACTCAGACCTCCCAAACTCAAGCAATATTCCAGCTTTGACCTCCCTGGGAGTATGGATTATAGAGGTCCACCATCACGTGATCTGAGGTTTTTTTTCTTCTAAGGAAAGATAATTTTAGGCTTCTTTGGAGTTTCCTGTCATGCTCTCATAATTGAGTCCCACTTTGAAAACCATCCCACTGTTCTCCCTCATTCAATCTTAGAGATAGTGGATAGAGTGCTACACCTGGAGTCAGGAATACCTGAGTTCAAATCTGTCCTCAGGCACTTACTAGCTCTGTGACCCTGGGCAAGTCACTTATCCTCTGTTTGCCTCAGTTTCCTCAACTGTAAAATGGGGATAATAACAACACCTACTTTACAAGGTTGCTGTGAGGACTAAAAGTGATATCTTCAAAGTGCTTAGCACAGTTTCAGGTATATAGTAGGTCTGATATAAAATGCTTATTCCCTTCCCCTTCTCTCCGTGGGCTTTGTTATATTTCCTACTTAGAACCAACATGACAATTTATTGCTGATAAAAGAATCCCCTGTTTACTTATTTTATATATTGATTGCCTCATCTTATAGACCTACTACTCACACAAGGCTAAAACTATAACTGGTTAATTATGAAAACCCATCCCATTAAAAAAAATTAAAATGAAGAGCCAAAGAATGATTACTAACTGGTTTATATACCCTTTGACCCGTCAGTTACTATGGTATATATTAGAGAACTGACAATAGTGTCTTTCTTAAAACCACAAAGAAAGTCATAGGTCAAGTTGGGCATAAAATCTGGGCTACAATGGATCACCAAACATTTCTTCCCTAACTAAGAGAGATGTTTCTGTTTGTTGCTGTTGCTCTAACTAAAATAATTTTCCTCTTTTTCTCTGGTAACATGTTTTTAAATTACTTGGTTGTAATGTTTTTAAATTACTTGGTACATTACATTGAAATAATAAAGTCATAAAATTAGAACTATCCTGGGATATTTAAAATGTACATAAAAGATGTAATTTCAGTGCAAAAAATGTACTTCTATTAGCCCTCAATTCATGGTACTGAAATGTGCAAATTATTTAATCGTTCAAGATTAGTATTTAAAACAAATTGCATATTTAACCATTTAGAAAGAGATGGGCACTTCAGGTGTTTTCAGGAACCATTTTTACTACTAGTAAAAAGGAAACCACATATTTTGACAGTTTCAGAAATATACATAATGAGGTGTCTCCAGAATTTTTACCTATTTTCAACTGGTATTATGCTATAAAAATTCAGATAACAAAGATACTGCTTTCTGTGTGCTATGTACTATGAATAGAGATGAGCTACATGTATTCCTCTATTAGAAATAACTTCTATTCAAGCTTCCAGCCAAACATTCTCTCCCATATCCCCGGTGAACATATTGTTTGGGTCAAGAAAGAGCAAACAGACAGAATGCAAAAGATGAATGAAGTAGGTTAGAAGATCCTGCAGCCACTATCCAAATGAGGCTGAGGTAGCAGCAAGAGCTAGCTATTCAGAAAGGTACCTTGTACTATGTCCAATGGCATACATCTGGAGAAGACACGTCTGATAAGCCTGCTGCTTTACTACCTATCACCACTGCCTGTGTAGGTATATCTCATCATTTACTTAAAATATATCCAATCCAATCCACAATGCATTTAATAAATATCTGCCACACACTTCTAGATCCATAAAACATCAAACAAAAAAAAGAGTTCCCAGGTCAAGGAGAAAATATTGCAAGCAGCTAGAAAGAAACAATTCAAGTATCATGGAAAAACAATCAGGATAACACAAGATCTAGCAGCTTCTACATTAAGGGATCAAAGGGCGTGGAATATGGTATTCCAGAAGTCAAAGGAACTAAGACTAAAACTAAGAATCACCTACCTAGCAAAACTGAGTATAATACTTCAGGGTAAAAAAATGGTCTTTCAATGAAATAGAGGACTTTCAAGCATTCTTGATGAAAAGACCAGAGCTGAAAAGAAATTTGACTTTCAAACACAAGAATCAGGAGAAGCATGAAAAGGTAAACAGGAAAGAGAAATCATACAGGACTTACTAGAACTGTTTACATTCCTACATGGAAAGACAATATTTGTAACTCTTGAAACTTTTTTCAGTATCTGGGTAGTTGGTGGGATTACACATACTCACACACATACACACACACACACACACACACACACACACACACAGATCACAGGGTGAGTCGAACAAGATGGGATCATATCTTTAAAAAATGAAATTAAAGAATGAAAGGGAAATATATTGGGAGGAGAAAAGGAGAAATGGAATGGGCAAATTATCTCATAAAAGAGGTAAGTAAAAGACTTTTCAGTGGAGGGAAAAAGCGAGGAGGTGAGAGAAAAAACATGAAGCTTACTCTCATCACATTCGACTAAAGGAAGGAATAAAATGCACACTCATTTTGGTATGAAAATCTATATTACAATACAGGAAAGTGGGGGAGAAGGGGAGAAGCAGGGTGGGAGGATGATGGAAGGAAGGGTAATGGGAGAAGGGAGCAATTAGAAGTCAACATTCTTGGGGAGGGACAGGGTCAAAAGAGAGAGCAGAAGAAATGGGAGGCAGGATAGGATGGAGGGAAATATAATTAGTCTTACACAACACTAGTATTATAGAAGTCATTTGCAAAACTACACAAATATGGCCTATATTGAATTGCTTGCCTTCCCAGTGGAGATGGGTGGGGAGGGAGGAAAAGAAGTTGGAACTCAAAGTTTTAGGAACAACTGTTGAGTATTGTTCTTACATACAACTAGAAAATGAGAAATGCAGGTAATGGGGTACAGAAATTTATCTTGCCCTACAGGACAAAAGAGAAGACGGGGATAAGGGAAGGGAGGAATATTAGATGAGAACTCAGATTGGTAATAGGGGTAATTAGAATGCTTGGTGTTTTGGAGTGGGGAAGGGGAGAAAATTTGGAACTCAAAATTTTGTGGAAATGAATGTTGAAAACTTAAATAAATAAATAAAATTTACATTTCAATTTTCTTTTGCTATTCTGAACTTGACAAAGATAAATTCTTCCATCTATGACAAAAAATAGAAAAAAGACATTATTTGAAACCACAAATCTCTATTACATACAGTTCAACTTTTTAAGTATATAATAAATTTAACATGAGAATTTCAAAGCTAGACTGCTTATATATTGGCTCACTGGAAATTTTCTTCTCTTATCATTTGTGTATTTCCGTTCAAAATGCTACAATAACTATTTTCTTTCTTAAGTTTTTGGCTTTTTTTTTGTTTGTTTTGTTTTGTTTCACAATACTCTTGCTACCCCTTCCTTCCTATAAATCCATCAGGGAGAGAGAGGGAAGAAATGCCTTTTGTAGTAAATAATCCAAGTCAAGCAAAATAAACTCATGAATTGGTCACATTATGTCCCATTCTACATCTTTATTCCAAAATCTCTGGAGGTGAGTAGCACGCTTCATCATTGGTCCTCTAAAGTTATGGTTGGTCTCTACATTGATAATAGTTCTTATATCTTTCAAATTAGTTTATCTTTACAATATTACTGTCATTGTACAAATTGTTTTCCCATCCTGAATCAATGCCTGTATTGACAATTTAAATGGAAGGATATTTTCCCTTTCATTAATAGGCCCATGTGACCTGCTTAAATCACCTGGAAACCTAAGTCACATGTGGTGGGAGGAGCTTGCTGAACAGGTGGAACAGAAAGGGTGGAGCAGAACTGGAAAGAAATGAATGAGAGCAGTCAGGCAGAGGAGAGAGGACACAGGCAGGCATGGCATGGCAAGGCTCAGACTCATGAGTGTTCGTCTGCTTGTGAGATGACCCTGGCAGAGGCAGGGAGGCTTCAGAATGGCTTTGTCCTTGAGCAGGGAGGAGACAAGATGGTAGAGTAGAAAGATACACAGACACTGAGCTCTTACCCCACAGCCCATAAAATACCTGTAAAGAAGAACTCTCAACAAATTCTAGAGCAGCAGAAGCCACAGAACAACAGTGTGGAGGAGATTTCTGTTCCAAAGAGACCTGAAAAACTCACAGGAAAGGTCTATCACACACCAGATGCAGAGCAGAGACCAGCCCTGCCTTGGTCATGCAGCACCAAGAGGAGCAGATCTGAGCAGGCTTCAGGGACAGAATCTCCAGCTGCAGCACAGGTCCCTCAACCCACAGGCGCCAAAGGTCAGTGAGAGGGTCTTTTCAGCTGGCCGAGAAGACAGCAGGGTATCCCCATGACTCAGGCCCCCTCGGGAGGCAGCAGCAGAGGCAGCAGCAGCAGGCAGGGGCTCCCAAAGCAGGTAGGAGCTCAGATCTATTGTTGAAGGTCTCCTGGTAAACCCCTGAGGGAACTGAACTCTGTGTGGTGGCCCTGCCCCCACATGAGCAGCTGATCTTAATCTCACACTGAATAGCAACCCTGCCCCCACCTAAAACCCTGAGGCTTGGAGATGCTCTTTTGAATCTTAGCCCCCAAGCACTGGCTGGGCTGAACTGGAGGTGAGATGGGTGTGGAGAGGAAACTCAGAAGTCAAGAAAAAGCTGGGAAAATGTCCAAAAGAGGGGGGAAAAAAATAAGACCATAGAAGGTTACTTCTTTAGGGAACAGGTGTCTCCCCCCATCCTTTTGGATGAGGAAGAACAAGGCATACTGTCAGAGGAAGTCAAGGCCTCTGCCTCCAAAAGGAACTTAAAATGGGCTCAGGCAATAGAAGGCCTTAAAAAACAAGTTAGCAGCTTACTAAAGGAGAACCAAAAAAATGCTGAGGAAAATAAGAGCTTTAAAAAATGGCTAACTCACTTGGAAAAAGAGGTCCAAAAAGCCAATGAGGAGAAGGAGGTTTTAAAAAGCAGAATTAGCCAAATGAAGGAGAAGGTTCAAAAGCTCATTGAACAAAATAATTCACTGAAAGAGAGAATTGAGTCCAGGGAAACAAAAGACTATGGGTTAAACCAAGAAGTTAGTAAACAAAACCAAAGATTTGAAAAAATAGAAGATAAGGTAGAATGGGTTTGTCCTCAGCAGTGCTAATGTGTACTGACTTCTTGACTACTATGATAGATTTGGTTTTCTGGTTCTGGGATTTGGTGTCTGAATAAATGTTTTTCTTCTGCCTTCTATATGCAAAGTCTTTTATACATTGTGATTGAGAACTACACCAGCACATTCATAGTCATCCTCAGTGCTGTGAATATTGCTTGGGGGATACAATGCCTTACTATGGTAGAGGGGCTTGCATAACTCAATGAAATTATGAGCTATGCTATACAGGGTTACCCAAGATGGACAGGTCATGATGAAGAACTCTGACAAAAGGTGATTCACTGTAGGAAGAAATGACAACCCATTTAAGCTTTTTTTGCCAAGGAAACATAATGGACAATAACAAAATGATAAAAGAAGTAACACTGGAAGATGAGTCCCTCAGGTTGGAAAGTATACAACACGGTACTGGGGAAGAGTGGAGGACAGTCAGAAGTAGCTCTAGTACTAATAAAGCAGTTGGGCCAAAAACCAAAAGGGAGCTCAGCTTGGTTGTGTCTAGAGAACAAAAGGAGAGTCCAAAGTTATACAGATCAATATTTCATAGGCACCTGGAATGTAAGATCTATGAACCAAGGTAAATGGGATGAGTCAAACAGGAGGTGGAAAGACTAAATATCAATATTTTGGGTGTTGGTGAACTTAAATAGATGGAGTTGTGTGAATTTAATTGAAGTGATCATTACATATACTACTATGGGCAAAAATCCCTTAGAAGAAATTGAGTAGCCTGCATAGTCAAGAAAAGGGTAAGAAAAGTAGTACTGAGGTATAATCTCAAAAACATCTCAAATCCAAACAAATAATTCAATATCACAGTAATGCAAGTCTATGCTCTAACCACTGATGCTGAAGAGATAAAAGTGGATCAGATCTATGAAGACTTACAACACCTTCTAGCAACAACATTGCCCCCACCAAAAGATGTCACATTCATCATAGGGAATTAAAAAGCTAAAGTAGGAAATCAAAAAATGATTGGAATAACAGGCAAATGTGACCTTAAGAGTGCAAATATGAAGCAGGGCAGAGACTAAAAGAGCTTTGTCAAGATAACTGACTGGTCATAATAAACACTCTTTTTCAAGAATTCAAAATGCAACTGGGCACATGGATATCATCAGACAGTCAATATCAAAATCAAACTGAATATACTTTGCAGCCAAATGTGAAAAGGCTCCATACAGTCAGTTAAAACAAGACCTGGAGCTGACTACAACTCAGATCATGAGCTACTTATTGCAAAATTCAGACTTAGAATGATGAAAGTAGGGGAAACCATTAGACCATATAGCTATTACTTAAATAACCAATGAAGTGGATGTAATAAAAAGATTGAAGGGATTAGATCTAGCAGATATAGTATCTGAAGAACTATGAACAGAGGTTTGAAACATAGTACATTAACCAAAAACATTCCAAAGAAAAAGAAGAGCAAGAAAGAAAAATGGCTGTCTGACAATGGCTGTCAACATTTACAAATGTTGAGGAAAGAAGGAAAGTGAAAAGTAAAGGAGAAAGGAAAAGACAGATCCAATTGAACAAAGAATTCCAGAGAATACCAAAAAAAAAACATAATAAGATTTCCTTAAGTGAGCAATGCAAAGAAATAGAATAAAATAATATAATGGAATGGGAAAGCCAAGAAGTCTCTTTAAGAAAACTAGAGACATCAAGGAAATGTTTTGTGCAAGAATGAGCATGATAAAAGACAAAAATGGTAGGGATTTAACAGAAACAGACTAAAAGGTGACAAGAGTACACAGAAGAACTATACAAGAAAAATTTTAACATCACTGATAACCAGGATGGTGTGGTTACTGATTTAGAGCCAGACAACCTGGAGAATGAAGTCAAGTGGTCCTTAGGAAACATTGCTAACAAGGCTAGTGGAGGTGATGGAATTCCAGATGAACTCTTTAGAATCCTAAAAGATGATGTTAAATGTGCTGCACTCAATATGCCAGAAACTTTGGAAAACTCAACAGTGGCCACTGGATTGGAAAAAAAAAGTCAGTTTATGTCCCAATTCTAAAGACAGGCAATGCCAAGGAATGTTCAAGTTACTGAATAATTCTGTTTATTTCACAGGGTCAGGAACGTTGTTCTTATGATTATTCAAGGCAGGCTTCAGCAATATGCAGACTGAGAATTACCAGAAGAAGATCACACTGGTTTTCAAAGAGGTGGAGGAACAAGAGACCAAATTGCCAACATTTGCTGGATTATGGAGAAATCAAGGGAATTGCAGACAAATATCTACTTCTGCTTCCTTGACTACATTAAAGCCTTTGACAGTGTGATCACAACAAAATATGGCAAGTCCTCAAAGACGTGGAAGTACCAGATTATCTTATTTGTCTCCTGAGGAAGTTGTATGTAAGTCAAGAAGAAACAGATGAAAAAGGAACAACTGATTGATTTAAGATTTGTAAATTAGTACAACAAGGCTGTATATTGTCACCTCATTTATTTAACTTATTTGCAGAATACATCATGTGAAGTGCCCAGGCTGGATGACTCAAACACGAGAATTTAAGGTTGCCAGGAAAACATCAACAATCTCAGATACGCAGATGATGACACTCTGACAGCAAAAAGTGAAGAAGAATTAAGAAGCCTATTGATGAAAATAAAAGTTGGCTTGAAGCTTAACAATAAAATAATTTAAGATCATGGCAACTGGTCATATCACTTTCTGGCAAACAGAGGGAGAAGAAATGGAAACAGTATCTGATTTTATAATCTTGGAGCTCAAAGATCACTGCAGAACACAACTGCAGCTATGAAGTTAAAAGATGCTTGCTCCTTGGGAGGGAAGCTATAGCAAATCTGAACAGCATACTAAAAAGCAGGGATATCACCTTACAGACAAAGGTAATTTTTCCAGTGGTAATGTTGAACTGTGAGTTGAACTATAAGGAAAGCTGAGTACTTCAGAATTGACACTTTAGAATTGTGGTGCTGGAGAAGACCTTTGAGAGTCCCTTGAACAGCAAAGAGATCATATCAGTCAATACTTAAAGAAATTAATTCAGAGTATTATGTTTTTCATTTTTTTAAAAAATGTTTATTTATTTTTAGTTTTTGACATTCATTTCCACAAAGTTTTCAGTTCCAAATTCATCCTCCCCACCCCATGATGCCTTGCATTCGGATTACCCCTTCTCTCAATACGCCCTCCCTTCTATCACACCCCACCCTTCCCTTATCCCCATCTTCTCTCTTTTCTTATGGGGCAAGACACATTTCTATACCCCATTACCTGTATTCCTTATTTCCCAGATGTATGCAAAAACAAATCTCAACATTCATTTCTAATACTTGGAATTCCAACTTCTCTCCCTTCCTCCCTCTCCACCCATCCCCACTGAGAAGGCAAGAAATTCAATATAGGCTATGTATGTGTAGTTTTGCAAAAGACTTCCATAATATTCATGTTGTGTGACACTATATTTCTCTCCATCCCATCCTGCCCCCCATTTATTCTATTCTCTCTTTTGACCTTGTCCCTCCCCAAAAGTATTTACTTCTAATTACCCCCTTCTCCCATTTGCCCTCCCTTCTATCATCCCCCTCACCCCACTTGTCTCCTTCTCACCTACTTTCCTGTAGTGTAAGATAGATTTTCATACCAAATTGAGTGAGCATATTATTCCCTCCTTAAGCCAAATGTGAAGAGAGTAAGCTTCACTTTTTCCCTCTCACCTCCTTCCTTTTCTCCTCCATTGAAAAAGATTTTTCTTACCTCTTTTATGAGTGATAATTTACCTCATTCCATTTCTCCCTTTCTCCTCCCAATATATTCTTCTCTCACTCGTTAATTTTTTAAATATCATCCCTTCTTATTCAACTCAACCTGTGCTCTCTGTCTGTGTGTGTGTGTGTGTGTGTGTATGTGTAATCCCTTCACCTGCCCAAACACTGAGAAAAATCTCAAGAGTTACAAATATTATCTTTCCATGTAGGAATGTAAACAATTCAACTTTAGAAAGTCCTTTATGATTTCTCTTTCCTATTTACCTTTTCATGCTCCTTTTGATACTTATGTTTGGAAGTCGAATTTTCTATTCAGTTCTGGTCTTTCCATCAAAAATGCTTGAAAGTCTCTATATCATTGAATAACCATTTTTCCCCTAAAGTATTATACTCAGTTTTGCTGGGTAGGTGACTCTTGGTTTTAATCCCAGTTCCTTTGACTTCTGAAATATCATATTCCAAGCCCTTCAATTCCTTAATGTAGAAGCTGCCAGCTCCTGCGTTATTCTGATTGTATTTCCACAATACTAGAATTGTTTCTTCCTAGCTGTTTGCAATATTTTCTCCTTGACCTGGGAACTCTGAAATTTGGCTACAATATTTCTAGGAGTTTCTCTTTTGGGGTCTCTTTCAGGAGATGATCAGTGGATTTTTAAATATTTATTTTGCCCTCTAGTTCTAAAATATCAGGGCAATTCTCCTTGATAATTTCATGAGAGATGATGTCTAGGCTCTTTTTTTGATCATGGCTTTCAGGTAGTCCCATAATTTTTAAATTGTCTCTCCTGGATCAATTTTCCAGGTCAGTTGCTTTTCCAATGAGATATTTCATGTTATCTTCTATTTTTTCATTTTTTTGGTTTTGTTTTGTAATTTCTTGGTTTCTCATGAAGTCATTAGCTCCCATCTGCTACATTCTCACTTTTAAAGAACTATTTTCTTCCATGAGCTTTTGAATCTCCTTTTCCATTTGACTAATTCTGCTTTTTAAGGAATTATTCTCCTCATTGGTTTTTTGGACCTCTTTTTCCAATTTAGTTAGTCTATTTTTAAAGGTGTTATTTTCTTCAGCATTTTTGGGTCTCTTTTAGCAAGCTGTTGACTTGCTTTTCAAACTCTTCCATGACCTGAGACCATGTCATATTCATTTTGGAGGTACTGCATGTAGAAGCTTTGACTTCTTCTGACAGTATGCATTGTTCTTCCTCATCCCAAAGGATGGAAGAAAATACCTGTTCACCAAGAAAGTAACCTTCTATAGTCTTATTTTTTTTTCCTTTTTTGGACATTTTCCCAGCCAGTTACTTGACTTTTGGGTACTTTGTCAAGAGTAGGGCATACTCTTGGGGTCTGTAAGATCTCAGTTCCTCCAAGGTGGCATAATCAAGAGAGAGGAGTTCACTCCTCTCCTGGCCTGCACACAGCTCTGGGAGCAACCAACAACTTTTCTGCCTAGAATCTACAAGTAGTAAAATTCCCTCTCTACAACCACCTTTAGCTCTGCCACGTCAGCATGCCTCCTCACCCCAGGACTGAACATGCTCAGGGCTGAGATTCAGATCAGCTGCTCAATTCCCCCAGGGGCTTTAGGCTGAGGGCCCCTCAAATGGACACTGCAGCTATCGCCACCACCACTGCTGCCCTCGCCACCACTGCCTGGGGCCAGGGCTAGGAGTGGACCCTGCTCCCTTCTTTCTCAGTTGGAAAAGCCCTCTCACTGATCTTTGAAGCTTTATTTGGAGCTTGTGGGTTGAGGAGTCTGGGAACCTCTGCTGCTGCTGGGGATTCTGCCCTTGAGGCCTATTCTAGTCCTGTTCCTCTTGGTGCCACATGGCCAAGGCTAGGCTGCACTCCATTCCACACTCCATGTGATAGACCTTTCCTGTGGGCCTTTGGCTGGCCAGATTACCTTTGGCTGGAAATCTCTCACTCTCTAGAATTTGCTGAGAGTTATTTTTTACAGGTATTTTATGGGTTGTGGGGGAAGAGCTAGAGTATGTGCATCTTCCTACTCTGCCATCATGGTTCTGCCCCCCTCCCCCCAGACTACTTTGGAAGGACAAATACTAAAGCTGAAACTGAAATACTTTGGCTACACAATGAGAAGAAGAGACTTACTGAAAAAGACCCTGATGTTGGGAAAGATTGAAGGTAAAAGGAGAAGGGAATGGCAGAGGAGGAGATGGATAGTGTCATGGAAGCAACAAACACGAGCTTGGATAGATTTTGGATGTTAGTGGAAGATAGAAGGGCCAGTGTACATATGAATTATAACTCCATCAATAGTGCATTAGAATGCCTGCTTTTCTGCAGCACCTTTAACAGTTTGTTTTTATTTTGTCATCTTTGTCAATCTGATGGTTACAAGGTAGAACAATGGAGTTGCTTCAATTTTAAATTTTCTAATTATTACTGATTTAAAGCATTTTTAATGTGTTTG
Source organism: Notamacropus eugenii (assembly GCF_028372415.1). Lineage (NCBI taxonomy): Eukaryota > Metazoa > Chordata > Mammalia > Diprotodontia > Macropodidae > Notamacropus > Notamacropus eugenii. The sequence goes on along the minus strand of NC_092876.1, from coordinate 430,006,717 downwards.
TTGATAGCTTGGATTTTTTTCTTTGAAAGCTGCCTGTTTATATGCTTTGATAATTTTGTGTGATGACACATTATCTTCCATAAATTTTAGTCAGTAAGGCTTATGCTTAATATTTCTGTTTTTCTGTATTTTTGACATTATAGTACATGATTAACTTTAATAATGGTATTATATACAACTGAAAAATAATGATATTTCATTCTAATCTAATTCAGTAATCACCAAAGATCATATCTAAATTTTCTAAATTTTTTATATATATCCTTAAATTCTTTTTTACTTATCTTTTTGTAAGATATGTCTAGGTCTGCGAGGGGTACACTGGGCTCCTCACTTCTGTTTGTAATTTTATTGTCACTTTCTCCCTATAATTCAATTAACTTTTGCTTCAATAATTTAGAAGCTGTGTCTTTTGTTGAAAATATATATATATAATTTATTATTATTTTATTATCTAATATGACTTTAAACATAGCATCTACTAAACGTGTTAATTTGTATCCTTGTCATGTCTGCAATTGTGATGATTTTCCCTCTTCTTTTAAATTTGCCTACAGCATAATCAACTCTGCTTCAGTTCTTCATTTTAATTCTCTATGAAATTTTGTGTTTCAAGTGTTTTTCTCAGAAATACATTGATGGATATAGAAATCTGCCTTACACTACAGGAAAGTAGTAGGGGAAAGGGATAAGAGAAGTAGAGGGAAGTGATAGAAGGGAGGGCATCTTGGTGGAGGCAACAGTCAGAAGTAAAACACTTTCAAACATGTATGGGGTAAAGGGAGAGAAAGAATAGGACAAACAGGGGAAATAGGATGGAGGGAAATACATAATTAGTAATTATAACTGGAAAAAATTTACAGCAAGCTTCTCTGATAGAGGTTTCATGTCACAAATATATAGAGAATTGAATCAAATTTTTAAAAATAAGTCATTCTCCAATTGATAAATAATCAAAGGATATGAACAGGCAGTTTTCAGATGAAACAACAAAGTTATCTATAGACATATGAAGAAAAAAATCTCTAAATCACTATTGATTAGAGAAATACAAATTAAACCAACTCTGAGGTATCCCCCTATACCTATCTGATTCATTAATATGACAGAAAAGGAAAATAACAAATGTTGGAGGAAATGTGGGGAAATTGCGACACTAATGTATTGTTGGTGGAGTAATGAACTAATGTCCTGGAGAGCAATCTGGAACTATGCCCAGGGGGCTATAAAACCATGCATACCCTTTGACCTAGTAATACCATTACCAGGTCCATATTAGCGATAAATAGACAAAATCGAAAAGGACGTATGTGTACAAAAATGTTTATAGTGGCTCTTTTAGTGGCAGCAAAGAATTGGAAATTGAGAGAATGCCCATCAACTGAAGAACGGCTGAACAAGTTATGTACTGTATATGATTATGATGGAATACTATTGTGCCATAAGAAACAATGAGTAGGATTCTCTTGGAAAACCATGAACTTACATGAACTGATGAAAAGTGAAGTGAGCAGAACCAGAAAAACATTGCAGACAGTACAATGATGAATTGTGAATGACTCAGTTTTTTTCAGCAATACAACGATCCAAGACAATCCCTCTGGACTTATAATGAAAAATGCTATCCACCTCCAGAGAAAGAACAAATGGGGTATTAATGCAAATCAAAGCATACTTCTTAAAAATTCCTTTTTTCCTCTTGTTTTTTCACAACATGACCAATATGGAAACATGTTTTGCATGATTGTACATGTATAGATAAAATTGCTTGCCAGAGAGTTGGAACTCAAATTAAAAAAAAAAAAAGTTTTTTAATAAGTGTAAGAAAAATAAAATATTATTTATTATTAAATTATAAAGTATTTATTAACTTAATTAGTTAATATTTATTATTTACTAATTATTTAAAACAAAAAGAAATGTGTTTAGGATTTTCCTTCTCTTTTTCTTGCTTTCACTGTTCTTTTTATAACTGAGTTCATTCCATTTATATCCACAATTATAATGGATAGTTATATTTCATGCTCTATTTATCCCCTGACCCTCTCTTTAAAAGAAGGTAGTAGTGAAAGAAGTGTGCTTACGACTAGTGATTTATAATTAAGGAATCTGTTTTGATTCAACTGTCCCTCCTTTCTTCCCCCAACTCAGACTATGATCACTGGCTCTTACTCTTTCTTTCTTTTTTTAAAAATCTCTTCTGCATAATTCAGTCTTCCAAACTAAAGGCTGTTTTGCTAGTGACTATTTCTTCTTGACTCTATTTTCCTTCTTAATTACCCCCCTTCCCTATTGCCATTTGTTTCCCCATTGAGTTTAATATATTTCTACACCAAACTCTTCATGTTTGTATGCATACATGTGTGTGTTTGTGTGTTCAACTCTTATCCAATCTGGATAAGAGGTTCATGTGATACCTACTCTTCACATGCTTTCCTCCATATTTTTAGACCTTCTGGCAGACCCTGATTATGAGAAATAGTAAGGTTGAGCTCTTCTTCTTCATTTCTTCCTATGTATTTCTTTTTCTTTCTTCTCTTAAGACTATCAGAATGGGGGGGGGGGGGAACTCACCAAGGCCCTGTGTTTATCTTATTTTGACTGCCTCTGTTACCCTTGGAGACATTAGGATCTTAACAAAAGACTTATTTTTTTCTCTTCCTATCTTTCATCATCATATAGCTTCTCCCAGGTGCTTAAACCTTTATAGGTTTCCGTTTTGTGTTTGCATTTCAAATTTCTACTCAAATCTATTCTTTTCGATCAAGAATTCATGAAAATTCTATTGTACATTAAAAGTCCACCATTTTTACTACAGAAATTATACTCAGTCTTACAAGGTAAATTATTCTTAGTTGTAAGCTTTTTATCTCCTGCCTTTTGGAGTCACAAATTTCAAATTTTTCTCTCCTTTATAATAGTTTCTCCAAAGTATTATATTAATCATATTAATGTTTCCTTGGTACTTAAGCTCGTTCTTTCTGATTTCTTGAAGTTTTTTTCTTTGACCAGAAAGCTCTGGATTTTAGCTGTGACACTTCTGGGAGTCTTCATTTTGGGTTTTATTTTAGGAGGTTAATATTTGTTTCTATTTTGAACTTTGCCCTCTGATTCTAATAGATATAGGCAGTCTTCATTTATGACATTGATTATACAGGCTTGTTATGGTTGCTATTGTTGTTCATAATTCCCTGGGAGTCTAATAAGTCTTACATTATTCTCTTTGACTTGTCTTCTGGATTGTGTTGTTTGGGGCTTTGGTTTGGTTTTAGCCTAGATAACCTTATTTTTCCTACTTTTCAATATTGTTGTTCCTTCCACACCACAATTTTCCCCATTATGGCTTTGACATATGACAGGTTGGAATAAGAAAATAAAATGGAATTTGGGGGAGAGTTTTGTGAAAGCTGCTGATGACATGTGAAGGCCAGCAGAAAAGATGCCCCATAAAAGAAAAAGAAAAATTCAGACTTCTCTGGTATGAAGGGAGAGCCGAAAAATTTTACACAGATTTTCAATATTGTGGGGACATCATACCTCCAAGCATCATGAAGTGTAAGGGAAAACTGCATTTTGATTTTGTTCTAATACTTCTTGTCGCATTATTGAGTCACTGATTGGTTTTCATCAGTCTATTGCTCATATAAAATTTTCTACTTTCTCTTCTAAGCTATTTATTCTCCTTCCAATTCTTTCCCCCACTGTGTTTATTTCACTGATACATTTTTGAAAATGTTATTCTGGGCCAAACTAAACCAGATCCATGAGTCAAGCTCAAGGCATAAAATGCTGTAAAGCACTCAGTGGTCATGAAATGAAAAAGAAAAAAATGAAAAATAGAAAAACTAACTTATTGACAAAATATTCAAAGAATATAATTTCTAAAGTTAGTTAAATGATACCCCCCTCTGCCTCCATAGATACCACAGGATATCTGCTGGGAAAGCAGTACTCAGAGGACAGTATGAGCTCTGTCAAAAACCTTTAATACAAATTCCCCCTAAACTGGGCCTTTTTAGTTTCAGGGAGGCAGAAAGCCAAGTGGTCCCTCTGCCCCTTAAGGAAACAGCCCAGAGTTTATGACACCAGAGCCTTTATTTGGTTAGGAGACTACTAGACAAGCCCAACAATGAGGAAGGAGAGAAAAATCAAGAGACTGATGGTAGAAGGGAGAGGAGGAGAAGACTCTATCCAAGGCCATAGAAGCATGTAGGCACAGTTCAGTCTTTGGTAATGGGTAGTCAATTGGCTGATTCTCCTCAGGGATGACTCTGGATGGGTCTTTCCAAGAAAGTAGAAGAGTGTGTATGGCAACAGTCGCACCAATGGTCTGAAACAGCTATCACTCCTACCATATTCTTTCACAGGACAAGGAAGGACAATCCAGAAGGGATGGAAGATGTTTGAGAATAAGATTCTATTTTATGAATAATATTTTATTTTTTTCCAAATTTCATGTAAAAACAATTTTTAATATTTTTTTTATTTTGAGTTCCAAATCCTCTTCTTCATGAAACAATAATTTGATATAGGTTATCCACATGCAATCACACAAATCATGTTGTGAAAGAAAATACAGATTAAAATATATAGATTAGATAGATGGGTGGGTGGACAAATAAATAAAGTAAAAAGCAGCATGTTTCAATCTGCATTCAGGTTCCATCAGTTCTTTATCTGGAGGTGAAAAGCATTTTTCATCATGAGTCCTTTGGAATTGTTTTGAATCAATGTGTTGCTGAGAATAGCTAAGTTATTCACAGCTGATCATCACATAATATTGCTCTTACAATGTAAAATGTTCTCCTGGCCCTATTTATTTCACTTTGCATCAGTTCGTGTAAGTCTTTCCAGGTTTTTCTGAAATCATCCTGGTTATCACTTTTTATAGCACAACAGTGAGGATGAAATTCTAAAGACACAAATTTCCCTGAGGAGGGAAAATGGGATTAGCCTGAAGAAACTAATGTTACTTTGGGCGTGGGGGGGAAGATTCGACAACTAAATTAGATTTTTTAAAAGAAATGTATTGAAGTTAGAATCAAGAATCAGGTAATGAACAATGAAAGTTACAGTACATGACACAGTCCTATAAAAATAATGTTAATAATGCTAAAGATAGTAACTAAGGACAATAAAGAGTGTTTTTCTTTAAGTTATAATGAGAGAAAAAGGAGAAACAAAGGAGGGAGAAGGATCTTGCTTGAGGTGGATGGAACCATCATAACTAACCAACAACAGAGATAAGGTAGAGATGTTTAATTCTTTCTATTTCCTCTCCAAAGCAAAATGACCTTCATGCTGGAAATAATAGAACAGGGATGACTAGCAGGGAATTGAGATGCTAATTGCTAAGGAGATGGTAAGAAATACCCAGGTGCCTTTGATTCCTCCAAGTCACCTGGCTCAAATGAACTATAACCTGGAGTCCTCATGGAACTGGTAGAGTGATCTTTGAGCCACACTGATATCTGAAAGATCACAAAAAAATGAAAGAGGTGTCACAAGATTGGAGAAAGTTAAATGACCTAATTTTCAAAAGAAGGAAAGAACAGAGGCTGCAAAATATAGACCAGTCACCCAGACATGGGGAAATTCTAGAATAGATCATTAAAGAGATGACTGGTGGACATCTAAAAAGGACAGTGATGATTACAGAGAGCCAATATATCTACAACAAGAAAAAGTCATGCTTTTTTTGACAGAATAACTTAAGTTTTAGATGAGAAGAATGATATAGATATAATTTACCTAGATAATTGTACCATACTATTCTTGTGAAGAATTGAATATGGATTATACAATATCAAATCAGATAGATTCAGAAATTGGTTGGATGGCCAGACTAAGACTGTTAATGATTCAATGTCAAAATGGCAGTAGGTCTCTAGTGGAGTACCTTTGGGATCCATGTTTTGCCTGTGCTATTTGACCTTTTTATCCATGACTTCAATAAACACATAGAACATATGCTCATGAAGTCTGCAGTTGACACAAAACACGGCAGGGATAGCCACCAGAATTTATGCCAAAGTCAGGATCCAAAAGGATCTTATGGGGTTGGAGGAGCCAGCAAATGATGGCCCAAGGGTCCAACTGGTGCATTGCTTAGTTTATATAGTCCTCAACCCAAGAATGCTTTCTACATGTATAAAAACTGTAAGTACAGTTTGCTAACCCCTGGGCTAGAACACTGGGCTGAATCTAATAAGATGAAATCCAGCAAGGACAAATGTAAAGTCTAGGACTTGGGCACAGTAAATTAACCAGGTGAAGAAGATTGAGTGGAATCAGATAGACAGGAGTTGTTCTGAGAAAATACATACATACATAAATACACAGATATTCTGGACATACATTAGGACATTCTGTATATTCTTAGGACAGCACTGATTTATCAAAGATGTTGCCTTTGGAATATAGGATATTATGATAGGACCAGCAGCTTCTTGATACAGTTTTCTTCAGCCTCAGCTTCCCTGACACAACCTCCTCCCTCTCACAATCTGATTGGCTTCCAGCTTTCCAGATATAGCTCCCTGGTATAGGGGAAAACAAACAAACAAATTAAAAAACTGTAACCATGCAAAGTCTGAGCCTCTCAGATGTGAGGGGTTCCTGGGACCATGTGAGTTGCCCTTATCTAATGACTTAGTTTCTAGATGGAGACAAAGAGGGACACCACACCCAGGGAAGTTAGGTGCTACTATATCCCTGTTGCATGTTCTTATCATGTTAAGACCAAACAAACCTCCTTTGTTAAATGTTCAGTGTCTTCCAAGTGGTTCATTGTGTCCCAACGCTGAACCTGAATTAAGATGGCGCTGGTATTAGATCCATGCCTCCAACAGACAACCAGTGTCTATATGTGTGTGTGTGTATGTGTGTAAATATATATATATGTGTGTGTGTGTGTGTGTTGTTTTAAAAGTCCATTCCATAGCTTCCATGAAACTAGCTGCCTCAGGATGGCAAAGAAGATGAAAGATGAAAAACCCAGTGAATGTGGTCATAAAGAGCCTCATCTCAGACCTTCACAATAAAATGCATCCCAATCAGAAGCGGTAGCATATAGCAAGCCCATAAGCAAGAAGTATATGTTCTGCCAGGGCTCCGATAGTGGCTGTCTCAATAGCAAACTAAAATGCTGCTGCCATACCATATCCCAAATAAATATTATCAGTAATGAGAGCCTGAGATGGAAGAAGGCCAATCCAATCAATCTGACATTCACACACAAGTTGAGAATAATGTATTATGCCATAGTGATCCTTGAAGGTGGGTGTCCTGATTACTAAGAGAAGCATGGCTGCATTATCCTTAGCTAAGGGAATCAAAGGGTTCTATACCCACTGCAACATAACATTATCACAGCCTCCACATCCAGACTTATGGAAGACCTAATCCTCAATCTCTGCTCCTCTGGTGACAGCATCAACTCGATTATTCAAGTTCAGTAGAAGTATGATGTTGATGGGTGCTAATATGCCCTAGAAACTTTATTTGGTGGAAGACATACACAAAATTCCTGACTCCAAAGTGCATAAGCATTTATTTGTACAATTCTGGTCTTCGAAGGCACCTAACCATTCAACCAAAACCATAGCTACTCCCCAGGAATTGTTATAAATTAGCATCTTGTCTGCCATGTCCCTGAAAGATCTCTAGTACCAATGATGTAGTTCACAGGTTGTTCCACTGCCTGCATCTCCTCTCTCAGGGTGTCTCCGATTCCTTGATTAATGGTCTCAGGGGTCCATTAACACACCTTTCATATCACAGAGAATTATCAGTGTAATAAGGAAAATAATGTTTCTCAAGAACTAGGTCCATATAAGCAGGGGTTCAATGGGCTAATGGAAAAGGCAAACAATTGCCTTCAGGAACATCACAGTTAGGGCCCTAGGGCCCTGCACAACACCCAGTTTGGATCTATCATGTCCACTAAAAAATACAAGCTTACTATGTCATATCCCTCTGGTTAGAGGCTCCATCTTACATCATCTAATCTGTAATTGATAACTAGTCAAAGGGTAATAAGAAACTAAGCTCCAATAATAGGCAAGCAACTGTTTTTCAGAAGTGGCATAAAGAGTGCCCAGAATTCACAGAGATTACAGCTCCTGAAGACTTGCTGTTGTTTAGTCATTTTTCAGAACTATGGGATTCTTCATGATCCCATTTGGGATTTTCTAGGCAAAGATACTGGAGTGGTTTATCATTTCCTTCTCCAGCTTATTTTATAGATGGGGAAACTGAGGAAAACAGGGTTAAGTGACTTGTCCAGAGTCACTGAATGTTTGAGGATGAGTCTTCCTGCCTCCAACCTGGCACTGTATCCACTATACCACCTAATCCCTTCACTCAGCCTGATCCTTATAAACAGACAACAAGCTTCACAGGATCATAAGACTGTTGATAAGTAGGGTTCTTTAGGTCTTCTGAAGGGATATAGCCTGTTCTGGGCACCATTTGAAAGAAGAAGATTTGTAAGAAACTAGACAGATAAGAGCCATCAAGATATCCATCCAGGTGGAGAATATAGGTTCTCTAAAATCTGAAGAGTCTAATAAACTTCTGGTCTTCCTCATTAATCTCTGGGGGAGTATCAGTAGCCTATTATGGACTACATCCTCAAACAAATCTCACTTAACAACCTAGTAGAACTCATTCCAGTAGTTTCTCAACTTTAAATTCAAAGACTTGGGTGACTTTGAACATCTAAAAAAGGCAGGGAATGATCAGGTAAGGGGTGGGAAGATTTCAGGAATATTCTAAATTCTGGTAGGGAAGAAAAACCCTTACTTCTCCTGGTCTTAGATGTCCTGATACAGTTTGCTAATGCCCCTGGAGGGCTGACCATCAATCATCTCATCTTATTGATCCCATGTTTCAAAAACCAGACTTAAATATCCTTAAAGAAAAGACCATCATGGTCTTCTACCCACTTAAAATGGCAACAGACAAAGGCCCTCCTCCCATCATCCCTAGACTGCCTGCTGTGTGGGCAGCACTATTTGCTGACTAGGCTGTTTCAGTCTCTTGCTCAAACATCACCAGTTAATCTGCCTAAGCCAGCAGTGTAATCGGGCAGGAAAGTTCCATGCCATATCTAAAGCCTGTTGCTTCAGCAGCTGTGGCTCTGTCTAAAATACAGCATTTAATTGCAGCCTAAGTTTGCCAGTTATACATAATGACATGTCATGGGAAGGGGACATAAATCCAATCCATCAATGCATTTCAATTTAAAATTTCACCCTCTTCCTTTGCTTTCCTCCATTCAAGCAATCACATGTAGAGGGAATTCATCTTTATAGAGCCAAATAATGAATCTTCTGTTTTATCCACCTGAGAAAGGACCATCCTCATCTGGGGCTTCCAAATGATTTATCTGATTCTGCAAGAGCAAATTCTTTGTAAGCTCTCCCAGATGACAGAACCCTGTAATTGACAAAAAGTTTACACTTCCCCCCTTAGACCACACCTTCATTAGCCACTGCTTGAATAGTTAATTAGTTTGCTGTTTTAATTTTTCCTCAGTTCCTCAGTACTGAAAGCATACCCACCCTCTGACACTCTGGTGGAGGAAGCGTAGGCTAGGGTGTATCAACAGGATAAGGCCAGAGTGGCCTTACTCCTTCCTGTAATTCCTATTCATCCTCACTCCTGCTCCCATTCCCCTGTAGCCCTAATCATGGCAAGGTTGGGGATACTCCCAGAGAAACCTCGGGAGAATGCATTCCACTTGTGGCCTGTCAGTGCTCTCCTCTATTATCCTTTGTTTTTTCATCTAACATTATGGCTGATTCCTTTAACTCCTGCACTGCCTTCAAGGCATGATTTTCAAACCTCAGTTTCTTCAACAGCAAAATAAGGATATTAGCACTTACCTCTGCAGAGTTATTACAAGAATCAAATGATATAATATTTCCAAAGCACATAGTAGGTGCTATATAAATGCTTATTCTTTTCCCATTACCCTTTGCCTCTAAGTGCCTAGGATGCATTCAGAGACCTTGACCCCTTTAGGCCAAAGTCTATTCAGTTACTCACTTGAGGTTAGGGGCAGCTAGGTGGTGCAGTGGATAGAGCACCAGTGCAGGAGTCAGGAGGACCTGAGTTCAAATCTCACCTCAGACACTTGACACTCACTGGCTGTGTGAACCTTGGGCAAGTCACTTAATCCCAACTGCCTCATCCTGGGTCATCTCTAGTCATCCTGATGAATATCTGGTCACTGGATTCAGATGGCTCTGAAGGAGAAGTGAGGCTGGTGACCTGCACAGCCCTCCTTCCCTCAAAACAAAGTCAAGTGCCAGTCATGTCATCATTTCTCTGATGGAATGGTCTTCTTCGGCAACAAACGACAAACACACACAAGTGCCTAGTAGAAATATACAATCACTCTCCTCTTCATGGCAATCCAGCCTCTATAAAACTTTAAATAAAAGCCAGGAAATATTTTCACCATCCCTATTAAACTCTAAGTATCCATCATACCAATCTCACAGGGCAACTGGGAGGTTTCTCCTTATCCCACTAAGAAGGTTCCACATAAACTCCAAATATTATTGCCACAGGAAACAAAAATGTTGTATCTGGCTTCTCTGTCACACAGGATTCAACACTATTTCATCATGTAAGAAAATGAATTTAACCTGACAATGCCACCAAATATTCTGGACCAGGCCTAACGTAGGCCAGTCCAGTGATTTGGGATCAAGAGATAAAATATAATAAGGCATTTCTGGACCATAAAAGGCATTCAAAACAATTTTAATGATAAGAGTTTGAAAGAATTTTCCACATTAAAAATGAATTACACAAAAAGCTACTCTCTTTCTACCGTATATTCACAATGACAATATAGGCCCAGTTACCATAGAGCAGCAGGAGCTCCAGGAAAACCTCTGATACCATCCTCCACATCCCCCAAGCTAAGCCATTTATGCTTCTGGAGGCCAGGAAACCACTCTCTCCATTATAGGACCAGTGTAGCCTAAATGATGTCTTATCCACCACCTGGTATGTATGGTTTGGGGTAGGATCAATATGGAGGATGACAAAGGAAGTTTGGGCCCTGGGGGAGGGGATCACCAGAATGACAGAAGAGGAAACAGGTCCTCCTCCATCACAGCCATAGTGCCCAGCTCAAAATTCACATCCCTGGAACAGCTGCAAAAAAGAAACAGTAGCAGAGCAGGCAGAAAACTCCTTAAAACAAATATCACTCCAAACTGTATACCTCTCACTTCATTCTTCCAGGTACTCTCGTATAATCTCTGTGGCAAAGTCTTTCTCCCTCCCATCCCCAAGACTCTGCTCTGCAGTTACTCTCTTCTGGGTTTGTCTCTTGGGCATTTCTGGACATACAATATTGCTTCACAGTATTCAGTATCTTCTGTTTTCTCAAATTTCAACCTCAGTTCCTGATTTGGGAATCTGTGCCAGGCCCTGTCCTTTCATGCAGTCTTGGATGGGGAAGTCAGGCATTGTTGGTTCCTGCCTTGGATTGCCTGGGTTCCTTCCTATAGATGCAACACTGACTTCTACTTTCCCTGATGTGTTTGTACTCAGAGAGCTAGAAGACTTCAAAGCTGCCTGGACTGTCCAGGTCCACAGCACTGTGATATTTAAGGTTTCTGCAACAGCTCAGGTCAAGGGGCTGTGGATTTCCAGAATCCCTGGAACAACCCAGTGTGAGTATTGCAAATTCCCAGCTCCGTGTCCATGATCAGGGTACTATGGGTTTCCTCAATATCTTTTGGAATATGGTGATATGATGAAGAAACATGAGGAATTTGGAAAAACACTACCAAAAGTCTTTCCCAAACTCATGCATATTAATTCTTCCAAGATGTTTTCATTAGCCAGGGATCAATGGTTAAAAGAAAAGCAATGGGAAGCAGAATTGTAAGCCCACTCCCCCCCTAAAAAAAGAGGAGGAAGATGAGGAGAGAGAGAAGGTGGAAAAAGTAGAGGGGGAGGAGAAAGAGGAAAGAGGGAATGCAGAGAAAGTGAAGAGGGAGGAGAAAGAGGAAAGAGGGAAGGTAGAGAAAGTGGAGGGGGAGGAGAAAAAGGAAAGAGAGAAGGAAAATAAGAAGGTGAGGTAGGAGAAGATGGAAAAGGAGGTAAAAGATGAGGAAATAAATCCATAGTTTATTATAGCATTTCTATAGACTCCTAGAACCCACGGATCTCAAATGCATCATTCCTTATGATACTGGTTATCATGGAAAGGAATGGTGAAGATGTTGTATACTTATGAAATTTGGGTAGAGAATATCAATACAAAGTTCTTCAAATAGTATCATAAGAAAATATTTACCTACTCAAATAACATTTGGCAGTTGGGCAGACATTTGATAAAATGTAAATCAGTAAAATACATTCATTGTGGGATTAGAAGATTTAAAATTTTTCTCTTTCTATATTTAAATATTTCTTCAAAATATTCTATACTTACTCATAAATTTTTTAAAAATCTAAAAAAAAATGAACAAATAACAAAAAGTCTTATTTATGTGCCTGACATTTTAGAGACTTATGATCCATTTCCAGAGTTGAGAGGAATACTCCTAACACATCTTTTTTTTAAAATTAAAACCAGAAAAAGACTCACTGTCAAAGCATCTGAACTCTGCAGACTAACCAGTTAGGGATTCAGAAGTGCCTCATTATTCCACTCATTTAGAAACGATATTCCAAAATCCATTTATGTAAAGAGAGACAGACAGAGAGAGAGAGAGAGAGAGAGAGAGAGAGAGAGAGAGAGAGACTTCAAGAAAGTACCAATACTGAAAGCTTGAAGAACCATAGGAAATGGTTCAAATGTCTTCTCTTACCATTTTTCAACTGAACCCCACCCTGATGGTAAAACCTAGAGAAGTCACTGATTGGGGCATTTGGCAAACAAAACTGGGAAAAAAAAAAGCACACACTTAAGCACTATTAATCTAATGCACCCACATTAAAAGCAGATGACTTTTATCCTAGCTGATTATTTACGCTGATCCTCACAACAACCCTGTGAGGTAGGTAGCGCAGGCATCAACAACCCCACTTTCTTGGTGAGAAAAATGCAACACAGAAAGGGGCGAAGTGATTGGCTGCCCAGCTAATAAATAGCTATGCCTGGACTATTACCTAAGCCACCTTACTTCTAGTGTAGCTCTTTCCCACTAAACAAAATATTTCTGCATTTGGGGGTGGGGGTGGGCTAAAGCATGCCAAATAAAAATAACAATGAGGTGATGACAAGAGCACTAGGTTTGGAGGACATGTCAGGGGAGAGGAAAGCCATTTCCACTCCTGCCTCTGATACTTAACTGTTTGTGAGCAAGTCACTTTTACTGCTCTGGGTCTCAGTTTCCTCGTATATAAAAATGGGCTCTAATACTTTTCAGCTCTAAATCTCTGATCCTGATATAAAAAGGTAATAATCACCATATCTATGGATACACTCAATTGTAATATGTACTTGGCACCATAGTAGGCACTACATAAATGCTTGGGCAGTGAATCAGTAAGCACCCCAACATATACGGGGAGGGGGGGACTGCTATCACAAGTTCTTAGATCTGCATTCATAAAAGGAAAGGCAACTTTTGAGGGGTTAACAATCAATCACTTTAAGCAAGCACGTATATCATTCCTTTAATCAAGCACATATATCATTCACCTAGTTCAGAGGGGCCAGCACCCTGAACTTCAGAGAAAATACAGAGATATCAAAGATCAACCAACATGGCTTCCTCTGTTTGACCATAATCAATACACATAGCACAAATCAACAGACAGGTCCAACTGTCTGACCATAGTTACCAGAGAGGGAAGCACCAACATCTGGGTTTTCAAAGCCAGGGGGCTTTGCTTAGGGGCTTCCCAGGCACACAAACCTTCTTCCAAAAACTAAGCCCCAAAATAAAATCACACCTCAAAGTCTTTGTACCCTTTTCAGAGCCAGAGGGCAACCAGTGCCTCATTAACAAAAGGTGTGGACATTCCTACAAATCTTCCCAGGTTCAACAATGTGTGAGAAAGATCTTCCTTAATCACATTATTCAGAGGCATTACACTTCTTGATATAAACAATAACAACCAAAGACTCTACTTTGCTTATCCTCACAGGCAGCTAGGTGGTGCAGTGGATAGAGTGCCTGAAGTCAGGAAGATCCCTCTTCCAAGGTTCAAATGTGGCCTCAGACACTTATTAGCTGTGGGACCATGGGCCAAGTCGCTTAATCCTGTTAGCCTCAGTTCTCTCATATGTAAAATGAGCTAGAGAAGACAATAACAAGCCCCTCTAGTATCTGCCAAGAAAGCTCCAAAAGGGCTCACGAAGAGTCAGACACAAGTGAAAAATTACTGAATGACAATAATAAATATAAACACTTATTCTCTTCCCCTCCTTTCCTTTCCTCGGTTCCCTAAGAACAGAAACATATTTAGTAGAAAATCTACATCAAAAACTTGAAATTCCAAAGTTGAGATTAGTTTTAAGAAGATGGCCAGAGAATAAAAGACTCATTTTTCCAAAGTAAATTAGACTGTCACCAATACACACACACACACACGCACACACACACACACACACACACACGTACATACATATATAACACACACACACATATATATATATATTTATAAACATATGCACAAACATAATTAGGCAGCTGGGTGGTATAGTGGATAAAGCACCTATGCAGGAGTAGGAGGACCTGAGTTCAAATCTCACCTCAGACACTTGACACTCACTAGCTGTGTGACCTTGGGCAAATCACTTAACCCCAACTGCCTCATCCTGGGTCATCTCCAGTCATCCTGATGAATATCTGGTCACTGGATTCAGATGGCTCTGGAGGAGAAAGTGAGGCTGGTGACCTGCACAGCCCTCCCTCACTCAAAACAATGTCAAGTGCAAGTCAAATTATCATTTCTCTGATGGAATGGTCTTCTTTGGCAACAAAGGATGAACACACTTAGCACATACTTTATACATACATTTTTTTTCTATATGAAAAATCACTTTCCTCATTCATAAGTAACTTCTATAAACAAAATAGCAATATTAGTGCTCAATGGTCTGTTCCATGAAGGCTTTTATGAAGACAAAAAAGACATACAATTTAACAGCTGATTTAAATAGATACCTTGTGGCATCCCACTATTTTTCTGCTGTGGTTCAAGTACTTGAATTGTATCATCTTCAAGGTAGAAGAAGATTTTACAATATCTTATCCTATATAATTCTTGATTTTTATCTGGCACTTCATCTTCAAAATAGGCATCAAAAGATAAGACCTGTGGAATAAATGTAAATTAAAAAGCTCAGTAAACATATACTTTTCTTTTAAGATGTGTTTTTTTTTCGCTTAGGTACCTTTTAGCAATATCACCTAGTATTGTGAATGTACTGTTAAAATTACACAATGTGAATATTATTTACTTTCACTGTCAACTAATAAGAAAAAGAAAAAGCCATTAGAGCAGTGAGAGTCATTCACATGTACCGTAAATCTAAAAAGATACAGCCACATGCAGGTATTTTACAGGAAATACGTTTCTTCCTGGAGGTTAATAAAGCCTTCAGCTATTCACATCACTGCCATCACCTCCTACAAAAAAGGACGATAAATGCAAAATATCTTGCTTCTATGTAAACATTCATCTGGCCTGATAGTCCATAGTTCCATTTTAAAGTGGCAGAACTACATTCTTCTTCCAACTAAACCGTAGCTCTTTCAAGGTAAAGACTGTATCTCACATTTCTCTTGAATCCCTACAGTACTGGTTTGGAGGAGAGAGACATCACTAGTGATCAAAAAATATCTGTTGGTGGAATGGCTCACTGAAGGAAGGAAAAGAAGAAGGGAAGAGAGAAAACAAAACAAGAATACGAAAGGGGAATTCCTTGGAGAGAGGTGAACAATGGCTGTTCTGATCTCCAATAAAAAATACAGATTAGTTATTCTCGCATAATTTCCCAAAAGGTTTTACTTCATCCTTCCCCAAAAACCAGATGATTGATGATGATGATGATGATGGCTAACATTTAAATAGGACCTACTATGTTCCAGGCATTATGGTAAGCACTTAACAACTGTTAACTCATTTGGTTCTCACAACCACCCTGCAAGGCAGGTGCTATTGTCATCTCCATTTCACAGTTGAAGAAACTGAGACAAATGGGATTCAAGTGACTTGCTCAGGGTCACACAGTTAGTGGGAAGCTGAATTTGAGGTCAGGTCTTCCTGACTCCATACCTGGTACTCTATCCACTGCCCCACCTGTTGTTATTGAGTTGTTTCAGATATGTCCAACTCTTCAGGACCTCATTTAATGTTTTCTTGGCAAAGATACTGGAGTGGTTTGCCATTTCCTTCTTCAGTTCATATTACAGATGAGAAAACTGAAGCAAACAGGATACTATGATTTTAAGCTCAGGGTCAAGTGTCTGAGGCTAGATTTGAACTTTGGTCCTCTTAACTTTAGGGCCAGCATTCTATCCAATTATAAATCTATCTAGCTGTCCTCTAATATTATATCATTCTAAAGAAAGGGGTTTTTTTGCTTCTTTTTAGTAATTTATTTATTTTTGGTTTTCAACATTCACTTCCATAAGTTTTAAATTTTCTCCCCTTCCCTCCCCAAGATAGCATGCAATCTGTTATAGATTCTATGTATACATTCCTATTAAATATATTTTCACATTAGTCATGTTGTATGGAAGAATTAGAATGAATAGGAGGAACCATGAAACAAAAAACAAAAGAAAACAAAAAAGAAAGAAAATAGAGTGTTTTGCTCTCCTTTCAGACTCCATAGTTCTTTCTCTGGATGTGGATGGTATTTTGCATCATGAGTCTTTTGGAATTACTTTAGATCCTTGCATTGCTGAGAAGAGCTAAGTCTATCAAAAACAGACTTCACACACCGTGGCTGTTACTGTGTATAATGTTTTCCTGGTTCTGCTCACTTCACTAAGCATCAGTTCATGTGAGTATTTGCAGGTTTTTCTGAAGTCTGCCTGTTCACTATTTCTTATAGTACAATAGTATTCCATTACATTCATATACCACAACGTGTTCAGCCATTCCCCAACTGATGTGCATCCCCTCAATTTCAAGTTCTTGGCTACCACAAAAAGAGTTGCTATCAATATTTTTATACATGTGGAACTTTTTTCCATTTGTATGATTTCTTTGGGATATAGCCCTAGTAGTGGTATTAATGAGTCAAAGGGTATGCACATTTTTATTGCCCTTTGGGCATAGTTCTAAATTACACTCCAGAATGGTTGGATCAGTTCACAACTTCTCCAACATCTTCAACATCTTTTCTAACATTTATCATTTTCCTATTTGGTCATGTTAGCTGATCTGATAGGTGTGAAGCTGTATCTCAGAGTTGTTTTGATTTGCATTTCTCTAATCAGTACTGATTTAGAGCATTTCTTCATATAACTATTGATAGCTTTAATTTCTTCCTTTGAAAACTGCCTGTTCATACCCTTTGACCATTTATCAATTGGGTAACGACTTGTAGTCTTACAAATTTGACTCAGTTCTCTGTAAGTTTTAAAAATGAGGCCTTTATGAGACACATTGGTTGTAAAAATTCTTTCATCGTTTTCTACATCCCTCCTAATCTTGGTTGCATTGGCTTTGTTTATACAAAAACTTTTCAATTTAATATAATCAAAATTATACATTTTGCATTTCATAATGTTCTCTCTCTCTTGTTTGGTCACAAATTCCTCTTCTGTATAAATATGACAAATAAACTACTCCTTCCTCCCCTAATTTGTTTATAGTATCATTCTTTATACCTAAATTCTGTACCCATTTGGATTTCATTTTGGTATACAGTGTCAGATATTGGTCTATGCCCAGTTTCTGCCATAGTCTACCATTCTACCATTTCTGCCATTCCGATTTTCCCAATAGTTTTTGTCAAATAGTGATTTCTTATCCCAGAAGCTGGGGTCTTTGGGTTTATCAAACAGAAGATTACTATAGTCACTGACTATTGTGTCTTGCATACCTAACCTATTCCTCTGATCTACCCCTCTATTTCTTAGCCAGAACAAAGTAGTTTTGATTACTGCTGCTTTACAATGCAGTTTAAGATCTGGTGTGGCTAGGCCACCTTCACTAACATTCCTTTTCATTAATTTCCTTGATATTCTGGATCTTTTGTTCTTCCAGATGAATTTTGTCATTATTTTTTTTAGTTCCATAAAGAATTTTTTGGTAGTTTGGTATTGCACTGAATAAGTAAATTAATTTAAGTAGAATTGCCATTTTTATTGTATTAGCTCAGCCTACTCAGGAGCAACTGATGTTTTTCCAATTATTTACATCTGACTTTATTTCTGTGGAAAGTATTTTGTAACTGTGTTCATATAGTTCCTGGGTTTCTTTTGGAAAGTAGACTCCCAAATATTTTCTAATGTCTTCAGTAACCTGAAATGGAATTTCTCTTTCTATCTCTTGCTGTTGGGCTTTGTTAGTAATATACAGAAATGTCAATGATTTGTGTGGGTTTATTTCATATCCAGTGACTTTGATAAAGTTGTTTATTATTTCAAGTAGTTTTTTATTTGATACTCTAAGTATACCATCATATTATCTACAAACAGTGATAACTCAGTTTCTTCTTTGCCTGTTCTAATTCCTTCACTTTTTTCTTCTCTTATTGCTAAAGCTTGTGTTTCTAATATCATATTGAGTAACAGTGGTGATAATGGCCATTCCTGTTTTGCCCCCAGTCATACTGAAAAATGCATCTACCTTATTCCCATTACCTATAATGTTTTCTGATGGTTTTAGGTAGATGCTACTTATCATTTTAAAGAAGGATCCATTTATTCCTATGTTCTCTAGTATTTTTAATAGGAATAGGTGTTATATTTTGTCAAAAGCTTTTTCTCCATCTGTTGAAATAATCATATGGTTTCTCTTAGCTTTGTTGTTGATATGATCAATTACGCTGATAATTTTCCTAGTATTGAACCAATGCTGGATTCCTGGTATAAATCCTACCTGATCAAAGTGTATTCTTTTCATGATAAGTTGCTGCAATCTTTCTGCTAATATTTTACTTAAACTTTTTGTATCTATATTCATTAAGGAAAGTGGTCTATAATTTTCTTTCTCTGTGTTGACTCTTCCCCAGTTAGGTATCAATATCATATTTGTAATCATAAAAAGAATTTGGTAGGACTCCACCAATTTTCCAAAATAGTCTCTGTAGCATTGGAATTAATTGTTCTTAAAATGTGTGATAGAATTCTCTTGGAAATTCATCTGGCCCTGGAGACTTTTCCCTGGGGAGTTCATTGACAGCTTAATCAATTTATTTTTCTGAGATAGGGTTATTTAAGTATTTACTTCCTCTTATATTAATCTGGGCAATTTATATTTTTGTAAACATTCATTCATTTCACTAAGATTGTCAAATGCATTGGCATGCAGTTGGGCAAAACAGTTCCTAATTATTATTTTAATTTCTTCTTCATAGCTGGTAAATTCATGCTTTTCATTTTTGATATTGATAATTTGGTTTTTGTGTCTTTCTTTTATCAAATTATCAAAGATTTATCTATTTTATTGGGGTTTTTTATGAAACCAGCTGTTTTATTTATTAGTTCAATGGTTTTCTTAATTTCAATTTTATTAATCTCTCCTTTAGTTTTCAGTATTTCTAATTTGATATTTAATTGAGGGTTTTTTAATTTGTCCTTTTTCTACCTTTTTCAGTTGCATGCCCAGTTCTTTGATCTCCCCTTTCTCTATTTTATTCACATAAGTATTCAGAGATACAAAACTTCCCCAAAGAACCATTTTTGCTGTATCCTGTAAGTTTTAGTATGTTGTCTCAATATTGTCATTCTCTTGGATGAAGTTATTGATTGCTTCTTTGATTTATTGTTGATCCACTCATTCTTTAGGATTGGAGTATTTAGTTTCCAATTAATTTTTAGTCCATCTTTCAATGGCCGTTTATTACATACACTCTTTATTGCATCATGATCTGAAAAGGATGCATTTAATATTTCTGCCTTTCTGCATCGAATAAGGTTTTTATACCTTAGTACATGGTCAATTTTGTCTATGTGCCATGTATCACTAAGAAAAAGAAATATTCTT
The DNA here is from genome assembly GCF_028372415.1 of Notamacropus eugenii. Lineage (NCBI taxonomy): Eukaryota > Metazoa > Chordata > Mammalia > Diprotodontia > Macropodidae > Notamacropus > Notamacropus eugenii. The sequence goes on along the minus strand of NC_092876.1, from coordinate 429,986,563 downwards.
TTCTATCCCCATTTAATTTTCTCCAGAGATCTATCATATCTACCTTATCCAGAGTTCTATTCACCTCCTTAACTTCTTTCTTGTTTATTATGGGGTTAGATTTATCAAGTTCAGAGAAGGGGAGGTTGAGGTCCCCTACTAGAATAGTTTTGCTGTCTGTTTCTTCCTGTAACTCTCTCACCCTTCCTCTAAGAAGCTGGTGCATATATGTTTAGTAATGATATTATTTCATTGTCTATGGTGCCTTTTAGCAGGATATAGTTTCCTTCCTCATCTCTTTTAATTAGATTAATTTTTTGCTTTTGCTTTGTCTGAGATTATGATTGCTACTCCTCCTTTTTTTTTTTTTACTTCAGCTGAAGCATAATATATTCTACTTCAGCCTTTTACCTTTACCCTGTGTTTATCACCCTGCTTTAAATGTGTTTCTCATAGACAATATATTGTAGGATTATGGTTATTAATCCATTCTGCTATCTGCTCACATGTTATGGGAGAGTTCATCCTATTCACATTCACAGTTGTGATCACTATTTTTGTCTTTCTCTCCATCTTATTTCCCTCCCATTTATGCTTTTATTTCTCGCTTCTCCCTTTTCTTCTTCAAAAGAGTTTTGCTTTTGACCATAACCTCCTGCAATCTTCTCTTCCTTCTATCAGCTCCCCTTCCCTTTTCTTTCCCTTTTCCCTTACTACTTCTTCCCTCCCTTCTAACCACCCTCCCTTTTCTTTACCCTTTCCCCTCTTACTACTTGTAGGGCAAGTTAGATTTCTATACCTGAGTATGTTACTCCCTCCTTGAACCAAATCCAATGAGAGTAAAGTTCAAACAATGTTCATCTCCCCTCCCTTTTTTCCCTCTACTATGTTTTTGTGCCTCTTCATGTGATATAATTTACCTTTCTCTGCCTCACTCTTTCCTCTTCTCCCATTACAATCACTTTTCACCCTTCAATTAGATTTTTTATCATCACATCAGTTAATTTATACCCATACCCTATGTCCATATACATCCCTTTAAATATCATAATAAAGATATGATTCTCAAGATTTACAAGTATCACCTTCCCATGTAGGGATGTAAACAGTTTGCCCTTATTGCATAACATGCTTTTTTTTTTCTTTCCTGTTTACCTTTTTATACCTCTCTCAAGTCTTGTACTTGAAGATCAAGTTTTCCAGTGAGCTCTGGTCTTTTCATCAGGAAGGTCAAGAAGTCCCCTATTTCGCTGAATGTTCATCTCCTTGCCTACAAGATTATGCTCAATTTTTCTGAGGTAGTTATTTCTTGGTTGTAATCCAAACTCCTTTGCCTTACAGAGTATCATATTCCAAGCCCTCCAATCTTTTAATGTAGAAGCTCCAAGATCATGCATGATCCTGACTGTAGTTTCATGATATTTGAATTGTTTGTTTCTGGTTGCTTGCAGTACTTTCTCTTTGATCTAATAATTCTGGAATTTGGCTACTATATTCCTTAGTGTTTTCATTTTTGGATCTCATTCAGGAGGTGATCAATGGATTCTTTCTATGACTATTTTACCCTCTGGTTCTAGGACTTTGGGGTATTTTTCCTTGATTATTTCTTAGAAGATACTATGCATGTTCTTTTTTATTCCTCATGGCTTTCCAGTAAACCAATAATTCTTAAATTATCTCTCTTAGATCTATTTTCCAGGTCAGTTGTTTTTCTAATAAGGTATTTTACATTTTCTTCCAATTTTTTCACTCTTTTGATTTCGACTGATTCTTGATGCCTCATAGAGTCATTAGCTTCTATTTACCCAACTCTGATTTTTAACAAATTGTTTTCTTCACTTTGCTTTTGTACCTCCTTTCCCATTTGGCCAGTTTTACTTTTCAAGGAGTTGTTTTCTTCAGTGATTTTTTTTCTGTTCTGTCAATTGTATTTTTAAAGGAACTGCTCGATTTTTCTTCTACTTCTCTAATTTGACTTTTAAAATTCTTCTTGAGCTCTTTCAAGAAAACTTTTTGGGCTTGAGATCAGTTCATATTCCCTCTACCTGGAATACTCACTCTAATAAAGACTCATCTCAGAGAAATGAAAAACAGAAGAAACTATGGCAAGGAGTTAGTGTGTACAGTTTTACAAGGTCTAAAGGAAAGGGGAATAGAATTCAGCTAGGACTAGTCCTGTCCACTGAGAAGTTATTTGAGACAGTGAAGTTACTTTCACAACCTATGCCACTGAAAAATTAATTTCCCAAAGTGGTAAGAAGCTAAGATAGTTTTAAACCCACCATTGAAAGGTAAGGAATCAGAAAATTAGTGACAGGAGAATATAATGGGGAAAAAAAGACTGAAACTATCAAAGATTTTAGAAGGACAAAAATTCAGTTATAAACCTGGAGCATAAGCAGGTAAGTCATTATAGAAGATGCTAAGATCAGAAGGGAAGATGAACATCAGTAAAGTTAAAAGATTACAAATGTCTCTATATAAACACTGTAAGACAGAAATTGAACTAAGATCCAATGAAACATAAAAATATAAACATCTTGTGGATTCCCAAAGAAACATGGAATTATAGCAGGATGTTCTGAAAGGCTCAAGAGACAAATCAGAACATTGAGAGAGTTACACCAGATATAAGGGCAAACTGACTAGCAGAACAGAAAAAAATCAATGACAGTTTCACCAAAAAAGAAAAATAGAGAACAGATTTGAAATGCTAATATATTCCAGTGAAAGACAATCTAAAAGAAAAGGAGCAAAAGCAATCCTGGTAAAAGAATACCTGATTTCTATACTAGCAATGCACAATGAACCTGAAGACAGTATGTATAGAGAAAATTAAAATGATCATAAGACTCCCCAAATAACATAACAAATCAAAGACTTTGAACATTATAATGCTTAGAACAGGGGTGGGGAACCTGCAGCCTTGAGGCCACGTGTGGCCTTCTAGGTCGTTTGACTGAATCCAAACTTCACAGAACAAATCCCCTTAATAAAAGGATTTGTTCTGTAAAACTTGGACTCAGTCAAAAGGCCACACAAGAGACACATGTGGCCTCCAGGCTACAGATTTCCCACTCATGGCCTAGAACTTCTCCAAAATATAGAAAACAAAGCACTAATTAAAAGAATCCACAGATCATTTCAACATATAGTGGTTATATATCATAATTTCAATGACAAGCAGCAAATTATTCAAGAAACCTTTAACTATAAAGGTCAAGAAGTTCAGGTAACAAAAGAAAACTCTGCACCCACTACAAACTGCAGGAGAAAATGGAATAATATATTCAAAAAAATAAAAGAAATCAAGATGCAACCTGAAATAATGTGCCTATTAATGAAAAAATGTGGCTATTCAATAAAAGAGAAAGATTCTGACAAACAAAAACTAGATATGAGCAGATTATTTAACTTGCCACAACTCAAACAAGAGGGAAACACAAGACAGATAAATGATTACAACTATCAAAGAAAGCACAATAGAATAAATTGCCCTATCTCTAGAGACTATCAAAAGAAAAAAAAAACTAGAAATAGAGAAACACCAATGGAATTTTTAAATAAGAAAAAATAATAACAGAGACCACAAAAGATTTTTTTCTAAAACTACATAACAAAATAAAGAGGAAGGAATTTAAAGAAAGAGAAATAAAGGAGGAGCGGTCATCCTAAAACAGCATGGATTATCCTCAGCAAGCAGGGATACAAAAGGAGAAGGAATAATGTGGCAAATGAAGGTATTGAAATAAGAAGAGAGAAAAGAAAACATCGCTATTCAGCTGTCAGAAGGTAAGTAAGAACCTTCCAACAGATCTAATCCGCAGGGAGATTCAGTGAACAAGGAGACCACTCCCTCTGAGAGAGTCTTGTGCCTCCATGAACATCCTACCGCAGGAATAATGAAATCAGATCTGATGAGGAAAGGTGGTATCTAGAAGTGTACGTGAGCCTCAGGGCTGTGCTGAAGACAGCTCTCACTGACTTGCAAAAGCCCATTGTTAAATCTTCAGTATCAGCATTTAAACTCAGAAACCTCTCTATAAATCAGTGCCTGATTTATTGTTTTGTTGATTGTCTAGACCAGGGATGGGAAACCTGTGGCTCTGAGGCCACATATGGCTCTCTAGGTCCTCAAGTGTGGCCCTTCGAATCCAAACTTGACTGAACAAATCCACTGAAAACAAGGATTTGTTCTGTAAAACTTGAACTCGGTCAAAAGGCTGCACTTTAGGGCCTAGGCCACGTGTGACCTCGAAGCCCACCCCTTGTCTAGACTTGAGAAAGTGTTGTAATACAAATTAAATTTTAAAGTATATGTGTACACATTCCCCCCCACCCTGGAAAGCCCCTATATTCTATAAACATTGCTAGAACAGCAGGAGTGCAGTAAAAGACTCAGGAAACAGTCATCACTGGACTAGAAGCATGGGGACTATCAGCTAATAATGATCATTTCTATAGTGCCTTAAGTGCTTTACATTCACTATCTCATTTGAGCCTTGCGACATCCCTGGATGACCGGAACCAGATAGGAAATTGCCTGGCAAACAGGAAAAAAATGATCACCTGAAGATCAAGGAAGTGAAGTAAACCAAACAAACTGGGACACTGGGAAATTTCTATCTTTGAGCAATGCTTCCATCCTCATCACCTCTCTTAGTAATTGCTACTTCTAAGAATAAGGCACAGCAGGAAAAGGGGGGACAAGGAAGTAAGATTTACAAGGGAACAGCACAGAAATTTTTCAGAAGAGGAAACTGAAAATTAGTAGTTGGAAGCTTTAATCCCATGAGGAACACAAAGAGGGAATGAATCAAAGAATAAAAACTTAGAATAGATAGAAAAGGAGGAGAGTTCATTAAAAGAACAAGGTAAAGAAAAAAAATTTTAGAAAAAAATGAAAAACAAACCTACCCAAACAATCTGGTTCCAATCACTTTTCTGGTATTATTAGATATTCCTCCTCTTCAAGTACACTATAGTTCAGCCATATAGGTCTTTTCACTGTTCCTCACATATAGTGCCACAGCTTCTATCTTTGTGACTTCTACTGACTGTCCCCGCAATGCCTGGAATTCCTTCCCTCCTCAGCTTTCCATTCTTAGAATCCCTGGTTTCCTTAAAGGTTCAGCTTTTAAAGGCATTGCCTTCTACCAGAAGTCTTTGCTTATTTCACCTAGCTAATTATACTTTATCTCCCAACTATCCCATTCTCTTATATCTATTTTGCATATATATGCTTATTTCTGTGGGGGTATGTGCCTGTGTCTGCAAACTCAGGCATATTATCTCTCAGGCTATACTATAAGTTTCTCCAGGGCAAAGACTGTCACTTTTATGAATGAATGAATGAATGAATGAATGAGCATTTATTAAGCACTTATGATGTGTCAGGCACTATGTTAAATGTTGGGGAATACAAATTCAAGCAAACAAGAGAGTCCCTGCCTTCAAGGAGCATTCATGCTAAAAGGAAAGACAACATATAGAGGGAAGTGGTAGCAAAGAAGGAATGTTCTGGACAAAGAAGTAATGGTAAGGAAATTCACAATGCAAATAATTAACGTGTCCTGGCCAACAATTACTGACTTCAGAGCTAATGTTAGAAAGTTAGGGGTTAGGTAGAGAGAAGCAGAGAGGATGAAAACAAAGAGGCAAAACCTATAAAGGCAGTAACACACAAATTGGTTAGAAGAAGGAACTCATGGCCAGTACTTCAGAAACATTAGATTAATGAAAAACATAGATTAAAGAAGAATAAATAAGAGAACAGACCATGAATCAGAATAATAATTCAGAATAAATAGAAAAGGAAGATAATCAATGAAGTGAACAAAGCAAATAAAAATTCAGAAAATGGCATAAAAAAAGAAAATAAATATGAGAAACTGAAGGTAAAGAGAGGAGGGGAGATTTTTAACCAGGCAAACAACTGAGAGTAGGAAAAAAGACAAAAATAGATAAAGGAATAAATAAATATAAAGGAAAATAAATCAAGAATTTAGGGTTGACAAGTGGGAGGGTAAGAGAAGAAAATAGAGTCTCTGAGAACAGGGTAACCTCAAAGGAGTTTAAACAAAATTTATGTAAATGTTCAAAGTACTGACTTTAAAGAAGGATTATTAAAACAATCTAAATATGCTAAAGATGGATGAAGGAAAAAGCCATCGTAATTCTCAGAATTTTAAATGTAAATGGACTAAATGATCCAATAAAATGAATGTCAGAAGGGATAAGAAAACTTTACAATTTGTTGTGTAAAATACATCTATAAACCATAGAATCGAAGTGGGAGATTAGGACAAAATTCACTACGCATCAGGGAAGTAAAAAAAAGCAGGAGTTGCAGCTAAGCTCTCAGACAACACAACAGTAATTCAGAAGAAAGGAAGGAGAGACAACAATAAAAAAAGGAAAGGAAAGTGTAAGTGGATTTCTCAAGGAGTTTACTACAGAAGGGAAGGAAAGATATAATGCATTATTAGAAAGTGAAGATGATTGGATGAAGTAAGGATTTGTTAAAGAGACATGGGTATGCTTATGCTTCCATGTCTATATAATGAGGATAATAACAGCACCAGAACTGTTGTGGAGATGAAATGAGATATGTGTACAACACTGTAAACTTTAACGCACTATATAAAATGCTGTTATCGTCACCATCATTATCTTTACCATCACCATCATTATTATGGGCAGCAGCTAAAGTACAAATATATAGGGAGAGAATGATGACCGGAGAGTGGGGAAAATCTACTGAGGTAGATGGGGGGGATAGGATCAAGGGTGCATGGAGAGGAATTGGCTTTGGCACACAGAAGCATCATCTCTTTATCATAAACAGGAGTGAAGAGGAAGAAAGTGAGGGAAGGATTGTCTTGCTGGATGAAAGCCCAGTTGAGATTAGATAATATGAATCCATGGTGACCCAGGTGGCACAGTCTTATGACTGTCTTCAGCTCCATGCAGAAGCATGTGAATAGGAGCAAAGGAGGAAGACTGTTTTAGTGAGGTTGGGGTTTGGTAAGGTATAGCCAAAGATGGGACGAAGGGCAAGGGATTTGACAGTATAAGACAGTAGACAGCTGAACAAGTTCACTAAGTGACTGAGATAGGAGAATAGTCTAGCCATGGTAGGACTGATGACATGGGAAAGACCTGAGGGATAGAGGGAATGAAGGTCCCAGTGAGAATGACTAACGGAATTAGGAGTCATACGGCATGAGGAAAGAGGGAATCATAAATGAAGAAAATGTCTTTGACAAAGTATAACATCATTTATGTTTTAAAAAAACTACAAAGCATAGGCATCGAAGGATCTCTTTTTCAATAGGATAAAAAATCATCTATCTAAGCCAAAAGTTACAATTAAATTCAACAGAAACACTAAAAGCTTTTCCAGTAAATAGAGGAGTAAAGTAAGGATGTCTTTTTTCCCTACCATTATCTGACATAAGTGCCAGTATATACATAATGCTAGTGATAGCAGTAGGAGAAATAAAGGCACAGAACCAGGCAAAAGGAAGGGAACATGTTTCCCTATTTGATGATGAAATGATGATTCAAGTTAAAAAAAAAGACTAACATAATAGCTTCAGTAAAGTTGCGGAATGAGAAAGTAAACACACAAATATCAACAGCATTTCTATATAGCTCTCCTGGTCATGATTCTGGATCTGAAGCAACAGACCACTCAGAGCCTGGGCATTCAAATAAATATTCTCTTTAATAAAAAAAATATTAAATTGTCCCCAGATAAAAGTGTGAAGGGCAATTAATAGGTCAGGAAAGGGAAAACAAAAGTAAAAACCACTGGCAAGGAAATTCAAAGCAGCTGCCAAGGAGTTTCCATGTGGTCTCAGGAGAACCCTACCAAAGTTTAAAAACTTCATTCATTTTCTTACCCAAAGGACTCAGAGGTAGGTGCCCAATCAATCCAGCTGGGGAAAAGGTTAACTCACACTGCTCCAGACCTGTTCCACAACCTCTTGTTCACAAAGGTTCTAGCATTTTTTATTGGCATGTGGGGAGTTAACTCATGCCTCTCTATACCCACAATTATGCTGGTTCACATCAATTTCATCCTTGTCCCTAGCTACTAATAACATCAGCTACAAAACAAAGCAGCTCATCCCCTTCTCTAATCCCTGTCCTTCAAGTAAAACCTAGGGGACTCCATCAAAGGAGCCAAAAAGGACTCCATGGGCCTATCTTTGTTGAATATGTAATCAGAATACTGTGGCAAGTAGATTAGTTTTCTTGAACTTTTTTTTCCTACCTCTTCTTAAATTAATTCTTACAAGGGATGGCTTTCTGGGTATGGGCTGAGAGGGAGATACAATATGAAATATAGATGACCTAACAACAAGAGTTATCCACAGAATCATAATTTTATGTTCTGACTAATGAATAAAACTAAAAATGTTAAATATTGCTATGATATGACTCTTCATATTTCCTACAAATACACCCGAAGACTCTGGACAGAGATATTTTTCTTTTTGTTGAGAAGCTGAAGAAAGCCAAGGAATCTGGACGGCAATTTGAAATCATGCAAAGAAAGTGACATACAGCTAAAGTCTTTTATCACCCTGATGAGAATGAAAGATGCTACTGAGAGGAGAAGGACTGTTGGAGTTTCTCCCTACTTTCACTCAAAAGCAGTTCATATTTTTAGTTGAAAAGTGTAACTTAGTCATACTGATCTTTTTCTCTTTGTAAACATGTACACCTTAGGTCATAATTGCACCATTCTTATTGTGTTTGAAAATATATATGGCTTAGAGGCAAAGGACTGCTTTGAATTCCAGCTCCATTACTAAATATGAGTAGCCTTGGAAAAGTCACCTAAACAATCAGCAGTAGAAAGAGTGCTGTCAGTTTACCACTTTTGTCCAATCACTTAAACCTCCCTGGGCCTCATTTTCCTTCTCTGTAAGATGAGAAGGCTGGACAAGATGGCTTCTAAAGTCCCTTTTCGCTTTAAATCCATGATTCTCTAAAATGAAGTGGTGTCAAACTCAAACGAAAATTGATCCCTACAGGCTGTATTTTTGACCTAGAAAACCACAAATGAACATCTATCTATGTTAGATTATATTTTTGTTTATTTTGCTATACATTTCCCAAATTCAGATTAATAAAAAGAATTATTTAAAGGAAATAACAAAAATGTAAAAGTAATGACACAAAACAATTATGCATCAATTCTAAGTATTTAGGAACTATAAAACGCTTAGTAAGTTACCAATCTGTGATTATAAACATTAAGAATACAATAATATTGCATTAGATATGTCTTTTTCCTCCCACTTTCCTAGATTAAGTCTAGGATATATAAATAAATTAACAAATTTAGTATATATAAAATATATACTAAAATAAATCCAGTATATATAAAATAGCAAACCAATTAGAGCAACTGCAATACACAGCAAAAGGAAAAAAAGAACATAAAAGACATTCTATATGATTCTATTATCTGGATGTTTCCAGTTTATTCCTCTCTAGATAGCGAATTATTATAAAAGCAGCATGACTGCCAGATTTGGGGCACGTCACTAACTTTCTCTGGTCCTCAGTTTTCTCCTCTACAAAGTAAGCCAACTGACTAAATGATCTCCAAGGTCCCATTTTGGATCTAAATGTATGATCCTGTAACTGATCATATGTGACTATAACAGCCAAAAATCATAAAATGCTAAACCACAAACTTAAACTGATAAAAGAAATCTATTGTTGCTCTTTGGGTTCCCTGAAATTGCATCCTGTCTGTGAATCTGCAGTCTGAACAATGTATTGTAATGGAGACCTTAAGATCTACTGAAAAATGGGAGAAGGCTCTTCCTTTGTGTTTGTTATTGTGCTTAAATCATGTCAGCAGTAATTTCAAATAAGATGCTAACATCTGGAAACTTCTATATTCCCCAGTGCAAGGGTTAGGGGTAAGGTTAATTTCAAAAAGAATATGATGAACAGGTCTTGATTTGTTTATGGAACCCCTAATTTAGAAAGTACCTAAATATTTGTCCTGGGTATTAACTAAGATGCAGTACATGGGTCACAGCCTCATTAGAGTAAGTAAATATTTCATAGCTTCAGTATCTGATCTCCACCTTAATGAATATTTAATAAAAGCTGACCAAGAGCAGCAGCAAAAACCTGAAGGAATTATGTTGCATTTAGTTAGAACTGGAGTCTCTCTTCTATAGCAGCTTCTCAAATAGTCTGAAGCTAAAATTATACCAGCCTCATAAAATATTCCACATGATTTTATAACCAACTAAAAGACTACAAAATATGGTTTGAAATTTATAAATTAAATATTTCTAAAAGAATTTAATACAACTTGCAATCTGAAAAAATGCAAGAGAATAGTTTAATGTACTTTGCGCAGCATTCGATATTCAGTAGAATATGCTGCCTGAAATGCTATCAGTAAGAATCTGTTTTCTATGGGGTCTTCACAATAGATTTATTGGGGAGCCACATCACAAAGCTCCCTTTAGGGGAGAGAACAATAGAAAATTATGGCACATTTATTTGTTTTTTTAATCATGTATTTATTGGGCATTTATTATGTACCTCACCCCATTGTAGGTAATGAAACTAGAAAAGAAAAAAGGAGGAGAAATTTATAACCTACATCAGGTACACAAACAATTTCTTAGAAATGGGGATCCATGGACCAATTCAGGATTTTGTATTATGTCATAAGATGGCTAGTGAAAGTCTCCCTAGGATAAAGTTCTATGCCTCAGTTTATCCAGTCAATGTTGATTAATGGAGTAAAGGTAAACAATAATGGAGAACAAACAAAACCTAATTCCTATTCCCTCTCAAGAGGCACACACATGTACATTTTCTTTCATTATATATGGGATGTGAGATGAGACATGTCTATGGTGATGCCCCAAATTAAGGTCACTAAATGATATCGTCTCTTCCTGTACCTAGAGGAACAAGGATTTAAGATTATTGACCTAGAACTTCTTCATTTCAGTTTTGATCTTTTTAAGTTCAGAATAATATCAACTGTGCCATTTGGGTAAAAAAAAATGGTTATGACATCTACATGAAAACCTAATTGGGTAATAGATTCTGTAATAAAATCTATCTATTGTTGTGGTGAATTAATGCATCCTAGGATCTATGAATTTGACATAAAAAGACACTGTGAGGGGAAGGAGCCAAGATTACAGAGTGGTAAGAAGCTGTACAATGAGTTTAGCTCCATGAACTACTCCAAGCCGATTTAGAAAACGCAGTAGACCCAAACTTGATGGCAAAATCCATATTCAAGTCACAGTGAATTATTTGTCCAGTTAAGTGTGGCATAGAAGGACAGATAGGGAGGTCTTCACATTACACCATGAGTATGCCAGCACCCAGGCCAAACATGAGTGCAAGAGGTGGTCCCAGTCTCTTATGGTGGTACCCCAAAAACCTACCAGAGCACTGACAGGGACAGGTGCCAAATGGCAGCTTTGCCAACCACTGTTGAGTTCAACATCACAGATCCAGGGCAGACCAACTAGGAGACCTGAGCAGGGGAGTGGTATTCCCATGTAGGAAGACCCTAAGCAGAGTACCCAGAGAGGAAGAAATCCAGAAGTCAAACAGCAGTAGCAGCAGTAGTGGTGTGGTTCAGATTCCAAGCCAGAGTAGAGTCTTACTCTCAACATCTAGTCTATTTTACAGAGGACTAATCAAGGCATACCTAAGGGAAACCTATAATTCTGTTACTCTGAAACAACAGAACTTTCCAGTTGGCAGATAGAGGCTGAATCCATCAAGAATCTCACTCTTACACATGCCCAAACAACAAGAACCATGCTATAATGAGCTATTATGATGGCAGGGAAACTCAAGAGAAAGAAAAAAAGAATGTCTCTAAAACATCTACAGACATTGCCTCAGAAAACAACATAGTTTAAGCAAAAACTCAACTAGGATTGCTAGAGATGAAGCAACAATTTTTTGAAAAAATTTTTATAAGAAGAGGTTTTTATAAATGGAATGAAAATGCTTGAGAAAAAATGGAAAAGAAATAAGAGTTATGGAAGAAAGAATTAGAAAGAGAATTAACAACCAGTACATGGGCTATAATAAACTCCCTGAAAATCTGAATGAACCAAATAGAAACCAATGCCTCCATGAGACAACAAGAAAGGTTAAAACAAAGTCAAAAAAATAGGAAAAAATAGAAGAAATGCAAATTATCTCATAGCAAAACCAACTGACCTGGAAAACAGATTAAAGAGAAAAAAAGTTAAGAACCTTTGAACTCTTCGAACACCAAAAAAAAAAAAAAATAGTGCCTGGACATTATATTTCAATAAATCTTAAAATAAAACTGTCAGATCTTTTCAAATCAGAGGGCAAAGTTTAAATAGAAAGAATCTTCTAGTCACCCTACTGAAAGAAATCCCAAAATAAAAACTGTCAGGAGCATTATACCCAAATTCCAAAGAATACCATGGACGGCCTCTGATCTGCAACACTGATGGAAGTACCCACATTTATGAGATCATAAATGAGTTATAATGATTTAAAATAATGATTCTTTAATTTTATTGCTGATTTTCAGATTTTCACAGATAAATATTATTAGCTTTTTTGTGTATTTACATACACAAATCTATTATATATGTGTACGTGTATGTATATGTATATATGCATGCACACACAAATTCATACTCTTTTACAAATGAGAAACTCAATTTTTAGCACTATGATTTTTACCTTTACAAATTCCTTAGTTGTCACCCTATAATGTTTGCAGTTAGGGAGATGGTTATGATTAAATGGTGAGTATAACACGATTTTCTTCCTTATCTTTCTTTGCTCTCAATTCATAAAACAATCTGGTTGAAAAAAAATGACTTGACTAAAAGCATATTATCAGGCCCCCCTAATAATATTGTTTGGAGCTGTCAGAGGACCTTGAGGTGAACATCACATCGCTTAGTGTGATCAGACCATCAAAGGGTAGGAAGAGAATTCTCATCCTTCCCCTCCAGCAACAGCTAGTCATTGGGCTTGTATCCAACAACCACTCCTACTCTTTTCTCTGTTACACAATACCCCAGTCTTCATCCTCCAGAGATGAGCATCATCCTCTCAAAGCAGTTATGATAAAGCTTCAACCCCAGGTACCATTAAGAAAATTCTCCTGCTCCCACCAACTAGCCACCAGGAGAAAAGAAATTATTGATACAATTGTGTGATCAAAAATATTTAGAGATCACTACCAGAGACTACAAAAAAGTGTTTGAAGCTATGTATGGGGCAAAAATATTTGGCCATTAGGGTTTTCTTTTCTTCTTTTCAAGCTACTTAAGGCCAGTCTATGTTTATTTGTTTAGAGAAAAAGCTCTTAACAAGTGACACTGTTCCAGCCCCCTCCTACCCATTTTCCCAAATCCATTCAAATTCAGTCTCCTACCTGAGGCTTTCTCTAACCCTCCCACAGTTGCTGCTGTTTGCTCTCATGCTGAAATAACTTTGTATATTTTTTACCTTTTATAACTGTATTTATAGTAAAGTCAATAACATACCTGTTTGTCAAATGCTACCCACGATGGGGCATCACTTCCAATTCCTTGAGGGAAAATGCTGTATTTTGACTTAAGATGTCCATTTAGAGATTTACCACCTATTCCAGTCTTCTTATCATCCACTAGCATACGAACATGGTTACAAAAGCCCCAGTGCTGAGATTTATGGAACTTTTCTTTCCCCACCTGTGAATACAAAACAAAACAAAACAATATGCCCAAAGTTAATTAAATTTTAATATTTTAATATAAATTTTTTCACATTAGTTTCCCCATTTCAAAATAACTGGAAAATAGTATAATCACCACGAAGTTTTATACAAAAATCTGGGTCATATTTGAAGTGGAACAAATTAAGATGTATACTGACAAGATGTAATATCATTTTTGGACTTTAATAAGGACCAAAGCTTAAACGGATCAATCAGATTGCTTTGCTTTGCTCTAAAAATGCCCTATTTCTGTGTCAGCAATTTCAGACCTGTTTATGACAGGATGCCTGCGACCAATGTGGTGGGATTCTTTACCTTGTTTCACAGAGACATATGTTACGTAGAGGAAACTCAGATATTCCGGGATTGTAAATTCCAACTGACACGACTTTGTTAATTATCTTGTCTCACTGAATTTACAACTTATACAACTAAGAAAATTCCCTTCTCATGGTAAAGCATATTAAGCCTGGCCATTCTTGTATCAGACAGTCAGAAGTCTCCTTCTGGCTCCATGATCATGTAACTGCTAGCTTTAAGGTAATAAACAATATGAATTTAGCCTGTTTGCCTCTTTTAACCAAACTTTCAGGTCAACAATACAAATTTCTGAAATGTGGCACAAATAAATCTTAAGTTCTACGCTATCTAAAAAAAAATCATTATTACTGCAAGTAAGCATTTATAATATTTAATTGTTAACTGTTCTCTTTTTATTTGTTCATCCACTAGATACTTCCTTAAATGCCTCCCTCTAGCATAGCAGAAATGCTGGGATTTCCAAAGCTATTGATTAACCATAAGCTATGGAAGGTTCTATCAAACTCCAAGAAATACAAATGGCCCAGTAGTGACCTGTACGTTTGTTATTTGAGGACCAGACTATCTAAATTAAGAGAAGTTCATCCCTAGGAAACTGGCCACCAAGGACAAAACTGATTTGGCCACAAGAACTCATTAAAACTTCCTATTAAGACATGAGTGGAAGCATTATTCACACCACTGAGATCGTAAATCTTTTAAACAAAGAAGTTCTTATTTGTTAAACATATAAACACAAAGCAAACCAAAATAAGTGTTTGTTGATTGATTACTAGAATAAAGATAAGCAAGCCAAACTACTCAACTCCTATTTTCTCTCTCCCTGCCTCTAACATATAACATATACATATAAATATACAGATGTAAATAGGATATAATGCAGATACAAATATACAGATACATATATAATATATATATTTTTATTCTCTTTAATGTTAACAAAAATATTTAATTAGATAAACAGCAAATGGATTGTAAATAAGTATATATTATAAGCCTTTAGATTTCTGTAATTTTTAAAATTTTTTATCACATAGGAATAGGACTTTTAATTTTTTTTTATCACACAGGAATTTTGAAAAGGTGACAACAAAATCTTCCCACTTTTCTCCAGATCTCCTCCAGAATTTCTTTTCTGTGTATTTATGTCAGCTTTTAATGAGGTTACCATGGCTATTGTACGTATCTCCACATAATCAGTGTACATATCTCCCCTTCGGTTCTTTTTCATCATTGCTCTGCATTATCCTACAAAAGTCTTCTCACAGCTCTTTCAGGTCTTCATAACTGTCCATTCTTATGGCATAATAACATTTAATTAAATCATATTCCATAATTTGTTCAGCCAAATCCCCAACTGAAGAATGTATAGAATATTTCTAGTTTTAGTTTTTTGTTTTGTTTTGCTATTGTGAATGGTGGCACTAGGAGTATTTTTGTACAAATAGATCTCTTTCCCCCTCGCACCCGCCCCCAGTCAATAACAACTTAAGGGTACATCTTAAAAGGGAGAAAAATGGATCAAAGGATTTGGATAGTTCTGCTGCCATTACCAAATAATCATATAATTTTTTCAAAAAGACTGTACCAATTTATCAGTAGTATAATAGTATATCTGCTTTTTCACAAGTACATCAGCATTCAATTTTATTACCTTGCACAATTATTTCCATTTTGATAGGTGTAAAGTGGTATCTCAAGGTTGTTTTATTCTATATGATTATAACAATTAGAAAGTTTGAAATCTTCCAAGTCATTGACAATTTGTATTCTTCTTTTTACAACTCTCTGCTCACATTGACTGTCTCTTGAGAAATGGATCTTATTTATAAACGCACGACAATCCTTCATCCATTTGAGATGTTGACATTTAACAGAAATACTTATTATAAAGGTTTTTTCCCACAGTCTGTCTCTCTTTTTTTACTGTCTTCTGTTGTATAAAAGCTTTTTTTATTTTTTAATAATTAATTTTTTCTAGCTTTTCTCTTATAATTTCTTTGTCTTGTTGGATAGCTAAAAAATTAATTATAATTGTAAGAGTTAACATTCCTTTATCTTTTAATGTGTAATAATTTTGTGCTCAGAATTTCCATGTAATAGTTATGTATGATACATGCTGTGGGAGAGCATGATCTAACTCCATTTTTGCCATATTGTCATCTAATTTTCCTAATTTTTTTACTTAATAATAAGTATTTTTAAATATTTTCCAAGAATTTGTGATAACTGATTAATCAGTGCTAATCAATTATATGAATTTCAATTATTTAATAATTTTCATTGAAATTTTTTTCTATATTTTAGAATAGAAATACCAATTAATTTTGAAAATTACTGCTTGATAGCACTATTTGAGACCTGGAAGTAGAGTATGTTGTGTAGAAGGTAGGTGAGACCAGTTTGCCCTGGCCACCAATGCTGCTGCAGTTACATGTGCCTCAAAGATTTTTTTATACATGCATGCATGCTTACATACATGTATGTTTGCATGTATGTACGTATGTGCATAAATACACAAACACACATCAAGCCTTGCCAGACTGATCTTTATTTAGCTCCAAATATGTTGAAAGAAACAGCATGACCACATAGTGGAAAGAGGACCAGTCAGAGTCAGAAATACCTAGGCTCCAGTCTTACCTCTTAAAGCTACTATGTGACCATAAGCAAGTCACAATCTCTCAGTTTTCCCAAGCAACTCTGAATTCCCATAAGTTACAGAAGGGTTGCTAATCTGTATCAGAGGGCAAAGGGCAGCTAGGGGGTGCAGTGGATAGAATGTCAGACGTATAGTCAGGAAGACTCATGCTCCTGATTTCAAATCTAGCGGTGTGACCCTAGGTAAGTCACTTAACCCTGTTTGTCTCAGTTTCCTCAACTGCAAGATGAGCTGGAGAAGGAAATGGCAAACCACTCCAGTATTTTTGCCAAGAAAGCATCAAATAAGGTCATGAAGAGTCAGACATAATTGAATGACACCAAGAATAGCAAAATCAGAGGGAGATGTTTCAACAGCACACTGATTAAATTAGAGGTCAGGATCACTCCCTTCTCTTAAAACATTGTATTAAACTCAACATAAGTAAAAAAAAAAAATACCACCACAAAACACTTTCCGCAGCAGATGAGGGAGCAGACTGAATAAACACTACACATTGACATGTATTGCCATTTTTCAAATGTATATTAAATACTATTATAATTACTAAAATATAAAATCATTTCAAAGCACTACTAAATTATAAAGTTTTTACCATCATCTATTTTCTCAATCAGGTAAGGGTCCATGAGGTCCTTTTTAATGTAAATAAGGTATTCTAAAAAAAAAGATGGAGTACCATTGTGTAGGAGTTACTTGTATCTGAATATATAATTGAATTTACTTTTTAAGTCATCTAATCCTTGTACCTTTTAACATGGAAGATCAGCCCTGATCTGTTCAATTTCTCACTCTTATATTGGTTTATTTATGTTAGGTTTCTCCTGTGCTGTCAGTTTGAATATTGTTATAAATACTCATTCATTTATTTTCTATTCTATTTTCTTGGCATAGGTATAAAAGTTTTTCTTTTCTTCTCCATTTATTATCTTCTCTTTCCCAATTTTACTTTGGTAATTTTTTTTATTCTACACTTTTTAATATATTTGCTAATGATGTTTTTTCTCTTTTCAAAGAACAAGTTCTTCTGTTTTATTTGTTTTCTATGTTACTAATGAAGCTCTAATTCTGGTGGCTTTTTATTTGTCCTTTGGCTTATCAGTTTACTTATCTAAAAACATTTTGCTGACAATAATCCATAGATCTATGAGCTATACCACAAATTTAAAAACTGGAAGAAATAATAGAGATAATCTGGTCCAATCCAGTCATTTTACAGTGATAGCAACTGGGGCCTGGACAGGTTAACTGAGTTTCCCAAGGTGACACACGTAGAAATGATACAGCCAAAATACATGTCCTCTGACTCTCAATCCAGTTTCCTTTTCACTTCATTGTTTCTTGTGGTCTCTTGTTTTACCAGTTTACTGGAAGATCTGCTTATATCTTCTCAAATCAGAAGATTGATCTTCATCTTAGGAAATATGAGGAAAAAAAAGTTCAAGACATGAAAAAACTAATATTATCTGAGGAGATAAACAGCATCTGATTGCTCTCAATGAATTCAAATCATCAATAGATCTGTTACTTCCCAAAATATTTAAAGAATCTGTGGATTTGATCAAAGAGCCATCATTAATAATTTGTGAAAAATCTATGAAAAGAAGAGATATCACCCAGGACCAGACAAGAAAATGTTGCCCTGAATTTTACAAAGGGGAAGAAAGTAGATTATACATACCATAAAGTGGTAAGCTTACTAAAAATCCTCAGCAAACTCTAGAAGGCCTGATTAAATCAACGGTTTGTGAGAAAATAAAACAGCTTTAAAACTGTCCAGCTTCATCAAAAAATAAATAATTCCATAATAACCTCATTTCCAGCTTTTACTTGTAAATAAGAGAAATATTATGATCATGGTATGCGAGTATTTTAGCAACACATTTGTCTAAGTTTCTTATTATATCCTTGGACAAACTGAAGAGATGCTAACTCTAAGGAAGTATATATAGTTGGGTGGATTCAGAAATGATTTAATGGAAATTTCTGCATGCCTGCTACGCATGAACTACCACTCACAATCAACAATTCACACTATTGTGCTAAGTCATTTGGAAGAAAATACACATTGTTGGAAGTTTATTTGTGTGTTTGTTTAGGTTTATCTGCTGTGTCAAAACAAAATTTATCAACTGAAAAAAGAGAGTTACTTATTTATAATCTAATTCTCCGTCAGAATATGTGCCTGTATTTTTTAAGTTTGATTTTTTCCTCATATTTCATATGTTCATTAGCCTTTCTTGACTATTTTTGTCTTAAAAATATATTTGTGTGCGTATGTTTTGGGGGTTTTTTTTAGATTATATCTATGACAATGCTCTATTTGCCAAAGCCAAAAGATTCTGGTAGCTGTTGACTGGGATAGGGAGTCAAAGTGAACCCAGATAGATTCCTCTCACCCATGTTCAAAAAGAGTTGCACCAAGGAAGAGCCAACCCATTGTCAATACTGAATATCCATTTGTTGGGGGATGTATGGTTCAAAGTTACTACCAAGAATTAATCACTTTATAAAGAAAGTATTCTTTACTCATCTTAATTTTTGAATCATCGTCATCATTAATCATGACCGACAAGAAGCACTCATTAAAATGAAAGGCATTCACCAAGAGCTAGTTCCCTCTTCTCTCATCAGTCAGGCATCTTCTCCTTTCACTCTGTTTTACTCTAAGTGGTGGCCCTCTTCCCAAGGCAAACCCCTTTACATGCATCCTTAATTTCATCCTATTCTATTTTCTCCAGCAGATTGCCCCCACTATCTGCCTCCCTCTCTTACTAATCTTCCATCAGTCCCTCTCTACTGCTGCTTCTCTGTTGCCTAGACCTATACCCATTTTTCCTCCATCCTTAAAAAAAAGAAAAAAACACACTCTCATTTGATCTGACTATCCCTGCTAACTATTGTCTTATGTTTTTCCCCTGCTAAGTTCCTTGATAAAGCCTTCTACAATTGGTGCCTCCTCTTTGTCATTTCCCCTGGGCAACAGAGGAGGTTATGATACCCAGGACTTCTTCCTGTTAGAACCTGATCTAGAAACAGAAGCAGGGAGGGATCTGGCTCCTCCCACTGCCACCTAGGCAACAAGGAAAAATATTTGCAATCAGTACATTTCTATATCTGATCCAAAAGAATGGTCAACTGTACCAGTATAGACCCAATTTAAAGAATTGGACAAACAATAATGATATGCCATTTTTGTCTAGTAACTCCCATGCCTAACACAATGTGGGAAGCAAGAAAGTTCTGTTTTCCACATTCCTAGGTGATTAGAGTTGTGACATAGCATGGACAGGTTAGAGGCCAGAAACTAATGCGCAGGCCCAAGAAGCTGTGTGAGGAAGGGCCTGTCAGAGAGGAGAACATGGAGTCACATGGCCAGGAGACAGTATGGTGGGAGATCCAAAGTTCAGAAAACAGTATAAGAAGCCCCATCTTTCTGAACTGAACATGTTGTAGTCATCCTGTTACCTTACTGGGGAAGCTAGCCATCCATTCAGGGGGAATGGATGTAAAGATTAATTAAAGCTTTCCTGATTTCACAACAGGCATTGTTCTTTATTTAAGGTGAGCATGTTTCTCCCTGTTGGGGGCTTGTTAGACGGGCTCACTTCTAACACACAATCTCTAGCACTTAGTAGGAATGCAATACTTGCTTACTGAATATATGAGTGAGTAAGTGTTTCTATAAAGGGTCATGCATTTTGAATCTCTTTTCATATAGTGCTGTTGAACATTCCCCCGTCCATTCCCTAGGTGACAAGTGGCAAACATTTGTGGTTCTGGAGAAGCTAAAATACAGCACATATATAATAAACCAAGAATAATCTTATTTCCTGACTGAAGCTTTCCCAGCACTTGCATTTAGTCAGAACTGATTGAGCACAAAAGTATCTGAAAATATTTTATGTTCACCCTTCCTGATAACAGCCTATTTAGGATATCAGGACATTTTTTAAACTATTTTACAGTAGAAAACTTGAGGGGGGAAGGACCTATAGGACAGAATATAAACAAAATATATTTGATGTAAAATAACTTTTTTGCTAGGGTCCAAGGAAAACTGGAGGCCTTGAATTTGTATTACAAATTCTGAATTCTGAATCTTTTCTTTTTTAGCAATATGTTCCAAATTAAGCTAGTCCTTATCATTTGTACCATCTATGTATAAAATTATAAGTAAGCTTAGAGACCATAGACTAAATCCACGAGCAGTCTAAGGGTTATATAGTCACCAATAGTGCATGCTTCCCTTTCACTCCCATCTATCCATATGGGCTAAATGGACATCTGTGTTCTACTACTCTACTATGCCCCACATGGACCCTGCACTATCCACATGGACCTGAACATTCGTACTCTGGAACACCAGAATCCACACTCTTTGTCCCCAGGAAAATTAATCCATTTATCTTTGGAACTCCTTGAGTGAGTACAAACTTTACTTAGTCTACTATTAGCTGACTAGCCAACAGACCATATTTCACCTTTACATCCCATCAAGTCTTCCAGCCTCAGTCCTCATTCTAGTCACTTCTTGCTTAAAGTACAGTAATCAAATCCACAGGACTAATGCTTCTGGAAAAGTTTCCTTCAGTTTATCATTCTTGTGATACTCCAAACCAAAATACCCTTTCCTGGACACCACTACCCTCTCTGTATTATCATCCCCTTTCAAAATGTGTTCTCCTTTAGGAAAAGGACTTTCTCTTCTCCTTAAATATATACTCCAGATGGTTCAGGAGGAGAAAGTGAGGCTGGTGACCTTGCACAGCCTTCCCTCACCCAAAACAAAGTCAAGTGTAAATCATGTCATCATTCCTCTGATGTCGTGGTCCTCTTTGAAAACGAAGGACAAACACAACAACATCAACAAATATATAATAATTATGGGTTGTTTTGACTTCGTTGTATTTACATTCCTAAGGTTTAACACAGTCCTTAAATTAGAAAGTGACTAAAATGTCTTGTACTGTAACTGAGAGGTATACCCCAGGTCAACGATAAAAATAGGTCACGTATACACCAAGACATGGCCTTTCCATTGTAACAAAGAAGAGGAAATAAAGTAAATGCCTGTCAACGAGGGAATGGCTAAAAAAACACAGTACATAAATATAATGGAATAAAACATGATGAGTACAATGTAAAGGGTGAGCCCCTTACAGATTTACTAGATTATTTCCTATTTCATAAAGGATTAAAACTTTAAGTAGGCTAATTTGAATGGTATAAAGGGCAGTGAAGCTTTGAGTAGCTAATCTGCATATGAAAAGCTAGGAAAGCAGCTGGTCAAAAAAGGAGGATAATTATGCCCACAGGGCACAGATTGCCTCCAAACCTTTTCTAAGACCAGTCATTTGCATGTACCAATAAGAAAGATTTAAGAATTTTTAAACCCAGAATCCCCCAGACTGTTTGATGATTATTAGGTAAATTGGCTATTGCCTGATTAGCCTACCTTGCAGAGATTAAAATTTGGGAAATATACTTGAATAGTCACCATAAGTTAGGATGAGATCTTTTCCTGGAGAGACTAAGCCAGATGTGTGTTTGTCCTTCGTTGCTGAAGGAGACCATGTCATCAGAGAAATAATGAAGTGACTTGCACTTGATTTTGTTTTGAGTGAGGGAGGGCTGTGCAGGTCACCAGCCTCACTTCTTCTCCAGAGCCATCTGAATCCAGTGACCACATAGTCATCAGGATGACTAGAGATGACCTGGGATGAGGCAATTGGGGTTAAGTGACTTCCCCAAGGTCACACAGCTAGTGAGTGTCAAGTGTCTGAGGTGAGATTTGAACTCGGACCCTCCTGCACTGGTGCTCTATCCAACTGTACTACCTACCTGCCATTGATAGGATAGGTTGATCCTAAAAGTCATTAGTTCATAGGCACAAACCTTACTCTCTTATTTTCCTATCTCCTACCTAGGAAACAGGCTTCAGAGCTGAGTTTTTGTGAAAAAAATTTCTGCCAGTTCTAGGCTGTGGGTTGTTTATTCTGAAAGAATAATTCAACTAAGGAATATATCAAAGTCTGGAGCTAAAGAAGTGGAGGCTATAAAAAGTACCAGCAATCACAAGAAGAACTGGACTACAGGATTCCAATAGGGCATATATTGTACTGCTGAAAGACCAGATGACCTCACACAGACACATATTCTTCTATAGACCCTAATGTAGTTTCCATAATCTCCTGTCTACATTATTATATAGCTTATTAATGAAGGCCTGAAGCCTTTTCCCCAGATCACAGGAAAAGTCTGCTTACTTTTAAAAAAAGAAAAGTTTGCTTTATTTCCATAAATATTGTTGACCAGAGACATTTGGAATCTAGGTATACTTTTTGAGAATGCAGTTGGGAGGAGGCAGTGGGGGAGGTGGAGCATCCCTGAAGAAGAAGGAGGATTTTATACTGAAATGTTGCATCAAAACACTCTTTCTGACTAGAGGTTCAGAGCAAGGGAAAGCGCACCATCCATGTTTTTGCTACAACATCCCTGAAGAAAGAAAGAACATTTATCTAATCCAGGCAATAAATTAAATTTAGGATAATGGGGGCAAATGTTTTGTTTGTCCCTTAGTTTTGAAGAGGGCCAGTGGCATGATGGAATTTGATGTCTTGAGTCCTGCATGTGAATTGGATTGAAGTGAAGCAGAGCTGCACAAAGTCTCATCTCACTCTCTCTCCTAGAGTCATTTAAGTCCAATGGTAAGACAAAAGTCAAGATGACTGGTGATGGCCCAGGGTGCAGTGGATGATCTTGGTGTCTTGGACGTCTGACCAAGCTCTAAGCACTCCACAGGACCTGCTTCAGCCACCTTCATAACAGTTGGAACACATACTTCTCATCCACCTATTCCAGTAGAGTCTTCACCTGCTTGGGGTAGGGATCCCCCTAACTCACCTTACCCTAAATCTGGTTTATCCCATCTGCCAAGACAGTTTTACAGGATGTGGTCACTGCTCATGTTACAACTTCTTGGAGCCACGAGAGAGACTTGGGTGAACGGTGAATGCCAAAAGTGGATAAGCAGCCCTGGGAAGGTCATGGCCAGCCTTCAGACCAGATGTGCTGGTCCTCCCTAAACATATACACTCTTGGGGGCAAATAAGAGTGACTAAACAATCCTGTTTACCAACTTCACTCTCTCATGCTACAGAGAACAGAAATATGGGATTGTAGGATAGGCTTGTTTCAGGTCTGGTAATTTAAGTTTGACTCTGGAATGAAATAAGATGCTCATAATCCATCCAACAGTTAACAAAAGGAAGTGTACTTAGCAACTGCAGAGGAAGGATACCTCATTGATTAAGCTGCACATAGTTTCCTGATGTCCATGATCAGAAATCTGAGAGAGGGTGCTGGATTTCCTTTGGCTTTGGACTAGGAAGCTACATCAAGAGTTCAAGCCTTAGTCCCCAGTCAAGTCTCAATAACAGTTTAAAAAACTTTTAAGGAAAAAAAAAAAAACTAGCCTCACCTGAGTGGAGAAGGACCTAAGGAAAAGCTAGCCTTGCCTACATGGCAAAGCTGTGGGAAATACTGTTTTTAATCACACATGGGAAGACTTAAAGGAACTGATTCACTACGACATAAGGAGAACCAGGAGAGAGGAAATGAGGGACAGAGACAGAAAGAGATAGATTTTAAAAGTTAACATTTATATAGCACTTACTGTGTGCTAGCCATGGTGCTAGGTGCCTTAAAATTATTATTTTATTTCATCCTCACAAAGACCTTGAGATAAAGTTGATATTATTATCCTCATTTTACAGATGAGGAAACTGAGGTAAACAGAAGTTAAGCCCAGGGCCACATTGCTAGGGAGAGTCTGAGGCCACATTTGAATTCTGATATTCCTCTGTCCATTGTACCACCTAGCAAGCCAGAGAGAGGAAATAATTACAACAGAAACAAAAGGACAACAAAACAGCCAAAACTGAGTATTACAAAATTATTCTGGCCAAGTTTATTCTCCAAGAAATGATATGAAAAGGTCCCTTGGTTCTTTGTAAGAGCAGGAGGCTATAATCATGAAACATGTTAGACTTTTTTTTTTTAATATACTGGTTAGTTTTTTCTGAACCATTCTTTCTCTTCTTTTTTATTTTTATTCTTTGTTAGAAGAGCCACTCTCTGAATGGAGGTAGGGGAGGGGATACATTTGGAAATGCTGGTGAAGTAAAAATCAAAAGACATCAATAAAAAGTGCAAATTTTTTTCGAGGAAGGCAGCAACTTCTACCAATAACCTTATGTATAAGCAGTTGGTTTTTTTTTTAAATAAACAAAAATTAGTCCAGACCTCTGGCCTTGTGTTCGCTATTCTAGCCCTTATACTGTGAATATAAAAGCTCAATGTGTTGACACAATGTTTTCTGACTTTTCAGAATAACAAAAGTCAGATGAGATCTCATTGTGTCAGAACAGTGGAGCCCAGGGGAGTCTGGTTGCCTGAGAGGTTTTCCCTCTGTGTCTGTATGTGTATGTGTGCCCCAAGAGGAGCTTTATCTGGTAAGTGTACTGTAAACCGCTAAAGTCTTTAAGGCACAAAATGTACCAAGGTGTCTGAAAGTGACAACACTGTGTCACAAGGCCCATGACAGCTGAATCCTTGATATCTTCTGAGCCCTTCCCAAACCTCAGAGAAGGATGGACAATGGAAATCTCGTTCAATGTTCAACAATCCTATGATAAACGCAGACTGTGTTCAAGGCTCTGTGCTAGGCACAGCTGATACAAACACAAAACCAAATCTCTAGGAGTTTACTTTGTAATAGAGGAGAGGGAAGGTGACAGAATACATCATATACACAGATAGGTAAATAAAAAATATAAGCAAGTTTATGCCAAATAATTTCAAGAGGGAGAAAGTACTAAAAACAGCCTCATGTAGGAAGGAAGCTAAGAAAATTTAAGAGATGAGGGTGAAGAGAAAGCAGATTAGAGACAGGAGGGACCACTTGTGCAAAGCAGAACAATGAGAAGGTATTTTTTCTTCAGACAATCGGGATTAAGTGACTTGCCTAGGGTCACACAGCTAGTAAGCATGAGGCCGAATTCAAAGCCAAGTCCTCCTTACTGCAGCGCCAGTGTTCTAGCCACTGAGCCAGCAAGCAGAGAGATGAGATATTTCCATGTATAGGGAACACCTAGGTCAATCTGGGTGGGATGACTGAAGTCGTGAAATATGGCAAAAAATGGGAAGTAGGGGATATATTTTAGAGTGTTTCAATGACAGTCTGAAGATTGTGTACTTCCTCCTATAGGCAACAGGGCAACACTGGAGGTTTTTTTTTAACAGAAGAATGATAGTCAGTGATAAGACCCTGACAAATAGATTGATGCTGCTATCCATTAAGATCATGCAGTTCAGTTCTCATTGAGATCACTTGGATATTTCATAGTTGGTGGCCAAGTCTATGCCACTTTAGGGTAGAGAAAGCTCTGACCAGTCATCATAAATATCTAATATTTTTGGTGGGACTGATGTCCCTTGTGAACTTTGTTATCACCCCTAATTCTCCAGATCTTGATAAATCATGAGCAAACTAAAAAAAAATAAGTTCCTGAATCTGCGAAACTAAGGACCAGCTTATGGAATAATTAATGGTCTCCCCCAAACTTTGTGGGCAAGGTTTTTCATTTTGTTCTTTGTATCTCCATTTTTTGGCAAATAGCAAGAGCCTAATAAATATTTGTCAGTTGATTCATTGTTGGTAACGATGCCAAAATTCTGACATCCCACTATATTGAGTCAACTGGATAGTCACTCTCCTTACAACCATCTCAGCTTCATCAGGGGTAGTAAAAGTATGGTTCTAACACTGTTTGGTGTAGGTTTGGAAATGGCAGAGTAGAGGACAAATCACTCTATGTATACGTATTTCTACTCTACTGCTCCTCGAGTTTCCTTCTTACGACCACCTGAGAAGTTTCATGGTGTTCTGACCTGATCACAGCAAAGCAAACTTGTCAATACAGAAAGACAATCAAGTCAATACAGAAAGAGAGCGTGTAGCATCTGTGTAAATTAGCTACAGTATCTTGTGCTGACCTCCTACCAGGCTAGATGTAGACTTGTATCTATGAAGCTCTTTATGGTTTGTGTTCCCTCATGGGAAAAGAGGTGTTAAATTAACTCCCCTGTGTTGGATACCAGCCAAAATACTTTAAAAATCTGAATCCCAAATTCCCAAAGAAGAATTCCCCATGAAGAGTCTACAGATTTGTTACTCAATTCTCACTTAACAATAAAAATTTAGTCTGCAATTCTTCCAAGAGACATTTAGAAAGGGAGACAGGTCAATCAAGATAAAGGATTTGTCCTAGGGTTCATATGTTAAGGGCAGGACAATAATAAAGCGCTGGTGTGAAAATTGCCCCAAGCCTGACTTTGATAAACATGCATGCATACATAAATATGCATGCATGTTTATCAAAGTCAGTTTATGAGTCAAACATGTAAGTGTTTATATGTACAAATATACATATGTGTATACATATGTGTATACATGTATATACATGCTCTTTGGTTCTCAAGTGGGATGGAATATTAGGGAAGATGTGGGATTTCTACAAAAGCAGCATGATGGGGTAGAAAGAGTTCCCAGTTTGGAGTCTGGAGATCTGTATCCAAAGCCTACCTGACACTTTATGGGAAACTCATTTAACTTTTCTGAATCTCAATTTCTTCATCTGTAAAATGAAGATAATAACACTTGCCCCACATATCTCATAAAGTTATTTTAAGGAAAGCACTTCATAAAAATGTACAGAAAAAAAGAAAATTACTATAAAGGAATGTAAAGAAGCGTTTACCCTTCTTTATTTCTTTAGGAGGTATAAAAAAGTTCCACAATAAAACTTGAATTACAAGGAGGCTAGTGATTGAGTAACTAAAGAATTGGCTACCTTGGTGGCCTCCAAAAAGCAAGCTTGCCAACTCTAGAGTCATTTGAGACAAGAGGAACTCATTATTTGGGAGAGTCAATCACTAGCAGTTGGCAAAAAAGAAACAAACATCCAGTTATCCAGATCCAGCTGGAATTCCTCTTCACCTTTTCCTTTGCACCATTTTCCAGAGTGTAACAAGGATGAAAAGATTTCTCTCTCCTCCCTGTCTATAGCAATAGCACCTTGCAGTGGAAAAATTCATCCAGCAGACGTCATGCCCAACAAAGAGCAAGTCCAAAGGTCCAGTTGTAGAGTCTAGTTGGGTGTCAGAGAAGAGCAAGCCCAGGGAATCCATCCCAGAGACATGTCCCAGAGACCCAGGTGGTGTACTCAAGGAAAACAGCATGTGGACACCTTGAGAAATAACTCCCTTTCAAAAGACCTTTTCTGATTCTCCCAGTTGCTCATGCCTCACCAAAACCACTGTGTTTCATTTATATATATTTGAATATATTACCTCTCTCTTACAGAATATGTAAGACCCCTGAGGGCAGTAACTGTCTCACTTTTATACTTATAACCAAAACACCTAGCACAATGCCATTAAGTGATTGATTTTTTATTTTTTTTTACTGAGTCTAGAATAGAGGTGTCAAATATGCAACTCTTGAGAGGAGTCTAAAACAAGAGAAAGAGGAACAGGGCCTGAAGAAAGGCCAGGATTCTACTCTGGGTTTTAATACAAAATAGGTCGAGGTCAGTTGGAAGCGAGTCTAGGGATGAAACCATAGACCATGGCAGTGGAAAGGAAGTGGACTCAGCTCTGGGATTCAGCTTTAGATTCCCATAAAAGGCTAAAGGCCTAGTGAGGCCCAAGAAGGCTTCTTCAGAATGAAAAGTAGTGGAAGTACCCAGATATCTATCCAGAACTTAGAGCAGTGGTGCTAGCACTGTAGTGGGAAGAGGACTTGATCCTGAGATACAAGCTTGCTCCTTCCAGGAATACAAATAAGGCTTGGGTCTAGTCATCCTCAACTAAGAGTACAGCAGAAGGCAAAACCTGGCCCTCACACAAAATCCCAATAAAGGAGTTGAAATTAGAGAAACAAATAGATAGAAGAAAACTCCTAATACATTGAAATAGACACTAAGAGTTAAGAGAATTAACTAAGAGAATTAACTAATTAACTAAAAGTTAAGAGAAACAAAGAATTGAAAAAGGAATAAGTAAAATCAGGGCACGTGGAAGCACAGTACAGAAGGTATATGTTATTCAAGTAGTAGATAACTTGAAAAATGGAATGGAGAAAACAGAACTTTGAAGTTCAAGGATACAGCTAGAAATGTTAGAGCAAAATCAAAATCTGAAAAAGTAGACTGTGAAAGGAATTTACTATTAAAAACAACTGACCTGGAAAAACAGGTCGAGGAGAGTTAACTAAAGGATAACTGGAATCCTTGAAAACCAAAATCAAATCAAAAAGTAATAAAAATAAATAAACATCATGCTTCAAGAAAATATAAAAGACATCCCAAAACCATTAGAAGCAGAAAGCAAAGAGAAAACGGAAAGAATACATCAATCAACACTGGAAAGAAACCCCAAATACACATGGAAATGTCATAGCAAAAATTCAGAATTTCTAGATGAAAGAAAAAAAAATGCCATAAGGAGCCAGGAAATAAGATATCAAGTACCAAGGTAACAGTCAGGATTCACACAACACTACATAGTAATTACTAGAAAATAAAGTCTACCATAAGATATACCAAAAGATGAAAAAGTGGCATGTTACCAAGAATAACTTTCTCTGCAAAACTGAATATAATCCCACCTGGGGAAAACTGACCTTTAACAGACAAGCTGACTTTCAAGCATTCCTGCTGAGAAAACCAGAGGTGGGCACAATCTTTGAAATTCAAATATGGCACAGGAGAAAGCTAGAAAGGAAAATGCATTTGAGCTATTTAAAGGAGCTAAATAATGGTCAAGTGCTTATATTCAGTAGGGAAAGAAATGACCATTTTCTCTTCAGAATATCACTGTCTTCAAAGGTCACAGAGATAATTTTTAAAAGACAAATTCAGGGCTTGGGCATGGTTTTCTTCTGCTTATTTGTTTTGAAAGGATAAAGGAGAATAGGGTGGAGAATATGACAGAGGAAGAAGGGGAAGAAATTCACAATTCTTCCTAACTGGGGAACTCAGAAGATAATACTAATATAGAAATGAGGGGGAAATAGACAACTCATGAACTTCTCTCTTATTTGAACTGGGCAAAGGAAACTTGAATGTATAGAGACACACATATTCTTGAGTATAGAAATGCAACAAAATAAACAGGGAAGTGGCCAAGACAGAGAAGCTGAAGAGGAGGATTTGAGGTCAGGTAGATATGAGGAGGGAATACTTAATAAGAAAAACAAACATCAACTATAAATATATGATTAAAGAGAGGAGATTAAAAGAAGAGAGAAATGGTAAGATACTGAGATGGGTTGGATAAAAAGAGGAAGTAGAAAAGACTAGACATAAACCACTCCACCCTTGGTCTCATTCCCTTCTTTCTGCCAATCTTGTTCATTAAAGAAAAAAGTAGATCTTTTTCCATGATGGCAAAGAGAGAGGCTGCCCAGTTCCCCTATACCAACTCCAGCAAAACCCTGAAGTCTGAACCAAATCAAATGAAGATCAAGAAATCCAATGAGAATCTATAATAAGAGACATTTTCTACCACAAAACTGTACAAAAAGTCATCTCGAAGCCCATGGGTAATAACAGGAAACGAAGTTTCCCCAACAAATCAAGTGTCAGTGAGACCATAGATAAGTTACATGTAGCCTGCAAAGCTTCCCTGAGAAGGCCCCAGGGTGGTCAGAAAGCCCCAAAGAAGGTACCTTGGAAGCCCAAGGGAGTAGTACTGGGCTGTAACCAGCATAGGGCCATAACACTGAGACCCAAACAGCCTGGACTTAGGGGCTCTGAGGTCCCTTCACTCTGTTCTGAGATGCCAAGGAGGGCCCTGAAGATACAACATTCTGAACCCCAATGATCCAGAGAGTCCTCATCCCTGAAGATGATCAGCCAAGAACCCAGGGCAGGACCAAGGATCGTGCCACTCATGACTGCATCAAGAGGTGAAACTTGCCTCTGGTACAAAGACCCAATTCAGGAATTAAACTTGGAGAGATGAGTAAATTGAAGGAAACACTGACTACTATAAACAATTAATGAAAATAATTATACACAATTATACACAATTGAAAAAAAACCCTCAAAGGGGTTTCAGAGGGAGAATGGATTTTTTCCACAGAGAGCACATGAGTACATGGAATAAATTAAGACCTAAAAAGTTAAACAAAAGCTCTAGAGGAAAGAATTAGAAGGAGTGAGCCCAGGAGAGAAAGTGGTACACCTTACCCAAGAAATGGATGCCCTGAAAACCAAAATGGGCAGTGACTCCATATGATATCAAGAAATATTAATTCAGAATCAAAAGACTAATATGCGTGTGTATCTATACATATACACATACATATATACATATATAAATACACACACACAAGATACTGAAAACAACTGACCTAGAAAACATATCAAGGAGAGTTAACTTCAAAGCCACTGAATTCCCTGAAAACCACATAAAGAAAAAATCCTGGACACAATGTTTGTCGAAATCACAATGAAAACTGCTTGGGTCTATGAGAACCAGAGAACCAACATAAGAGATAATCCACTAATCACTTCCCAGAAGTACATCCCAAAGGAAAAGTGTTCCCAGGCCAAATAATACTGCATTCCAATGCAAATATCAAAAAAATCAAATCAAACCAAACAAACAACCCAGTTCCAGTAGGAAAGAATTATAGTCAGGATCACACAAGACCTTGCAGCTTCACAGGAGGCCTTACATACAGTATTATAAAAAGCAAAGCATTCTTTCCAAGGCTACCAATTTAGACAAAGCCCCATAGAGACAAGGTGCCATCTGGGGAGGAATGAAGATACTCATAACCGGCATGCCATCAGGTATCAAGTCCTGTCAATTAGACCATGGCTTCTCTGCTCCTTGGTACAGACCCTCATCAGATTCTAGTTGGGTCTTCCTAGCCCAGGGGTGGGGAACCTTCAGCCACAAGGCCACATGTGTCCTTCTAGGTCCTAAGGGCCGTACTTGAGGACCTAGAGGGCCACATGTGGCAGGGTTTCCCAACCCTGCCCCGGCCTAAATCTTTCCCTCTCCAGTCCACTCTCCTTTTAGTAACCAAAAAGATTGTCCTCTAGCACAGGTCTGCCCGAATCACTCCTTTACTACAAAATCCAGGGGTTCCCTCTCATCTCTAAGAGCAAATATAAAATCCTACTTGGCTTTGAAAGCCCTTCACAATCTGGCTCATTCCTACCTTCCTACTCTACTCCCAAATACTCTATGACTTTAGCAGCACTGCCTTTTTCTAGATGTTTCTCCCCTTCCCTTCCTCTTCAGTGTTTAGTGTCTTCCTTCTGGACTACCTCTAATTTACTCTGAATATTGTTTTTACTATATATTTTTATTATATATTATATGTTTATAATGTGTAATATAAATATATTAGACATAATATATAAATAACATATTTCTTTATAATATATTACATATTGTGTCTATTATTATATAGTTATTTTCATGTTGTCTCCCTCCTTGTAATGGAAGCTCCTTAAGGACAGGAACTGTTTTTGCCTTTCTTTGTATGTGCTTAGCACAATTCTTGGCACACAGTAAGTCTTGTTGACTTTAATTGACTCAGGAAGAACTGGTTTGTCATTTGGGCTATTGATGCTCCGAAACAAAAGTATTTTTTTTCTTAATATAATATTTAACCCAGGTCACCATAGAATTGGGCCATATGTGTACGTATCTATTGATGTAATTTACTTATCTCAACCCGTTTTCTCTTTGTGTTCTTTCCCTTGCAGAGCATCTACTCACATGGATTTAGCTGTTGTTTCTATTCAGACTTAGTGTCATATTTCCAGATGTTTACCAATATTTCTGCTTGATTATCTTAAACCCAAGATATCTATAGGCCACCCCCCACCTCCCCAAGGCATTTTATTTCCTATCTCTAAGGGTCATCCCTTCCCAGATTGATCCTTTTGTCATGATAAACTAGGCCATCCTTTGTCTCAATTCTTACCTAGTCCTTAGTCAATGAATGGGTTGACTTAGACAAAATGAAACCTGGGAAAGACTTTAATTTAGAAAAGCCATGGTCTCCCATTGTATCCTGGGTCATTACCAGTCGTCTTGACTTTTGTCTTATCACTGTACTCCAATGACTCTGGAGGAGAGAGTGAAGCTGATGACTTTGTGCAACTCTAACTTTCATGTATAAGTCAAGAGTCACTGGTGTCATTGGTACATTTTGAGAATAAGGATGAAGACCAATAACTAAAAAGCAAAAGATATAGGCTGATAACTAAGAATATTTACTACTCAAAGTTGAGTGTAATCCCACACAATTTTTTTTAAGGATTTTTAATAGAACAGAGGACTTTCAAGTATTTCTGATGAAAAGCCTAAAGCTCAATAGAATTCTGACATATAAAAATAAGAGTTCAAAGAAACCTAGTAAGATAAATTGCTCTGAGCAACTTATAGGAGCTACATGATGATATAATGTTAACATTATTATCAGGAGAGAAAAAATAGTTCAGAATCTTAATGTCCATAAAGAGTACTGGGGAAACTAAATAGAAAAACAGAAGTCCTGGGTATGAATTAGTTCTGTTATAGGGAAAAGAGAAGGAAGGGTAAAATGAGGAATATACTTGTATAGAAAGGAAGAAAGAAGTGAAACTTGCCAATTCTTGGAACTGGGTGCATGAATAGATAAAATGGAGGAAGGGGTACAGAAAGTGGGCACTAGATGAACCAGACTCTTACTTCAAGTAGACAAAAGATGAGTGAACACATACACACATACACAACCAGTCTGGTGTGTAAATACGCACATTTTAATAAGGAAATAAGCAAGAGTTCTGGATCAGGGGGCAGAGTTAAAGGGGGACATAATACTTGCTTCAGAATAGCAATAAGCAAAAGAAACCTTCTGAACCTAAATGAAGCCATTAATGAAAAGGAAAACAGAAAGAAAAGAACTAGATTTTAAGGAGATGCTTTAGATTTGCTGCAAACAATTGGTGAATGGTTGAATGGGCACATATAAACGTAAAGGAACATTATTTTGCCATAACATTATCATAGAGGGAGAAATTACGAAAATTACGAAAGAAAATCCTGGATAATACAAACTGAGGCTAGATGACATCAGGAGAACCAAAAGAACAATTTGCACAAGGATAGCAACATTGAAAAGAAAAACAACTTTTGAAAAAATTTAATTCTGATCAATGGTGCAAGGTGGAAGCAAATTTGCCTATAGCACAGGAAAAATGGGGGAAAAAAAAGAAAAAAGACCATCCATGTCTCCAGAGGACCAATGATGAAGCATGTGACCCATGAAGATAGGTGATGGACACAAGTGAAGCCACATTTTGGGATGTGGTCACTGTTTGGATTCATTTTGCTTGACGCTATTTATTTGTTACAAGATGGGTTTTTTCTGATTTTCTTTTTCTTAATGGAGGAGGAAGGGTCAAGGAAGAAAGCAGATGAGCAATATTGATGCCAAAAAAGAAGGCACTGAAATACTTTTGAAAACGCACAGAACAAAGGAAGTTAAGAAGGAAGCAAAGACAAGAAGGAAAATTTTGAAAGTGATATATAAAATTTATTATATAGTTTTTAACAAAAAGATGGGGCATAAAATATAAAGCTACAAATTCACAGAGCTCAAAGGTACCATAGATAATGAAACTATTAATTCAGTTAATCAATATCTCCTGGAGAAGCCAGAATCTGGAAACAGAAAGGAGCTTCTCAATCTCATATCCACCAAGCAGTAACAAAAAGGATGACCATGAGACCAGCCAATAAATACTCATCAGAGACTATACATGTCTGGCAGACACTAAATGTCACCTAAGACCAACCTAGCTGCAGAAATGTGGGACTTTAATAGAAGACATGGCACCCTGAAGCATCAAAATAAAACTGCCCCTCTGCTTAAATGCCTTGGCCACATGCATCCCCAATAGTATGTGATTGTTCATATCTGTGATTTGGCCATGAGAATATGCCCTACATGCATGATTCTCCACAAATGTTCCCTAAGATGTCCACTCTTCTCGGTAATGGTGAGTATAACCATGGATAGTACACCCAGGTTTACTGTGTGTTCGTATGCATGTTAGGGGAATAGGTTTGCTACTTTTCTTACAGTATGCTCAGGGTACCTTCAAGAACTGGAGTTTTGAGTGACTGCAGCCCCAAGAGTGCCTTGAACCTGTGGTAATCTTCTCTGAGGGGCTCACTGAGTTGTGAGTGTTACATCAATGGACATATACTTTGGGGTAAAATTAACTATCAGGAAATAGTAAAAATTATGTCCGTGTAATCATTTACAAAGTCTTGCTGATTTTATTTGTTTCATCTCACACGTTCTTTATTTAAATTTTTCTCTTCTCTTTTTTCATACTTTCATATCCACATGAATGTTGGTTCTTGTCAGTGGAGGCTCAAATAAAATTTACATGAAAAGGCAGCAATAACCTAGTGCTATACTTTATAAGCCCCATTTTATAGATGAGGAAACAAAGGCTGGGAGAGTTTAAATGAATTTGTCCAGGGTCATACTGTTAGCAAACGTCAGACTTAGAACTGAAATCAAATCTTTTGGTTCCAAATCCAATGCTTTTTCCAGTAAATGACTAGAGAATGAATGCTTTTTATACCACTTCTAATTTTCCTGCTCTGTTTCCACAATGCTGACTGACAATTCTGCTTCATTTCTAGTGTCTCTTACCCATTCAATGAAGGATTTCTGCCACAGCTCCCATAGGATTGTGAAAAGAATGACAGGGATTCCAGGGAAAGCCAGTTCCTAAGGGGCAGGCTAGTCTGGCCAGTTAATGTTTAAAACAGGAACGTTCTCATCCATATAATCAAGCCATACATACTCCCCCATCCAGTCCCAAGCAAAAGAGTGCACAGAAACTTACCTTTTCCCTTTGTAGGAATCATGCCAGGCACCTACACCCACATGCACCCACACACACATACACACACAGAGAGTATTTTTTACCTCAAAACTAACAACGTGGCAGCTAAGTGGTGCGGCGAATGAGGTGCCAAGTCTAAAGTCAAGAAGACTAATCCTCAATAGGGTAGGTCAGAGGACGATATAATTAGTATTACACAACACGATTATTATGGAAGTCTTTTGCAAAACAACACATATTTAGCTTGTATTGAATTGCTTGCCTTCTCAATAGGGCTGGGGGGGGAGGAGAAGTTGGAATTCAAAGCATTAGAAACCAATGTTGAGAATTTTTATTGCATATAATTGGGAAACAAGAACTACAGGGAATGGGGTATAGAAATTTATCTTGCCCTACAAGAAAACAGAGAAGATGGGGATAGCAGAGGAGTGGGGTGTGATGGAAGGGAGGGTACATTAAGGGAAGGAGTAATCAGAATGCAAGGTATTAGGAAGCAGGGGGAGGGGAGTGATGGGAAGAAAAATTGGACATGTTACAAAGTGAGGTAAAAGCAATTAGTATTAAAACAATAGACTGAATTAATTACTGGGAATAAATCAATGACATCTAGTTTGGAGAAAAGAATTTCAGTCTAAATCTCCTAGAGGAAGGTTACCTCGGGTAAAATTTGTCATTGATGGAAAAGTCAAGGTTTTAATGGTAAATTTGATTTTATGATTGCCATTTAACCAGGAACTAGAACATGTATAGAAAGGCATGTAAGCCACTTAAGACTGGCCTCAAAAGATGTTCCTTAGCCATAGTGAAACAATAATCATATTTGAAACCTGGTTATTGGAACTTGCCATTTTTAGATACTATGGGACTATTAAGTGACTGTTCTTCTGAGTCTAACTCCAGGTATGGGAAGCAAGACAGGCGATCCAAGCCTCCATTACATGATGCCAGTATGCTCATGAGATGCTGGTATGAACTGCATAGGTGATGTCAAGGGAAGGATGGGAGAGCGGCTATTCATCATGGGCTGAGGTGGGATTCTCCTGACTCAATTTCCCCACTGACACCTGGTAGACTTCAAGCCTGACTGAATGCAAGTGGACAATCTAATCCTGCCTGGGGTTGACATGAAGCTGGGGAGATATTGTATCCCTGCAAAGTCCTTACTACTGGTGGCAATTTCCTACAGTCAAAAGGTTTGTAAGCTTAATACTAGATCTATTCAATTATAGATTATTGGTAGGGGAAAATCCGAGGTTGTCTAAAATTAAGCTATTAGGCTTAGGACTTTAGACCAGTTTAGACCAGTGTCTCAGTTGGTTAATGTTTAAAAAAAAAAAATTCTTTTGTGGTCCATATTGTAAATGCTTTAAAAAGAAGTATCACTTGACCAAAAGTCTGAATTGCTTTATCTGTTATAAACTGTGTTAAAAATGAATAATAAAAAAAAAAGAATAATTTTCCTGAGTTCAAATCTGATCTCAGACACTTACTACCTGGGCAAGTCACTTAACCCTGTTTGCCTCAATCCTTCATCCGCAAAATGAGCTGGAGAAAGAAATGGCAAACTACTACAGTATCTTTACCAAGAAAATCTCAAATGGGGTTACAAACAGCTGGACGTGACTGAAACAACTGAACAACAAAAGATAGGATTCTGGAAGATCGGCCCCTTAGGAATGCCTGAGTAAAGAGTCATCATTAAGAACTTTGTCTGAGAGGCTCACTCTGAGTTAGGAGTGCTACATCAATAGACACATACTTTGGGGGAATTAACTATCAGGAAATAGCAAGGACTATGCATATATAGTCATTTACAAGGTCCTGTTTGATTTTTTTTTTTTTTTGGTCAGCAAAGCTAGTAAACTGAGACAAGAAACGTTTGACCATATCTAGGAAAGGTTCTGGTTGTACATCTCAGCTCTGAACTTGAGAGTTAGCAGTATTGCTCAAGAAATGAGCTTAGTATACATAGAACGTTTGAAGGGGGAAATTGGGCTTGTTACAAATCATGCTTGTTTTCTACAAAGCTCCACCAAGTTCACGTCCAAAGTGCTGGATCTGAATCCTGAGCCCTTGTTCCTTAGGGCTTTGATGCCAGGCTGGCAAAAATACCCTGCCTGGATTCCTGAACCAAAAGACTAAAGGTCCAAGACTGATACTCAGGATCATAGGAAGCCATTACCAAAAGAGTCACACCACATCCTCAGACCTGAATGCAGCAAATACCACGACCAATGCAGAGCCAAATTGTTTCGAAGGTATCAACCGTTCTGGCTGTACAGCCAGTGGAAAAAGACACCTTCTCAAACACATGTCAAGCAGCATAGGATGTCCACTCATGCTCCAGTCCTCATGATTCTCCCAAAAGCAGGTCCTACCATCCTCCATGTGTTAAGAACTCCTGTTCTATCCCTCACTATAGACTCAGCCAGGAACAGGAAAGGCAGCAGGCATTGTGGGACACTGAGGAATCCAGTCTAGATGTAAGAGAGTGTTCCAACAGAAGAATTAGAAGGCAGATCATGCTAGAAACGTGGGCTGAGACAAGATCACACAGTACCGGGAATCATCAGATATGGTGACTGGATATCACCAGAGAACACTGGCAGATCTGTGGCCTCAGGGGCATGAGTTTCCCCAGTCACATGTGTACCCTGGATATTAGTAACCCCTATGTGTTCACTCTGACTGGGAAGTACTTTACAAAGACAGGAGTATACACATGGACATTCTGTAATGTGTCTTGGTCAGCTAACCTATGTTGTAAAGACCCTCTGTAGTTGCCTTTAGAATGTCTTTCAGTGACTTCCTCTGAGCCTCCTCTTCCTGCTCAGCTTCCTTCTGGTGATGAAATGGTGAGTGATGAGAGAACTATGTTATAAGGGGGCTGCTCTAAAAACATATGGCCTCCAAGAAATAGGACCTCCTTCACCATTTTTTTCCCTTTTTTTCTGTTGAGTGTTCAGAGTGGAGTCTCCAATCTTGGGTGTTTCAAAAGCCAGAAGAACAAGCCATGGGAATTGGGAGTCAGAATTCAGGATAAGTTTTGCAGTCAAGGTACATCATCAACGCCCCAAAGACCAAAGAGTGATATTCAGAAGTGATTTTCAAGACCAAGACCTGTGGAAGGACTCATCAGGTAGTAAAGTTCTCTTTCAACATGAATTTGAGGGGACCAATGCTATAACTGAGCAAAGTCTTTTTTTTCTGATTTTTGTTTTTATTTTGAGCCTAATCCTCCTCCCTCCTGCCCTGCAGAGACTTAAGTAATGTTGAGAGGGGAGGGGGTGGGGGGAGAATTATGTCCTTATGGTAGAGAGAAATTTTCGTACATTTATTTGTTCTTGCTACATTTTTTGAAGTAAACATTCCTTTGTAAAAGCCAATATATGTTAAGTGAATGAATAAAACTGGGGGGCTAATTAT
Source organism: Notamacropus eugenii (assembly GCF_028372415.1). Lineage (NCBI taxonomy): Eukaryota > Metazoa > Chordata > Mammalia > Diprotodontia > Macropodidae > Notamacropus > Notamacropus eugenii. The sequence goes on along the minus strand of NC_092876.1, from coordinate 429,947,400 downwards.
AGCTGCACCTAAAATTGTGGGGAATGAACAAAGCTGGGAGAAATCTGAGCCATCGCCAGAGAAAAGAGATTCCTGAACCCTAAGGGTCTACTCTGAGAACCCACCTAGCTCTCAGAAAGTGAGGTCAGAGCGAACATGTTACAATTAAATGACCTTGATTTTTAATTAATGTTTCTTCTGCTTGGCTAGTAAAAGAAACACGTGTAAGCCTGTGAGCTGTAGATTTGAGCAAATGCTGACCCACACCTGCAACATCTCACGCCTGAGTGTGGGATGCCAGGGGCTACATAAGAAAGTAGATAAAATTACTTTTAAGGAAATAACAATGGCTGACGTTTACAAAATATTTTACATATTTACTCATTTAAGCCTCATTACAACTCAATGAAGTAAGTACTACGGGTATTATTATTATCCTCATTTTTCAGATGAGTAAACTGGAACTCAGAAAGTTTAAATCACATGCACATGTTCACATGATGTCAATTACAGGTGAGATTCACACCCAATTAGTTCATCTTGATTCCAGGTCCAATACTTTAACCATTCCACCATACAATGTGTGCTATAACTACCCCCATTCATCTTAGAAGTCACGCTTATGAAAGGGCAAAGTGCTATTTTTTTTATGTACTTTATATATACTTAATCACACCCTGTAGTATGCTATCATCAATATATATGGTCCATGTAAGGCCACAAGACTTAGAGCATAATTTTACTATTTTTAAATGACTGTTGAAGTTTCTGGTTCTAATATTTGCTCTTATGACATTGTTAGTCATATCTATAATTTATTTGGGGCTGAGTCCTTGGTCCGAAGCACAACCTCTAATTTTGCCATTATTATTTTGGAAAAAACAAAAATTCACTTTTCATGTAGGTAGCAGAATTGCATTGTAGTAAAAGGTGGGAACACTATTTAAAAGCAAATACTACAAGAATTCAAGTGGAAAAGACAATTGGAATTTAGTATGATTCAAAAAGATTTCCCAGAGGAAAAAGAACTTGAACAAAACCCTGAAAGATATAAGAAACTAGGACAAGCTATGAAATGATGGTTCTGATTTACCATCCTTGCATCATGCCATTTTCCACAGATGGGTTTGTGTACTCTCAACTTGTAAATTTAACCCTACTCCAAACTCAGTAGCAATACAGTTTCTAGATGAAGTAAATGTTAAAAACTCTCAGATACAAGGCTCATGAAAGCAATACTATGGAGGCTTCCTGTGATTCTCCCCTGAAAATCTGCCTCACTGTCCTATGCTTCATGGCAGAAACCTACCTGGAGAAACCTAAAGCAAAGTCAGGTTATATTTAGTTTCTAATTCCTAACTCACGATTTTATTGAGCTATAACACTCAGATAAAGTGCACAAGGCATATTTAAGAACAGACTAGCTTGATTGACTACAATGGAATATTCATATCGAACGGTAGTGGGAAAATAAAGATGGAAATGGAGGGATGGGATCAGATTATGGGAGACCTTGAATTCCAGGGACAGGAATTTAGATTTTACCCAAAGGCAAATGAGTCACTCTGAACGGAAGAGGAAACATTGTGAGAGTGATGTTTAAGAAAGAGTAATCTAATATTAATGTATAAGAGGGAACAAAGGCTAAAGACAAATAACTAAATCAAAAGATTAAGAATAAATGGATCGTTTCTTAATTGGATAAGTAATGAACATCTGAGACCAAGAGCCAGCATTACATATAATGGAATAAACTAAAGGCCTTCCCAATAAGATCAGGGGTAAAGCAAGGACGTCCATGATTACCACAGTGTTAGAAATTCCAGCTATAGAAAAAAGGTAAGAAAAAGAAATTGAGGAAATTGAGGAAATAAACACAGACAAATAAAAAATAAAACTATTGCTTTTCACCGATGATAATGTGACAGTGCATTAAGAGAACACAAAAAAGTCAAGTAACAAATTAACTGAGTTGGTTGACAAGACCAAGATTAAGCATTTTCTCCAGTCCTCACAAACTCCCAAAACTCCTCAATATGAGAATTACATACAAGCAACAATGCAATTGCAGTTGCTTCCACAGGCCAAGGCACCAAATGATCCTAATAAGGCCACAAATAAATGAATTAATGGCAGAAGAAGATAATCCCTAAACCCCAATGCTCTCACTCAGCATCCCCTCCCTTACCAGCTCCCACATGTTAATTGGATGGCACAACGCATCTCACTAACCTGCTCTCTGGGATCTACTCAGCGATTTCTTTGCTGATGCTTCAGTCTTTGCCTGCATACCCTGCCACTAACTTCACCCCACTGTTATGTGGCAATAAGAAGCAGGTCTCAATTTGACCCACTTCCCTTGAGGAAGAGAGGAAGGTATAGAAAAGGTGAGGGATGTTCTGCTTGGGTTGGCAGTGTGCTGCAGCAATACCAACCCAGAGAAACTAGAAAAGAAGGAATTGGGGCAAGGTGACAGTAGGTGAAGAGGGTGGTATACACAAGGCCTGAAGGAAAAAGGACTGACATCTATCAATTCTGTCTGCTCAGAAGTCATACAGGGCAGGGACTGAGGCCACTAAAAATATGTCTTCAAGGGAATCAGAAAGTGAGGGAAAAGATTGAAATTATCAAGGATCTCAAAAACAAAAAGTAGAAGAAAAGATGGCTATTAAGAGGCCTAAATTAATCTAAACATATCTAAATAATATTGGAAAATATGGTAACAAACCAAGACCTACTGAAGAAAAGGATCCTGTAGGTTCCCAAGACAACATGAAACCATATCAGGACATTCCAGAATAGCTCAAGAGAGAAATAAAAATCTTAACAGAAAGAGTTAGAAGGAAACAAATGGCAGAATTCATGGCCTACACAGAAGAAATAATTAGCAGAATTTAATTTAATCCACAGTGGTTTCTCCAAAGAAGTGCTGAAGGGGTTGCAAATGAAAAAAACTTAAGAAGCCCTGAAGTAGAGAAAAACTGAGTAGGACTACAAACATATAAAAGTAAAGGACAATTTGGAGCAAAAGAAGAAAATTCAATTCATCAAAAGAACACATGATCTTTCTACAAGCAAAAATAGATTGATATTAAAGATAGGGTGTGAAGAGACAATTTAAGGATCAGAAATCTCCCAGAAGAGCATGACAAGCCAAAAAACCTGGACATCATAATGCAAGAAATAATACAACTAGGGAAGTTAGGAAGTGGGTTAAGTTTCTGGGGAAAAGAAAATACCTTCAATTTTGGACATGCTGACTTTCAAATGCCAGTGGGCAACCTAGAGATGTCCAATAGGCATTTAATGAGGTAGAAACAGAGATCAGGAGAGAGAGAAATGAAGACTGGATGTGTAAATCTGCATAGAGGCAAAAATTGAACCCATGGGCACTGATGAAATTACCAAGAGTGTATAGAGAGAAAAGAAGAGGGTCCAGGACAGAGCCCAGGAATATAGAACACGCAGAGATATGAATCATGATCCAGCAAAGGAGAATGAAAAGAGAATGTAACAGGTCAATGAACTAATAAAAAGTCACTAAATTTGACAAACTAGAGGTCATTGGTGGTCTTGTAATGTGCAGTTTCAGTTGAAGAGGCAGTGAAGTGCAGTAAGGGATTCCATGGGAACTGAAGAAATGGAAAAAAAATGTAGATTTCTAAATTATGGCAAAGAAAGGAAGGAGAGAATAAGGATGAATAAGGACACAGAAAAGAAAATCACATGATGGGGACAAAGTGGTGTTGTAAGGGAAGGTTCAGGGAGAGCATTTCTCCCCCTCTGGAAATAAATTCCAAGTCTTTGCTTAAGTGCTCTCACTTCCTTCTGTCTTACTGCAAATACTGGAAGTGCTGCCATATTGCCCACTCCATTTCCACATACATATAACCAGGCTTTACAAGGTACAGACACCTTACCCACAGAATCAAGGAATATATAAAATTGAAAGCAATTCAAGTGTCACCTAGTCCAACCCAATCTGAACAGGAACATTTTTAATAATGCTAGACTGGTCAACTACTCCCCACTTTAAAATAGCCACTGCCTCCTGAGGTTGTTCATTCATTCTAATTATTAAGATGTCTTTCCTGACATTGAGCAGAACTCCTCCTCTGAAACTCTCACATAAAGATCCCAGCATTCTGCCCCTTAAGGGCCAAAGGGAAGAGGTCTAATCCTTTCTCTTCATGACTGGCTATTAATTATTGAAGACAGCTATCATAGCCCCCATGAGTCTCCCCCTCAGTTCATCTTATATTCATTTAAGTACCTGCAACATGGGAAAAGAACCATGCAAAAGTATGCAAAGACAAAAAGAGGCAGTTTCTTTCCCCAAAAGACTTGAATTTTGTAGGTTAAATATGCCCAGTTGCACATAAATTCCCAAGTGGGTGATACCACCCCCTGGGAGATGTTGGAACAATCCAGGGGGTGGTAGTAGCCTTGGGTGCAATTAGGGAGGTGTTGGATATAAATATATAAATATAGCGAATATTAATAAGGGGGCTGTTGAAACATAAGAAAAAAAGAGAAAACAGAAGAAAATGTTTAAAAACCATTCCTACCTGTTTCATCTGTTGTATAACAGAGTTAAAGTCATAGTGATAATACTACAAATAAACAGACAAAATGTAAGTTATAACTGATCACTGGTCAAGTCCACCAACAAGCGTTACAAGCAAGTGTTGGCAAGCAAGCGTGCCGCACATTGTCAAGAAGTCCAACATGCCTCAGCAGGAATATGTGCATGTAATGACTTGTTTACAAGATGATACTGTACAATTATATGATGTGATATTGAATCATCAAAATGTCAATGAAGAAAAAACCACAAATGTACAATAAATTATAAATTTAAGATGCATCTTTTTAAAAAAAATTATATTTTTAATGACAAAAATTTAAAAAAAACATTAAAATGTTAAAGAAAGTAGATTTCCAGGGGGCACTAAGTAAATTTTTTAAAAAGAGGGCAGTAGGGTAAATGAATTTGGGAACCTCTGTTGTAGAGCAGGGTCTCCAGTCCCCTCAAAAATCTAGCCCTCTTCTTCTCAATGTGCTTAAGCTTAGCAAAATTGTTGTTATGTAGCATCCAGAAGTGAATACAGTGCTTCACATGCCGTCTTGTTCTGGACGTTCAATTCTTAACATGATCTAAGATGGCACTAACTTTTTGGGAGTGCCATGTCATATCTTGACTCATATGGAGCTTTCAGTGCATTAAAGCCTCCAGGTGTTTTCTTTTTCATCTCAGTTGTTGTCTAGACATTCCGCCCCCCCCCCCCCATCCTATACTTGTTGGGTTGATTTTTGAACCCAAATGTGGGACATCATATTAATCTCTATTAAATTTCATTTTATTAGATTTGGCCCACCATTCTGACCTGTCAAAAACTTCTAAATTCTTGACTCTGTTATCCATTATTGTGTTAACTATCCCTCCCAGTTCTGTATCATCTATAAATTTAGGAAGCATGTTGGACATCTAAGGATTCCTCATCACTAATAGCAACACAAGGCTAAGGACAGAACCCTGAACCACTCCATTTGAGATTGTGTCCATTAGCTTATTAACGATTACTCTTTGGGTTTAAGTACACAACCACCCAAATCCACTTCTCTTCATATTTTCCAACAAGGACGACACAAGACTTTCTCAAATACTTTGCTTAACTCCAGATGTGCTCTGTCTACAATATAACCATAATCAGTCAAGTAATATCCTGTAATAAAAGGAGCATACCCACAAGCATTTGTTAAGTGTCTATTATGTTCAAACCACGTATGGTTCTAGGTGCTGTATGCACACAAAAAAACTAATGAAACTAAATGTCTCTTACTAATCACTAATTCTCTTTGTAAATGTTCATAAACCATCAAACTAGTATGCTCTTGAACTGTGGTGGGAATAAAAGCCAAGCTCACTAACTTTCATAATTTTCTGAAAAATGGGACATTTGCTCTTCATTAGTGCTACAGGACCTTTCCTACTCTTCAAAAGATTGCTGTCAGTGGCTCAGCAATCACATCAATGGTCTGGGATTTAATTTCTCCAGGACTGTTTATCTGAATTCCTTGAAGGCAGATATACAAAAAGTTCAAGAGATATAACTTCTGAATAATTCATCATTTCATTAATTATGGCTAGCAAATAATTAATAAAAAAGATTGGTCATCTGGAGATCTCCTGTGAACCAAAGATGGATCATGGTGGCCTATTGATGTTTCTGCACCCTTGGAAAAGTGGGTGTTCCTGATAGATGGCAATCAACTCTGACTGATTAGCAATTAATGAGAAGAAAGAATATTATGTTGAGAGGCAGACCTATTCTAATGAAACTCTAATGAAAATCAAAAAAGGCTTCTAGGAGGTAACACTTAAGATGAAATTTAAAAGATGCTAGGGATTCCAAAAGACAGAGGTAAGGAGGAAGAATAACCCAGGCACATGAGACAACCTGTTTAAAGACAGACAGGTAGGAGATAAGAGGGTTTGGTACACGAAATAGTAAATTTAAAGTTTGCAGGGCACTTAACATATATTTGATCCTTATAACTCAGTGGGATAGGTAGTCCAGGAATCATCATTCCCATCTGAGGAAATTATTCAGTCTCAAAAACATTGATTTTCCCAAGGTCACAAGACTTGAGCCCAGTTCTCTGGCTCCAAATTCAACCTTTTCTTAACACTTCATCCTGCCAAGAAGGTGATCCTAGGTTCCCTAATCAACAGAGGGCCACCAGCCAACCAAGCTAGGAAGGCTTTGAGTATGAACTCAGCAAAAGACTACATCTCTATTGTCCAAGGGGTACACTAAGCTAAATTTAGATAAGACTGATCGGGTTGGCTGTGGGGTAAGGAATTTCCAGCCACAGGAGCTCTTAAGCACTGTTTACTAAGACGATCTATAGCAAGGAAATGACAGATCTTGAAAAAAATACTAAAATGCATTTTAATAGCTAAACAAACATATATACCACTGTGCTCTTTCTGTGGAGAGTAGAAAAAGAGGAGAAATTAATACTTCCAATTCCAATATACTTTAATAATTCATCTTTCAAAATATTATTTTTGTGGGGAGAGGGAGAACATCATAGCAAGCTGAATATAAAATTATCCCAAGTAATTGCTGCTAGATACTGCTGCCAATTCAAGTTTGTGACCAGAATCATCCTGTTATGAATATTTTTCCCTAGGTATTAAATGTATTTGAGAAATTCATTTTCTCTTGTTTATTTCTTTACAAAAAAAAATTTATTAAAGTATTATCAGCCATCCAGAGAAAATGAGAGAAGAAATTGTCTAAAGCAATATGAGACCTCAGTGTTTAAGATCACAAGAGCATGAAAGCTATTATTACTTACTAATGAAGTGAAGTCATTCAAAAAGTAAAACAAAATAAGCAAATAAAATAGCTTTCCCAAACACCTTTCATGAATCTTTTTTTTTCCAAGTTAATTTCCTTTTCTTTCTAAATCTAATACAGGATAGTTACATGTCATTTTCATCTACCAGCACAATCGTAACAGCAGAGTAATTTAATATATTCAATAATGTATTTAAATCAGTAAAGCTGGAAGAAAAATTTAAATCAATAAAAGTTGTATTATAAGAAGCCTTTTCTCTGAAAGACTTGCTTTTTTTCTCCAAATAATTCAATTCATAGCACCAATCAATTTTAAAATATAATATACTTTCAAAGAGTCAGTTACAATCCCTGATATAGTTGTGGAGGTGGAGTTAACTCAAATAGAACAGTTTGGGTAAAAGATTTAGGGTTTCTTAAATAAATTCACACTTTTAAATCAAGCATATCCAAGCAGGCATTAATAATTTTAATCTGATTTGGTGATAACTTGAGAGATATTTTAGAAATATCAGTGAGTCCACTGATACATAAGCACTAAAAAAAAAAAAAAATGAAAATGCCAAACATTTGTTTTGGGCATGTGCTAAGGAATAGTTTTAATAAGCAGGTAACATTGTATGTTCGTCCTTTGTTGCCAAAGAAGACCATGCCATCAGAGAAATAATGACATGACTTGCACTTGGCTTTATTTTGAGTGAGGGAGGACTGAGCAGGTCACCAGCCTTACTTCACCTCCTGAGTCATCTGAATCCAGAGACCAGATAGTCATCAGGATGACTGGAGATGACCAAGGATGAGGCAACTGGGGTTAAGTGACTTGCCCCAGGTCACACAGCTAGTGAGTGTCAAGTATCTGAGGTGAGATTTGAACTCCTGAGTCCTGCACTGGTGCTTTATCCACTGCACCACCTAGCTGCCCCTAAGCGGTTAACATTGAGTGACAGGAGAAAGGAGCAGTACTAGGCAGGACCAGAGATTAGATCAACTAACTATGGTGGGATGAGGCACTTGCTCTATTTGGGGAGGGGGAAGACTAAATGAGAACACAATGATGCATAAACCAAAAGGACAGGTTAGTTTATGTAGAACACCAAAATCTAAGGGATTAACTAAGATGGAAGAGTGAAAACCAGGAGAAGAAGTTAGTAATACATCAAGAAATAAAACACAGGGAGTGTTGAGACGAGCTGATAATTTATATGACTCAGCCCCCAAAGTCCCTCTTTTCTCCCTAAAAAGTCATTTGTATACATTTTATACCAGCTTATATGGGAACACATTCCCCCAGTAGAATGTGACTTCCTTCAGGAAAGGGTAGATTTCATTTTTATCTTTGCACCCCTAATACATCGCCTTGGACATAGAAGGCATGAAAAAATGTTTGATGAGGTAAATTGAATTTCATTTTTATGAGGTCTGTACACAGGCTCATGAGCTACAAATAACTTCTCAAGAGTCATGGGGCCTTAAATGATCTGCCAGAAGGACGCTTAAGGGAATATGAAGACTTCATGAAGAAATTGAAGAATTCAGAGTCACAGGTTGTGGTTTTCTCATTGTTCCCAATCCGTTATGGGACAAAACTGCCCCCAGGTCCTGACTGGCTTCAACTTCCCAGACATGGTTTCCTTCCCCACCTCCTCAGTCAACATGAGGGAAAGTCCAGGAAAACCTGTCTGATTGATTTTGGCCTCCTTGTTGCAGATTCCTACTTACCTAAGAGAATTAAAAGTCTGGCGTCTGGACCTTCCTGGCTTGGTGGTTGCTGAAGATCACACAAGTTACAAAACTCTGACGACTTATTGACTAGATATGTTTCCATATTGGAATAATGGTGGAGGGAAACCACTTCCAGAGAAGCTAAGGGTCACTGTATCCTTGTTGCACATTCTTGTTTGTGTTAGGGCAAAATAAACCTCATTCGTTAAATATTCAATGATTTGTGAGGGCCTAATTTCACAGCAACACCAAACCTACACTAAGAGGATACAAAGAAGCACCCGCAACACAATTGAAGGCAAAAGCTTCAGATGAGAAAAGTAGAATTGGAATATGAACAGCTTGTTAAAAAGGCAGTACCCTGAATTTCTGGACCATATGTTAAACTACAAGAATAATGGACTCTTGGCCATGTATGGACTGTACATAACATAAACGTATTTGTCCAGAATCTTGCCAACCCAATCCAGAGGGCTTTAAACTAAAATGGTAGGGGAAATAAAAAGCTATCTACATATGATACATACATATATACATACCACATATTTATGTATAAAGGGAAATGCATGTATGCTTAAACATAAAAAATTTTAAGCTGAAAAGTTAGGAGAAGGAGAAAGCGATCATGTATATACATGCAATACAGGTACCAGACATTGTTCATCCATTGTATTCAAAGAGAGCCATCATGATGACTGGAGTCAAGGTCCATGTATAATTGGACTGTGGCTAATCAGTCCAATATAAGTCCAGAAGACTCTACCACAGGTTGGACACAAATACTCCACTTGAACATTTAGAATGGAGATGTCTCTAGATTTGCTCATCTTACACTTCCTTTGTGCTACTGTGATCCTGCTTTGCTCATGGAGTATAGTGCCTTCTTTGGGGTATACCATGCTGGGTGGTCCAATGCCAGCTTCTCCCATGTCTCACAATCAATACTAAAGTTCTTCAAAGAGACATTGAGAGTGTCCTTATATCACTTCTGATCTCTGTGTGAGTGCCTGCTTTGTGCAAGTTCTCTGTAAAAATAATCTTTCAGGTAAACATATGTTTGGCATTCTGGCTATGTTATCAGTTCACTGGAGTTGTGTTCTCTGCAACAGAATTTGAATACTTGGCAGTTCAGCTTAGGAAAGCACCTCAGTGTCAGGTATCTTATCTTGCCAGGTGATCTTTAGAATCTTCCTAATACAATTCAAATGGAAGTTGTTCAATTTTTTTGGCATGACACTAGTATATTGTCCAGGTTTCACAGTGAAGTCACCACAACAGCTCTGTAGACCTTCAGATTGGTAGACATCCCAAAACCCCTTTTCCTTCAGAGTCTCCCAAACACTGCTCTAGCTCTAGCAATGTATGCCTCAATCTCGCCATCCATGCAGACATTTCCTGGAAGGTAAATTAATTTATTCAAAGCATTCAAAATTTCTCCATGTGCTGTATCCAATGGCTCCACACACAGAGGGTGTGGTACTGGTTGATGAAGAACCTCTGTTTCTTTGATGTTGATTGTCAGGCCAAAATTAACACAAGCAGCAGAAAACTGATCCATCCTGTGTTGCACCTCAGCCTCAGAGGCTCTACTGAGTGCATAATCACCTATGAAGAAAACATAACACAACTCTCCTCCACTTTAGTCTTGCCTTGTAGTCTTTTCAAGTTAACTTGGTTACCATCAGTGCAATGGCTGACCTTGATGCCATTTTCACCCTCGTTGAAGACATCTGAAAACACTGCAGAAAACATAATGCTAAAAAGCATAGGAGCAAGCACACAGCCTTGCTTCATTCCATTGGTGTCCAGTAAAGCATGAGAGTATTGTTCTTTATCTCAAGCTAGTGCAAGCAAGCCATTATGAAACTGACATACTGAGGAACTTCTCTGGGCAACCAGCAATAAACTGTTCACACACAGAGGAGGGCTCTAACATGTTGACATCAAATTTCCTGACAGCTGTCTGGCCTTGGGGTTGATGCTTTTGTTGAATATAAATGTTCAGCTTGGAGAAGATAAGTCTATGATTGGTCCAGCACTCTGTGCCACATATAGCCTTTGTCACTCTCACATCTTGCCTATCTCTTCTCCTTACAATGATATAGTTCATTGAATGTCAGTGCTTGCTATAAGGGTGTATACACAATGTTTTGTTGAATTTAGGTAAACAGAAGACGGTATTGGTGAGGAGAAAGTCATGAGATGCACATATCTTCAGTAGTATGTGACTGTTGCTGTTGCTGTTTCCAATTCCATCTCTCCCAAGGACTCCCTGCCATGTCTCATAGTTTGTGCCTACTACGGCATTAAAATCACCCAGAATTAAAAACTTGTCCTGTTTTGGCACACTGATGATGAGGATCTCCAGGTCTTCATAACATTTTTCTTTGACCACATCAGAGTTCATCAGGTTGGGAGCATAGGCACTTAGGTAACATGGTGTTTTCCAAAGTGGCAATCTCAACATCATGAGCCTGTCGTTCACTCTTTCGGAGAGGTACTCAAGCTTGTTGACTAAATTAGATTTGATTGTGATATATATGCCAGCTTCGCAGTGCTCTCCATCACTGCAGTCACTCCAGAAAAAAAAACAAAAAAACACGTATCCAGCTCTGACTTCAGTCAGCAGGCCTTCACTTGCCAGCCATGTTTCTCTCAGAGCTGCTATTTGGATGTGATACCTGCTGAGTTCTCTCGCAACAAGAGCTGTTCATCTTTCAGGTCTACTGGATTTGGGGATGTCCATAAACACATGCACATTCCATGTACCAGTGGGGAGTGGAGTCATCTTCGCAAAAATGTCTACGTATTTTTTGTGTGTTTTGACCATAGTGTTATAGTAAGCAGGCCAAGGTTGGGTGAAGCAGGCAATTTTTAGGGCACGTCTTCAAAGCCCTTCCTCATGCTAGTAGACAAGTCCAATTCATACTATACATGTACTACACACACACATACTCACATATATGAAAATATATAATGTGTGTGATATTAGTTACAGTAGGAGTTGTTACAACATGAGAAAAAGAAAAGTGGCAAAGAAGCGAAGAAATTCATTAGACAAAATTCAAGAAAGACAAGCGCAGTAGAACTGATAACCTCAGATTATCTCTAATTGAATGCACAACTTAAGGGGAACAAGCAGGGTGAACTACAGATCTTGATGCAAGGAGACAGATCTGACTTCACTGGCATCACCTGTATTTGATGACATTCAAGACGAGGAGATGAAGAGGCACATAAAGGACAGAATAGGTAATGAAGGGGGTGGGGTAGGATTTCATACTGAGATAATACTCATATAAGGATCTCTACGAACCTGCGTAAAAGCACAATAGACGACATATAGGTAAAGGTCAATAAAAGCAGAAAATAGCTCAATCAAGGATGCTACAGACCATCTAGACAGAAAGAACCAGATGATAAGTTTGAAAAATCGATCAGATCACAGTCATGGCATAGACACAGGATAAAAACAGGTAGGATTCGATGTCCCAAAATTATACAAGAAGGTTGGAAAACCCTTAAATGATAATATGAAGGTGATGATGATAATTAATAATTATCTAGTGATGAAAGAGGAATAAGTACATTATCTAAAGCAATGCTTATCATTTTTTGTGTGTAAAGGAGCCCTTTGGCAGTCTGGCATTGAATACATAACTATGAATATAATATGAATATAGATAATAACTATGAATATAATGTTTTTAAATGCCTAAAATAAAATATACAGGAAGAAAGAAAACCAACATTTATTAAGCGCCTACTATATACCATTTGTTTTATAAATATTATCCCATTGATTCTCACAACAACTCTGTAAGATGTATGCTACTAGTATTTCCATTTTATAGTTGAAGAAACTAAAGCAGGTGAAAGTTAAATGTTTTGCTCAGATTCACCCTGCTAGCAAGTGTATGATGCTGGATTTGAACGTTGGTCTTGACCCCAGGCCCACACATATACATACATATCTATGTATGTGCATATGAGTGTATAATTGCTATACTATATATAGTTCATATATAAACATACTCTGTATCGTCCACAGTATATATGTAATATGCATATACATATACATACATACATGTATATACAGATGTACATAGTTCATGATGGTGGCAGATGCCTACATAGTTCCCTTCTTTATAGGAACCATGCTGGGTTTTTCCATTCTGAAACATGAAGTCTTCTATTTATTCCTTTCTAATTGTTTTAATAAAGTTTTTTTTTAGATTTTTTTATGGTTCTTGTCATCTCAATCCCATAATTTTCAAATCTCCATAATCAGCAGTTCATGAGTTTCCCTTGCATCTATAGATGGGCTAGGGGTTCTTAACCTGGCTCCATGGATTCTCAAGGGGTCCATGCATAAATTTTAGGAGGTCAATGATTTTTTTTGATAACTACATTTATTGGTTTCCTTTGTTCTCCTGTGGCAGTTGATAGAGCAGTGGGACCAAAGTCAGAAAGATATGGATTCATATTCAGCCTCTGATATTTCATAGCTGTGTGAGGATGAAATCACTTAATCTCTGCCTGCCTTATCATATTGTCATATATATAATGTCATATTATATTGTATCATGCCATATCATATTATAACATATTATATCATAACACAACATATGATATGATGCGACATGGTGTGACATGACATGAAATGACATGACATGACGATATTTGTGTATGATGTAGATTAAGATAGATGGTGTATATTGATATAGATGATGATAGAGGTAGACATATCTGAATTCTTTTGACCAGGAACTACTGAAAGTGTGTAGATCACCCTTAAGGTATACAGCCTAAAAAGCTATATAGGCTGCTGCTCACGTAGCAGTTGGAACTCACATAACTCAGGTGAATCTATTTGTCCAGTCCTGGCATGTCACACCACACATAAGAACAAGTAAGTAAATTTCATTTGCCAGAGTCACTCAGCAGTAACTAGATATATAAAACCAAAAGAGCAACTTTGTTCAATCTGTCTCTCCGTATAAACTCTCCCACAAATATATTGTCTCCTAATAATCCATTCCCTGAGGGGCTGGAATAGATCTTCCATTCCCTGAGATGGGGCAGTAGGATCTGAAAGGCAACTGATGACATAGTAGATAGAGTGCTAGGTTTTGATCTGGGAAGACCTAAGATAAATCTCACTTCAGATACTTTTAGGCCTTTTACCTCTCTCAGTCTTAGCTACCTTGTCTGTAAAATGGCACTATTTATAGTACCTAATTCACGGGATTATTGCGACGATCAAGTGATATTTGCAAAAATGCTCTGTGAAGCTTAAAAGTGATATATAGACAATAGATAATACTATTATTGCTGTTATAGGGATGGACTAAGTCTGTTACTTTTCTCCTCATCACGCAGTAAGGCCATCTATTCAGACTATGAAGATGATAAAAATCTTAAGTTCTATCTTTTACTTATTATAATGGGAGATGAAAAACTCCCAGTACAGGCAAGCATTTCAAATTAAGTTCCTACAAAGGAACTAACAGCAACTCCAACTAGAACTAAGCAGCCTGATATGAAATTTCAGACCCTGGCAAACAAACTTATAGATCTGGAAAGACAATTAAACTTTCCAGGAACTGAATACCCTCTGGGCTTCAGAGTGGGACAAAAAAATAGGAAAAAAGATAATAATCCCTTTCTAGATCCCACTTATATGATTAAGGAAAGCAGGTATTACTTTTAAATGCTTATGTTTCACTGTTAAATCTGTTTGTATGTATGAATTAGTTGTCTGAACACATCTTTATGTGAATGTAATTTCTTTGACAGAATGTAAACTCTGTGAGGCAGGGTTTTTTGGCTTTGTACTTCCAGTGCCCATGAAGTTAACAGAAATCTACGCCTAACTAAAATTTGGTGAGTAGCCTGGGGAAGAAAGAAAAGCACTTCCAGGATCAGGAGTTGGGAGGAATCCCTTTACCACATGTCCCCGACAAATCTGCCTCACTACCATTATATTTTATTTGTCTACCCTTTCCATGAACTCCATGTGTATTTGTGAATAAGTTTGCCTCCAGGTTTACAAAAGAATATTCTGTTGTACTTTCTCAATAAATGCTTTTCTAGAGAGGATTTGGGGAAGATGGCAGCTTAAACCAGAAAACTTGCAACTCTCCAAATTTCCTCCACAAAAAACAAAAAGACAGAATATTGCCTCCCAGTGAATGTAGAGCAGCAGAAATTTGCAGGAGGTGGGGTAAAGCAGCTGAGTGAAGTGCAAACACCTCCAGGCTGATTCTTTGGAGTCAACAAACAGCAAGACCTGGGAGCAGCTGGTTTGGGCTGCAGCCTCTGCCTCAGAAACTTTCACGTCACAGACAGAATTGGAGGTCAGACAGCTACCGTTGTCAAGGGATGTCAGGTGCAGTTGTGTTGACCAGATGGGGTCCCAGGTTTCTGCCACGGAGGAAAAGAAGTTAGCACATGCTTGGTGAGTGTGATGACCAATGGCCACTTGGAAGACAGCAGAGACCCTGGTTTCAGTTCCAGGGCAAAGAAGAGAGTGAAGTTTGCAGCCACCAGGGGGACCACAGGGAGCAGTGCAGTGGAGGTTGGGGGCCCTAGCCATGGCTTCAGGGTGGAGAGGAATGCCCAAGGTTGGGCCCCAGGATCAGAGCTCAGAAAATAAGAGTAAGAAGGACCTGTGGCTTGGGGTATCATTTCACATATCTCTGGACTAAAACTTGATTATAATAATAGCTACTAAAAACAAACTAAAAATTAGTAAGCAAAGGAGAAAGAACCCAACCATAGATAGCTACTATGGGAATAGAGAAGATCTGGGTTTACATTCAGTGGAGGATAATGGAGTTAAAAAAGCCACTTCTTCTTGAATGAGAAATGTCCAGTGGTCACAAGCCCAAAAAGAGCTCTTGAAAGAACTTAAAAAAGACTTTAAAAATCATATAAGAGAGATCAAGGAAAATTTATTTTTTAAAAAAGTGCAATCCAAGAATATCAAGAAAAGTATGAAAAGAAAGTCAATCCAACTAGAAATAGAAAATCAAAAATTTATGGAAGAAAATAATTCCTTGAAAACTAGAATTGGGCAAGAGGAAGCCCATTATAAGACAAGAAATAATAAAACAAAATCAAAAGAATGAAAAAATAAAGAGAATGTAAAACATTTCATCAGAAAAACAATTGCTCTGGAGAACAGATCAAGGAGACATAATACAAAAATAGTTGGACTACCTGAAAGATATGATCAAAAAAAGGATCTTGATAAAACATTACAAGAAATTATCAAGGAAAATTGCCCTGAAGTTCTAGAACAAGAAGGCAAAGCATAAAGAAAAAAAAAATCCACTGATCACCACCTGAAAGAGATCCCAGGAGAAAATCTCATATGAACATTATAGCCAAGTTTCAAAGTTCCCAGGTTAAGTAAAAAATAGTGCAAGCAACAAGAAAAAAAATTTAAACATCACAGAGCTACAATAAGGATTACACAAGACCTAGCAGCTACTACTTTGAAGGAATGTAGGTCTTGGAATACTATACTTCACAGAGCAAAAGAGCTGGGGTTATGACCAAGGGTAACTTATTGTAACAGCAAGTCCACTAGCACACCCACGATGGCCTGCTAGCACAGAATCTTTGATCTGCTTTATAAAGGAAAGACAGCTTCAAAGGGCTTAACAATTAAACATATATAAGTCATTCACTAGTTTAGGGGAAAGGTCTACACTGACCATGGAGAAAATACAGAGAAAATACAAGCAAAGAAATTATCACAAAGATCAATAGACAGGGCTCCAATTGTCTGACAAGGTAATGCAACCATCTACAAACACCACTGTACAGGGGAGCACCAGCAACATCTGAGTAGTGGTGGGGCTCTTAACAAACAGCTACACAGAGTCCCATCAGGGAATCAAAAGGTCCTACTCATAAGAAAACCCCCAAAGCAAAATACCAACCTCCCAGTATAAATAATTTTCAACTAATAGACTCAGAGCCAGAAGGCATCACAACCCATGTGACTCAGCACAGTTGTGAATCACCCTTCAGATGTTTTCAATTTAGGCTGAACCTAGGAAACTGAACTCCAAAAAGAAAAAAGCAACATTTCCATTTTGCTTGCTTTTAGTTTGACCCAGCAAAATTAAGAATAATCCTGACTGGAAAAAAAAAAAAAACACATTTAACAAACTGAAACACTTTCAGGTATTTGTGACAAAAAACAGCAGAAGTTAGTGGAAAATTGACATGTAAGATCACAGAGAAATAGAAGATAAACATTAAAGACCAATTATAAGGGATTCAAGAAGGTCAAATTGTTTACTTCTTACATCTCACACACACACATATATATGAGTTATAAGTACTCTTGTGACTGTCATCATTATTTGGGTACTTTGAAAGAAAGGCTTGGGCTGAGTGGTGTATGATGGGGTGATTCCAATAAAATAAAACTGTAGAGAAAAATGAAAAGGACTGGTTATTTCATACAAGTGCATGAAAGGAAGAACTGATACAGAAGAAGGAAGTGGGGGGAAAGGATGGATAGTGCTAGAACCTTACTCTCATAAGGAATGGGTTAAAGAGGGAGAACCATGAAATCTAGATGGGGTATAAAAATCCCCTAAACAATGAGGGAAAAGGGAACTGAAAAAGGGAAGTTTGGAAAAGGAGTGAATTGGGGGGGAGAGGGGAGAATAAGTTCAGTTTTGGACATGTTGAGTGTATGAGACATCTAATTTGAAATGTCTGATACATAGTTGGTGATATAGAACTAGAGTGTGGGAGAGACAACCAGGTGTGGACACATATATCTCAAAGTCATCAAAAAGAAAATTAAGGCCACGTGAGCTGAAGAGATAACCTGAAGAGAAAGGGTAGAGGAAGAAGACAACCCAGAACAGAGGCTTGATGTTCACTTACAGTTAGAGGGAAAGATAGGGATACTATTCCATCAAAGTCCCTATTAGAAAATATTTATTATAAAACAGGAATTTTTGCAAATGAAAGAGAATGTTGTGTGAACTGCAAAGTACTATTTAATGTGAGCTATTAAATTATCATTATTAGTGTTCCTCTTTCTATTACTAATTAACTATGAATCTTTGGGCAAGTCATTTCAACTCAATTTCCACAGGAGCAAAACTGAAAGGGTAGGACTATTAAAACTAGATGTTCTTCTAGGTGACTTCTACCTCTAAAAGTCTAAAAGTCTACGACAGAAATCTATGACCTTGGATGCATTTTCTATATTATTAAGTATGACCTTCCTAACACATGAAATATGAATGAGAAAAGACAAAACTACGTTGAAATGAGAAGGAAGTGATTCCATATAACCAATAAAACAGATGACCAACTCAATCTGAATATTTTTTAAGATACCAGGCTTATCTGAGTGAGAAAATATAGATTAAATTGAAGGCAACATAGATACAAAAACAAAAAAACCTGTTTGTAATAATAACTCTCCCAGCAGGAATTCCATAAACATTGCTAAGAAAGAGAATGAAGATCTCAGCACTCCACCAACCAAGCTTTTTACACAGCATAGTTGCTACACCAAAGTAATGGGGGGCGGATGGGAATACATTCTATGGTGTATGTGTAGAGATGGGACTCAAGGGGAATCCCCATGGAACATGTCCTGAGCTGCTCTGGCTACTTCCAGGTGGTTGTATGTAATGGAGCACTTTAACATTTGGACACTTTGAGATAATGAAACCATTCCCTTACAGGTCCCTTGATCTCATAATGGAGGCAAGGAGTATCTGCACCAAGCAGATTCGTACCTAATACAGGAAGAACTACTCACTTGGTAGTATTTAAAAGGGGGAACTCTCCCTCCCTTACTCCATATTTAAAAGGGGGAACACTCTCCCTCCCTTACTCCATAACAATTAGCATGCAAGTCTATCTCTCTTGGGTTTCCCATGAGAAAAAATCCATGTTCCCCCACCTTAATATATGAATGATTTGTGCAGACAACAGAAAACACATGCCTTGCCTATGCAGCCTTGAGTCCAGGTCTTGGAGCTGCTTCTGCTGTTGTTTCTTTCATGGGTATAGATGACTGAGCAGCAATCCTGAGATGTACAACTCCAGACAGGTGCTCCTGGGTCCTCAAATGGATTCTGAGAGGAGCCCTTGACAACTACTAGAATTTTACTTGGAGAAAATGACTGGAGACAGAACCTGGCTTGCCAGAAGATATGGCCCTCCAGGAAACAGCTTGAATAGTACAATGCTGAGGTAAAAGTGAAATACCAATTCAGTAGTACTGCAAAATACATCATACATTTTTAAGTATCAAAACTTCCTAATATGAAACTTATGTACAAGAGGTAAAGCAATTGAAGTTGCCTCCATAGGCTAAAGCACCAATAATCCTAACAAGGCGACAAGTGGATGAATTAATGGCAGAGAAAATAATCCTTAATTCTTAATGCTCTCACTCAGCACCCCCTCCTCTACCAGCCCCCACACTTTGATCAATGTTCAGCTGTTGCAGTTATGCCTGACTCTTTATGACTCCATTTGGGATTTTCTTGGCAAAGATAATGGAGTGGTTTGTTATTTCCTTCTCTAGCTCATTTTACACACAAGGAAACTGAGGCAAACAGGGCTAAGTACTTGCCCAGGGTCACACAGCTAGTATCTGAAGTGGGATTTGAACTCATGAGGATGAGTCTTTCTAACTTCAGGCCTAGCACTCTATCCATAGCCCCACCTGGCTGCCCTAGTTATAAGTTAGTGCTGCAGTTTTTTTGTCAATGTGCACTTGTGAATCTGTGGTGTTTTTATAAAGAGGATATAAATAAACAGCTGTTCTATAACTGATTTATGTTGTACATTGAATGCCTTTCTCCTTCTTGCTTGATGCAACGCTCAACACAATCCAAACTTAAGCTCTAAGTAATTCTTTTCTGTGGTAGTGGTACAAAAAAGCAGAGCATTCAAGAAAGATTGAGCCTGTATCTTTAGGGGCTCAGACCCCCGCACCCCAGGACTGAACACCATCTATGTGCATGGGTCAAGAACTAGAAGCCCCTTAAAAAGGTAAAGGGAGAGCACCTTAGCCCCACCAAATGCATCAGCAATTCGGTACTGTACTGTTACTCCAAAATATGGCATGTGGTTATCCACATATAAAACTGATAAAAACCCTTCGACCTCCAAATGCTAGTGACAACTACCTAAAAAACAGTTAGCTTTGCTCACCCTGATGCTTTATGACTGAGGTGAGCCCTCATTTTCCTCTTATAGTATCTCTGCCTTGGAAATACAAAAGTTTTGCAATATTAAGGATTTCTGGAAATCAACTTGTTGGGTAACATGAAATGCCTTATTCTGGTGAGTTAAGAGAGAGGAAAGGAGCTTAAGAAAAGACAAGAGAGGAAGTAAGGAAAAGAAGAAGAGGAAAAAAAAGAGGGAAAAGACTGTGTGTGGTCCTAGCTGACAGGTTTGCAGAAAATAAGAAAACAAGTCTGTCATTTTTTAAATCCTGAGACGCACAATTCACTGTTGTTAAAATAAAAAATATCTTATTCTACAACAGTCATAACATCATAAGACTAATCTCTTGTTACAAGAGACCTTTCATAAAATAGGTAGAATTCTGTAGACTAAAATCCTACAAAGTCATCCTAGAAGAGACGCAAAATTCTCAAAAAATGAAATTCTGAAAGAAAAAAAGTCAACTGTGACAAGAAGAAACACTGGCATGAGTTTATAAACTGACTGATGTGTCCACATGGAGATCTTAACAAGAAATTTAGACTTCAAAAAGTTATAAATAGAAGATGAAAGCAAGGTCAGGTAACAGAATGTGTCCCAAAATATGGCCTAGTATAATAAGAACAGTATCGGGGTGCTAATGCTCAAAAGGAACTGAAGTTTACAAAGAAAACGACAAAAAGGGAGTTTCAGTTATATTGGGGAAAAGAAGAGGCTCAAATAAGGAACAAGACCACTTACTGTTCAAGGAGAGGGGATAACTGTCGACAGAATTTGGCTGGAGAATGGATTGGAGTGGTGAGACTAGAGGCAGAGCAGATTATTGCAGTGATTTGGCCATGAGGTAATGATGACCTGCGCTAGATTGGTGGCAGTGTCAGAAGAGAGAAGGGGATGAATTCAAGAAATGTTGCAAAGGTGACACTGACAGGCCTTGGCAATAGATTGGATATGGGGGATGAAAGACAGTGAACAGTCCAGGACAACTCCTAGGTCATGAAGGACCAGGAGGAAAGTGTTGCCCTCTACAGTAACAGAGAAGGTAGGAGAGGAGAAGGGTTTAAAGAGAAAGCTAATAGTTCTGCTCTGGACACATTGAGTTTAAGATGTCCACTGGACATCCAGTAGATGTCTGAAAGGCAGTTGGAGACAATGAGACTAGATGTCAACATAGAAGCTAGGGCTGGAAAGGTAGATTTGAGAATCATCAGCATAGGAAGCTACTGTGATCATCAAGAGGGAGAAGAGAAGAGGGCCCTGGACAGAACCGTGTGTGACATTCATGATTAGTGGGAGTGATCTGAATGAGGATTCAGCAAAGGAGGCTGAGAATGAGTGGTGTGATAGGTAGAAGAAGAACCAGGAAAAGGTGATCAATGAGGTCAAAAGAGGTGGAGAAGTTGAGATGAATAAGGATTAAGAAGATCATTACATTTGACAATTAAGAGATCGCTGGTAACTTTGGAGAGAGAAGCTTTGGTGGAATGATGGAAGTCAGAAGCCGGATTCTAAAGTGTAAAGAAGAGGGTGGGAGGAGTTGAAGTGGAGGTACTCATTGTAGTCAGCCTTTTCAGTGAGTTTAGCCACAAAACACAAAAGAAATATAAGATGATAGCTAGAGGGGAAGGAAAGACCAAGTGAGGGTTTTTTGAGGATAAGGGAAGACATGGGCATGTATGTGGAAAGTGTGGGAGAAGTCAGTAGACAGGGAGAAACTAAAGATAAATGATAGAGTGAGGATAATGAGGGGGCAATCTGCTGGAGGAGATAAGATGGGGTGGGACCACTTAAGCAGGTCAAGGGGTTATCCTTGATAAAGAGTAAGGTTACCTCTTCATGTGAGACAGGAGTGAAAGAGATAGTGGCAGAAGGTATATGAATGATAATAAGAGGGGAGAAGAGGGAGTTCATGGCAAATGACCTCAATTTTTTTCTGTCAAGAGGGTGGGAAAAGTGTGAACCATGAGCAGTTTGAGAAGGAATGAAAAGATTTGGAAGAACTGCTATGGAGCATGTGATAATGAGTTTATAAGGGAATTAAAATAGGACTGCCTAGCAGCAGTGGGGGCCCAGTTGAGATTGTGTAACATAAATTAGTAGCAGTAAATTAGAACAACTATAAGACTTTTTCCATCTATATTCAGCAGTACATGAATAGGAGCAAAAGTGGCAAATGGTGGGAATGATCCAAGGCTGAGACTTAGCGGAGTGCAATTGGAAAAAGGGTAAGGGGGTTAGGAACTCAAGAGATGAAGGCAATGTAGTGTTGAAGTGGTCCACCAAAAGATAAAAATGGGGAAAAGAAGAGAGACCAGCTAGTGCAGAGGTAACGACATGGGAGATGACTGAGGGGTCAAGGGACTGGAGGTGACAGTGTGGATGAAGAGTATAGTTTGATAAGGGACATCATGGGAAAAGGTAGAAAGCCAATAAATTATAGATGGATAAGGAGATTTCAGAATTCATAAACATGAAGCTGGTACATCTGTGGGTGGATGACAAGATCAAGGGGGTATGACCATCTTTGTGCAGAGATGAGGTGAGGTGAAAGAGTAGCTCATGGGAAATGAGGAGGTTGAGAAACTACTACAGGATTTGAGGGACAATCAACATGTATACTGAAGTCCCCTAATATAAGAACAGGAGTTGGGGAGAAGAGAAAAAATTGTGAGCTACATACTGAAATCATTGAAAAAGAAAAGGAAGTAGGCTAGAGGTCTGCAGATAACAACTACCAAGATTTTGACTGGGTAGTAAATATGAATTGCATGAGACTCAAAGGAAGAGAGATTACTGAATAACAGAAGTAGGAAGAAACCCTGGAAGTGGTCATGGAGACTAAAGAATATTCCAACTTCCCCACCCTGACCCAAGTGAGCCAATGGGAATGAGTGAAGGTATATCCAGTACTGGAGAAAATGGTAAGGTGGGCTGTGTTACCCACAAGGAGTCAGTTTTCAGTAACAGCTAAAAGATGGAAGGAGAGGGAGAGGAAAAGGTTTAGGATGAAGGAAAGTTTGTTGCCTGTGGAACAATTCCAGAGGGCTCAATGGAAGGGGTAAGTTTGGTTTGAATGTTGGGGTGGGGACATTGAGGGAAATTGGGAATAAGGAAGCAAGTGGTGGGGCATGGGAAACAGGGTTTCGACCTACAACAGTTCAGAGTCAGTGGGATGTGAAGGGGATGACCAGGTATGAAAATGTTCATCATTGAGTGGACAGCACCACTCCTCTTCTGAAAGGAGGTTAGACTTCAGGCTGGAGACAAGAAGGTACACAGTCAGATTGGAGGCCCCATTTCACTATTTCTCTTCCCTCTGAAGACTGGGGATTAGGAAGGAAACAGTGCAGCAGGACACTGAAGTTGAACCTGTACAGCTGGAAAAGGAAATTCCCTCTCCCCACTAACTTTCCTCTTCCACTTCCTTCAAGAGGCAGGCACAGCAAGAGATGGAAGACTTGAGATCAAAGGAAAGTCAGGTCTGCTCCTCTTTATACTGGAAGTTCTCTACATTACAATTGGGAGATAAGGCTGGCAGCAGGATGGGGAAATTGCCTTGAGCTAGCACAGATGGAGTCAGCCCACCCCAGGCCCTTGCTACCTTCCCCTGGTCTTCCCACATGCAACAGGAGATGGAGAGCTGATAATCAGAGGAAGGTCTCACTCCTCTTCTCACCTAAGCCTGGATAGAGTTCAGGAAGTGCAGCAGGAAATGCTAAGACCATTGGTTCATGGGGAAGTTACTCTGGGGCAGATGGAAGTCATGCAGCCCTATATCACCTCCTTGTCACCTTCTTTTAGGAGATACATATACACCAGGAGATGAAAGGTGCCCATCAGAGAGAAGAGGGCCTATGATAGAGCCCTAAGGTAAACCCACAGAGAGAGATGGCACAAAGATGATGATCCAGAAAAAGAAGATTTCAATGAGTGAGTGAATGAATGAATGAAAAACAAAATTATTAATCACTTTCTTTGTGCCAAGTACTGTGTGTGCTCAGTACTAGGAATACAAAAAGAAAGGGGGTAGAAGTCTCTACTCTCAAAGCGTTTCCATTGCAATTGAAGGAACCAGAACAGATAGGAGGTTTCAGATACAGGACAGACGAAAGGGATCAATGGCCCAACTGGAATGGGAGCTCCGCTCTGGGAGAGCAGGAAATGTCTCATTTTTCTATTTGTATTTCATATGCAA
The DNA here is from genome assembly GCF_028372415.1 of Notamacropus eugenii. NCBI lineage: Eukaryota > Metazoa > Chordata > Mammalia > Diprotodontia > Macropodidae > Notamacropus > Notamacropus eugenii. The sequence goes on along the minus strand of NC_092876.1, from coordinate 429,922,905 downwards.
ATAAATCATGGAGATTGGAGGAGAACCAGAAGACAGCAGTGTCCTCAATACCATGGAAGGAGAGTATTTAGAAAGAGACAGCTCGCACTTCAAAATACCATAGAAATGTCAAGGATGATAACTAAAAAGGCAATCGAATCTGATAATTAAAAGGTTTCTGGCGTCCATGATGAGGGCAATTTCAGGGCAGCAGTGGGGGCATAAAGCATACTGACACAAGTTGAAAAGTGAGTGGGAGATAAGGCAAAGACAGCAATGAGCATAGATACTTTGTTTTGTTTAGTTTTCCTAGAAGTTTGGCTGTGAAAAGTAAAATACATCTGAAAAAGATCTGAGGATTTTAGTGAACCACAAGCTTACTTTGATCACCATCTTCAAGAATTTGAAAGGCTATCAAAAGAAAACACAGTTCTTTTGTACTTGCCTTTCTCCAGTCTCCAAAGGGTTTTTATCAAAGTGCAATGAATTTTTTTGAAAATTTTTTGTTTCTTTTTTCTTGTGGTTTCTCCCATTGGTTCTAATTCTTCTTTACATATCATACCCCATCTTCAGGTGGTGGTAGGGGAGACACGGAGAAAATTTGGAACTCAGTCATATGAAAGAGAATGTTGAAAACTAAAAATAAATTTTTTAAAAGTGCAATTAATTTATTGCAGTATTTTTATCACAGATTAAAACTAGAATTGACCTTAGAACTCCAGTCCAACCCCATCATTTTACAAATGAGGAAACTGAGGCACAGAAGGGTTAAGTGATTTGCCAAGATCATACAGTAAGTTCCAAAGGTGGAATATGTAACCAAGTTCTCTGATTCTAAAGGTTGCATGTGATTTGAATGCAGACTTGTGTTAGACTGTAAATGCTTTAGAAATTCTGAGATGGAAAGATTGCTGAGGGCTGGGGTTGGGGGGAGGGAGTTAAAGCTTTGTAGATAGCCAGAAACACCATGCAGATTTTGACAGGCAGTGAGAAAGCTGAGATAACCAGTTCATATGAATATGGTTCAAGAAGGAGCAGAGGATTCTGGGAGCAGTCTATAAGCATTGTTTACTGCATTTCTAAATGCCAAGTTAAGTGTGCACAGTGCTAGGAATACAAAGAATGGCAAAAACCAATTCAAGGTCTCAAGGAGCTCACCATCTAATTGAGGGGACACCATGTAAACAGCTATGTACAAACAAGATCAGTAGGGGATATATTGAAGATAATCTCAGAAGGAAGGCATTAAAATTGACCACGAATGGGAGATGCTTCTTGTAGGTCACAGGATTTTAGCTGGGGCTTGGAGGCAGCCAGAGAAGCCTGAAGGTAGAGATGAGGAGAGAGAATATTCCAGGCATGGGAGGGGGCAGGGGAAGGGGAGAGGGTGGGAATAGCCAGATAAAATGCTCAGAGTCGGGAGATTAATTGTATAGTACAAAGAACAACATGGTGGCCAGTGGAAGATAAAGTTAAATAAAAAATAAAAAGAAATTTTTAAAAAGTAGAACCAGGTGATGTAGAATCTTTACTGTTAATTTGATATGTTTCGATTCAATATAATTCAATGAGCCTTTATTAAGTGTCTTCCTAAGGCTCTGGAGATACAAAGATAAAAAACAAACAATTCCTGGCCTTCAGAAACTTAATTTTGTTTTCATTGGCTGAGGAAGCAGCTCCAGGCACCTTTGAACGACCATTTGGGACCAAATTTAATGGACAACAGAGAGCTTTGTAGGTCAACTACACTTTCCTGTAAAAATATAACCCAGTGATTTAAAGACAGAATTTCAGATAAGATTTCTCCTAGTATAAAGGTCTTACTATATGATGACTGACAATCTATAATCAAACTATAATTTATAGTCAAACAAAATCAAAGGTGGTCTACTGTACAAAGCATATGGTAAAACCAACTTTTAATTTATATACATCTCACATTCAGTGATTTTCCTACATATATAAATAACATACATAATGGAGAGTCTTATATAAAGGTCTAATTAAACAATTTTTCTTAATTACATATTTTGTCTCTTGAAAAAAATTACTAAGTAGGGAATGCATCCAGTGATTCATCTTCACAGCATTAGAGAATTTTGAGAATTAGCAGGGACCTCAGCCAGGACCTAATCCAACCCAAACATGAAAGGCCTAGTACAGTTTACCTGACAAAGAGTCAACCACCCTCAGTTTGAAGCCTCAAAGGAAGGAGAACCCACTAAGTCTTTCAGGAGGGAAGGAATGAGTATTTATAGGGCACCTATTATGTGCCAGACACTGTGCTAAAGCACTTTTATAAACATTATCTCATCTGTTCCTCTAGAAGCAGCACACTCCTCTTCTAGAGGACTCTAATCAGGAAGTCTTTCCTGACATCAAGCCTAAATTTGCTTCTTAAGACACTTCTACCCATTGTTCCTGGTTCCAAACAGAAGAAAGCTAATTAATTCCTCTTTCATATCATGACTTTTCAAATACTTCCATATAATTATTATTCCTTTTGGGGCAGCTAGGTGAGTAGTGCATGGAATGCTAGGCCTAGAGGCAGGAAGACTCATCTTCCTGAGTTCAAATTTGACCTCAGACACTTACAAGTTGTATCACTCTAGGCAAGTCACTTAATCCAGTTTGCCTGTTTCCTTATCTGTAAAATGAGCTGGAAAAGGAAACAGTTGGCCACTCCAGTATCCTCACCAAGAAAATCCCAAATGGGGTCGCAAAGAGTTGGACACAACTGAACAACAACAATGATCATGCCTTTCACCTGTCTTGCGTTATCTCTTCTAGGGAATAAACATTCCTAGTTCCTTCAGCTGATCCCCCTATCCCATGAACTCCAGGCCTTGTTGCCCACTCTGGACTCTCCTCATCTTATCCATGTCCTTCTTAAACTATGGTTCCCAGAAATGTACACAATAGTCCAGATAAGATCTGATAAGGCCAGAATTCAGAGGAAATCTTGCCTGCTTAGTCCTGGAAGCCACAGCTCTCTCAATAGAATCATGTTCCCCAGGTTCTGTTGGCCACAGCATCCCACCACTGAGTCTATTTGGGCTCAAAATATACTAAAACCTTACATCTTTTTTTCATAAAAACTAAAGTCTAATATCTCTTTTTAGCAATGCAAGGATCCAAGACAACTTCAAAGGACCCATGATGGAAAATGCTGTCCATATCCAGAAAAAGGACTATGGAGTCTGAATGAAGACTGAAGGACGTTATTTGATCTCTCTGTTTTTTTCTTTCTTTCTCATGATTTCTCCCATTGGTTCTAATTCTTCTTCACAACATGACTAAGGCGAAAATAGGTTCAATATGAATGTATATGTAGAGCCTACATCAAATTACATGCCCTCTTGGGTGCAGGAGAGGAGAAAAGGGGAGAAAATCTGGAACTCAAAATCTTATGAAAGTGAATGTTGAAAACTAAAAATAAATGAATATTTTTTAAAAATTACAGTCTAACCATGCCTCCCTCATCTTGTGAAGCTGACTTTTTGAACCCAAATGTGGAATTTACATCTATCCCTTCTGAATTTCTAATTATTAGCTGTCATATACCAACTTAAGTTTTGGGGGTTTTGCTTTTTTGGTTTTGGTTTTTGCTTTTTAACGTATAGAAGGTGGAAGTGAGTTCAGGTAAGTGACGATGGATATAAAACTGTGGCCTGGTCCTATAAAAACAGTGTCAGAAATGCTAAAGGTGAGAAATAAGGTGCAGTTGACAAGGAAAATGAAGGAAAACAAAAAGGGTTGTTTTTTTAAAGCTATCCTGGGAGAAAAAAGGGGGGCCCAATAGAAGGACAGAAGTTTTGCTTGGGGTGGATGCAATGATAATTAACAACAGAGGGAAGGAAGAGCTGTTCAAGTCTTATTTTGCTTCTGTTTTCTATGCTAAAAAATATGACACTTGCCCTGGAAAAGAAAGGACATCAATGACCAAAGGGAAATTGATACCCAAGAGAAGTAAAGAGAGGATGCTAAGACAGAGATCAAAGATGGCAGGGTAGAAACAGGGCCCTGCCAGAGCTTTCTCCCCTCATAAAACCTGTAAAAAATGACTGAACAAATTCTGGACCAGCAGAAGTCACAGAATGATGGTGTGAAGCATGTTTCCAGCCCAAGAAAATCTGGAAGGTCAACAGGAAGGGTCTGTCATGCCAGGCTGGGAGGAGAGTACAGTTCAGCATGAGCTGCACCATCGCAGAAGTAGCTAGAGCATGCCTTAAGGGACTGAATTGCAGATGGCGATGGTGGTTTATAGACTTCTCTACCCACAGAAGTCAGAGACAGCTTCAAAGGTCAACGGGAAGGGTTTCTCACCTGCCTGAGAGGGGAGAGCAGTCTGGCCCCAGCCTTAGCCCAGCTCCAGGATGGCTACAGCCAGGGTTGAAATGAACACGGCTTCCAGAGCCCTCCACTTAACACAGAGTTCAAAAGTCTAGTAATTGGCTGGGAAAATGAGCAAATAGGGAAAAAAACTATAGGTTCTTACTTTGCAAGTGAAGAGGGATTTTCCTATATTATTGACAAGGAAGATCAAAATGTACAACCAGAAGAAGACAGAAGTCAAATTCAAAGCCTCCAAGAAAAATATGATTTGGTCTCAGGTCATGGAAGAGCTCAAAAAGGATTTTGAAAGTCAAGTAAGAGAAGTAGAGGAAAACTGAGGAGATAAATAAGAACGATGCAAGAAAATCATGAAAAATGTGTCAACAGCTTCCTAAAGGAAACTCAAGAATATGATGAAGAAAATAACACCTTTAAAAATAGACTATGTGTGTTCGTCCTTCATTGCCAAAGAAAACCGTACCATCAGAGAAATGATGACATGACTTGCACTTGACTTTGTTTTCAGTGAGGGAGAACTGTGCAAGGTCACCAGCCTCTTTTTCTTCCTGAGTCATCTGGATCCAGTGACCAGATAATTCATCAGGATGACTAGAGACAGCCAAGGATACAATGACAATAAAAGAGGTGGCAGTAGAATCAAGGAGACTTGCAAATGAGTGGGGTATAAGTGACAGAGATGGGAAGGATGACTCCGAAGTTGTGCCTCTGGATGAGTGAAAGGACACCAGGTGTCCTTAACAGAAAGAGAGATATTCAGAGAAAGGGTGTATTGGGGGAAAAGATAACCAAATTATATTTTAGACATGTTGAATATGGGATGCTTATGGGACATCCAGTTTGAAATGTTCAAAAAGCAGTTGTTGATGTTGGATTTCTAGGACTCAGAAAAAAAACAGACTCAACAGATCAATGTGGAAGTCATGTACATAAAGATGATAACAGAACCCACCGAAACTGATGAGGTCCCTAAGAGAGTAATCAGACTTACATTAGCAAAGTAATTGTGATATTGTTATTAATACATGTCAAAGTATATTTATAAAACGTCCTTAGCAGCACAATCAAAACAACATCAATTATAACTCATATTTGGATATAGGAGTGTGTGTCAGGGGTAGGAATCATCTGGTCTGGTCTCCCAAACAACTGCCATGGAACACCATGGAACTTGCAATAATAAATTAGTGAACAGAACCCATAAATGTTGGTTCGAAGAGTCTAGGTATATGAAATATCAAGATATAAATGTGAGTTATTAAGAGCCAAAGGGAGAAAATTAAGCCTATGCTCATTTGGAATGTTTGACACGTACAATAAGTATTTCTGAAACGCATAATTCTCTATATTTTACTGACTCAATATTTCAGGGATATATGACATGTCTTCTGGGAGAATATCTTTCCTGTCTCTAACTTGCAAAGCCTATTCCTTTTTTCTTTCTGGACAGGGTGTCTCCCTCATATATCTGTTTTGCTTTTTTCATATTCAAATTTTTTCCCTTTTAAAGAATCCCTATTGATTTATAGATGATAAGACTGGTTCTGGGAACCCCTTTTCCTTCCTCTATCCAGAAGAGCATGTGGTAATAAGGGAATGACAAGCCCTTTCTCTTCCATAGTGGGTTTACTGATAATAATGAAACAATGGGTTGCTGTTTTTGTTGTTTTGGAGGGGGGAAGGAAGGTTGTGGGGTGGGGAGGGGGGTGGCATAAAGCAGTGATGATCCTGCTCTGGTCAATAAGGCATCATTTGGAGGAAAAAAAATAATAATAAAGGTATGCTTTCCAACCATACTGACTGAAACCCCTCTATACAATAGTAAGTAAACATCACAGTAAGCACAGTAGATCTCCCCAGATACAATATCTCTCCTATAAGCTTTCTGGCGATGAGTCTCTCCATATTTAGCTTGGCTCAACCTAAGTATGTCAGGACATTGCTTAAAACTTTTCCAGCTTGAGCTCTTTGTGCAGTGGTTAAGAACTGGAAATTGAAGGGATATCCATCAATTGGGGAATGGCTGAGCAAATTGTGGCATATGATTGCTATGGAATATTATTGTGTTGTAAGAAATGACAAGCAGGATGATTTCAGAAAAACCTGGAAAGACTTACATGAACTGATGCAAAGAGGAGTGAGCAGAACCAGGAAAATGTTGTTCACAGTAACAGCAACATTGTACAATGAACAGCTAAGAATGGCTCAACTATTCTCAGCAATACAATGATCCAAGAAAAATCCAAAGGACTCATGATGAAAAATACTATCCACCTCCAGAGAAAGAACTATTATTGTCTGAATACAGACTGAAGCATACTATTTTCCCCTTCCTTTCTTTTTGTTTATTTGTTTCTTCCTTCCTTCCTTCCTTCCTTCCTTCCTTCCTTCCTTCCTTCCTTCCTTCCTTCCTTCCTTCCTTCCTTCCTTCCTTTCTTCCTTCCTTCCTTCCTTAGTTCTAGTCTCTCTGTACAAAATGATTAATATGGAAATGTTTTGCATGATACTACATGGATAACCTACATCAGATTGCTTACCATCTCAGAGAAGGAGGGATAGAATTTAGAACCCAAAACATTTTTTAGATGTTAAAAATTAACACTTAATTGGGGGGGGGGGGTAAATATTATTTTTTAAAAAATAAAATAAGGAAAAAGGTTTTCCAGTTTGGTAGAATCTATCAGAACCTGTGCTCTACTCATCATATCCATATGTAGGTGGCATTATGGTATTATGGCTAGATGTGGAAATGAGAAAGAACTGAGTTCCATCTCTGCCAGGTCAGACACCTATTAGCAGTGTGACTCTTCTGACTTAATCTGTCTTTGCCTCAGTTTCTTTCATCTGTAAAATAAGGATAATTAACAACACCTACCTCAAAGGGTTGTTGTGAGGATCAAATAACAACCTATATAAAGCACTCTGTAGACATTCAAGTGCTCTATACATTTCTAGCTATCACTATTATTATTTTTTAATTTGATTTATTTAGTATTTAATTTTTCCCCAGTCATATGTAAAAACAATTTTTAAATTTACTTTTAAAACTTTGAGTTTTCTTCCTTCCCACTCTCCACCCTTCCCCATTGAAAAGGCAAACAATTTTATATAGGTTGTACAGGTGTAGCCATGCAAAACATATCCATAATAGTCATGCTGTATCACTATTATTTTTGAAAGACAATAAGAAGTAATGGATAGAGAGTAGACCTTGATGTCAGGGAGATCTGAGTTCAATTCCTGCATCTGACACACACTACCTGTGTGACTTTAGGCAGTTCATTTCTCATTGCTCCAGAAATCTCTGGAAAAATACGAGGGGAGGAGGAAGCTGAGGTCTAGACTCGGTCCCACAGCTCAAGGCTCAGCCCTCTTCCCACTGCACCATGCTAGATCAGCTGTGAAGGGCATTCCTCACACTGATGAAATCACAAGATTTTTACAAAACACTCTCCTCTCCCTAAAAACAATAAACTTTACATATTGGCATTGGTCCTAATTTTATACCCATAGAGCAAGGTAATGATGCTACAAGAAAGAGGACAAAGGTTTTCATTTACTGATAATAATCAAGAGGCTTAATCTACTGGCCATTATATGTGGAAGGCTTACTTCCACACCTTAATAATTCATATTTAGTGTGTTATTTTCCCCTGTTTTACAGATGAGAAAAATCAGGCTCGTCATACTAGCTAATAAGCATTGGAGGTAGGAACCAGGTATCCTGATTCCAAGTTCAATATTCTCTCTACTAAGTCACAGTGTCTTTATCCAAAATATGAATTTTATAAATATTACCAAAAATATAAAGAAGTACACAGCAGTACACTTAATAACAGGACAGAAAGACGAAAATTCAATTACATTGAAATAGTGAACACACAACAAAAATGTTAGATTGTGAACTCCTTAAAGGCAGGGACTGCCTTTTTCCTCTTTGTGTATCCCCAGCACTTAGCACAGTGCCTGGAACATAAGAAGTATGTACTTAATAAATGTTTACTGACTGTCTAACTATTTGGAATGATTCATTCCCCGAACTATTGGACAAGTAACCTTCCATTTCCAAGTCCCACAATAAAATCCTGCTGGCCTCAAGCAAAAAGTTAATAACTGAAATGTCTTTTAAAAAATCAAATTTACTACAGGCTTTCAGATTAAAAAAAAAATTTCATCTTGACCCACAACACTTTCCCTTTCCACATATTATAACATCTGTAAATGCTAGACTAGGCCTAGAGGACCCCTAAAATAACTTCATGTTATTATCTTTGGAGGATGGTGTTGTCCATTTTTATCACAATGACATTTTAGACCCAAGATCTTTTTTCATGCTCTGGTCTTTTATTATTGAAATAGATGTTTTAATTAATTAGACTGAAATGAAGGCCCATGAAGTTTTCAGGATGTCATTTTATATACACAGAGGATCCAAGAAGATAATGGATTACAAAGGACAGAACCAGATATGTGCGTAAAGGCAAATATTTAACAATATTAGTCTACCCAGGGGGTACAACACACTGTCCATAAACCATAAATCTGAATGTTTCAAGATGAAACCTTTCTAACATAAGTTTTTTATAAAGTAGCTTATACGTGCCTTTTTTTCTGTTACTAGATGGTTGACCATTACCAGAAGAAAAAGTTCAAGAACAAACTCTTCTGTGGAGGAAAAATAAAAAGGATAGAGGATAAGAAAGAAAAAAGGGAGATGGAAGGGAAGAGAGGAGGAAGAGGATGGAAAAGAGCAGGGAGAAGATAGGGAGGCAGAGGGGAGGGAAGAGTGGGAAAGGGGAGAAAGGGAAAGGAGAGAGGAAAGAAAAAGAAGAGAGGAGAGGTGAGATAGGGAGAGGGAGACCAAGGAAAAGAGGAAGGAAGGAAGGAAGGAAGGAAGGAAGGAAGGAAGGAAGGAAGGAAGGAAGGAAGGAAGAAGGAAGGGGAAAGAAAAAGAGGAGAGGAAGAAAGAGAAAGAGGAAGGGAGGGAGAAAGGGAAAACGGAAGAAAGGAAGAATGGGAGGAAAGGAGGGTAGAGGAAGGGATAAAGGGGAAGGAAAAAGAGGAGAGGGCAAAAGGGAAAGAGGGAAGAAGGAAAAAAGAAGGGAGAGAGGAAAAAAGGAAGGAAAAAAGGAAGGAGGAAATGAAGAAAAGAAGGGAGGAAAGATGGGAGAAAAGGAGGATGGGAGGAAGGGAGGAAAGAAAACAGGAAGGATGGGAGAAAAGGAAGGTGAGAGAAAGGGAGAAAAGGGAAGGGAAAAGAAGAAGAGAAGGAGAAAGGGAAAGAGGAAGGAAGAAAGTAAGGATGGATGGATGGGAGAAAAGGAGGATAGTAGGAAGAACAGGAGAAAGGGAAGGTGGAGGAAGGAAGAAAGGGGAAGAGGAAAGGAGGGAAGAAAGAATGAAGGAAAAAAGAAGGAAGGAAAGGAGGGAAGGAAGAAAGGAAGGAAGGATGGGAGAAAGGGAGAATGGGAGGAAGGGAGGGAGAAAGGGGAAGGAAAGAGAGGAAGAGATGGAGAAAGGGAAAGAGGAAGGAAGGAGGGAAGGAAGGAAAGAAGGAAGGAAGGAGAGAAGGAAGGAAGGAAGGAAGGAAGGAAGGAAGGAAGGAAGGAAGGAAGGAAGGAAGGAAGGAAGGAAGGAAGGAAGGAAGGAAGGAAAGAAGGAAGGAAGGAGAGAAGGAAGGAAGGAAGGAAGGAAGGAAGGAAGGAAGGAAGGAAGGAAGGAAGGAAGGAAGGAAGGAAGGAAGGAGGACAAAGTACTTTTTCATTCCTCTTATGTTAATGTATACAGCCGTGACTTGCACAGATGGCACAGAGAGGTGGGGGGCAGGGCTGCTCGGGCATGGGGCGAGCCCACCAACACAAGGGTGGCGGTAGGCTTTACGTGTGCCCCTGCTGACTTTCTCTCACCACGTCGCATTACACACCTAAATCACGTTGGTTCCCTCTGCCCTGGGGGCGCTGCGGCGTTGTGAGACACAAGGAGAGAAACTGAGAGATATTCAAACAACCAAAACCAGCCAACACGCCCCTCTGCCCACGCACTCGGCTGGCAGTGCGCCCGCTCCGAAGAGCGGGGCGGCGGCAGGGCAGCTCGGGGTGGGTGTCCCCCGGAGCATTAAACCGCTCCTGGGGGTGGGCGTTAAGGAGCAGCTGCAGGAAGCCCGCGGTCGTCGCCGGCGTGGGTGCCCTCCAGTGCCCGGCTCCTCTCCGCAGCATGCCCAGCCGGGCCTGTGCCCCTTCTTCCCCAGCCAGCTTTACTCACGTTCTTGTTGAAGGTATATCCCGGCAGCAGCGGAAGGGACATGGTGCGGGGTCCGGGCAGGGCCGAGAGGACGCTGCCGAGAGGCTCCCCCGGAGGCAGAGAGTGCTTAGCGTCCCGTTGCCTAGAGACCGCCTCTGACGTCACCGGGCTGAAGGGGGCGTGGCCTCTTTGGGGAGATTGGTCCCTGACTCCCGGACATGGGCAGGGCTCGGAGGGATTCGTGCCCTTCTGACCCATGCCAGCCTTCCAAAGTTCACTCCGCACTGACTTTCCCAGCTGTGTGTCCCTTCTCCATGTTTGCAAATGAAGCCATACAGATGTGCTCTTTGTAAACCTTAAAATGTGTAAATGTTACTATGTATCACATGATGTGTCAATGTCTGTTGTAATTGTAGAGTTCATTTATTGCCATTATTATCTTATCTTACTCATTCCAGCAACAGTATTCCTCCTAAACATGCGAACGCATCCAGGCTTTCTATCCACCCACCTATGCTCTATAATATAAGCTCTTGGCTCTTAGTAGATGCTTGTTGACGCTTTTCTATTAATTTTCTCCATTTTATCCTGGAGATAGCTTGATTGTACATAGCTGTTTGCATATCGTCTTTTTCCATTAGACTGTGAGCTGGAGAGCATGGATAGTCTTTTACCTTGTAAAAGGTATCTCTTACAACGTATCTAGGGCATTGAGTGCAGTACTTGATACATAATAGAGTTTTTATTGACTGACTCGACTCACACAAACGTGTAGGAAGATTCCCAACTTGTACTTGCACAGACCTGCGTCCTGTGATCACAGGAATATCATGTTTCATCTACACAAAACTGCTACATATTTAATAAATCCACTCGTGGTCACTTTGGAGTTCCAGTCCCAACTATCTCTATTGGATTCTTCCTACTGGAGCTCTCACAGACTGCTCAAACTCAAAATGTCCTATACAGAATTTATCTTTCTCCTCAAACCACCCTTCTTTCTAAATTAGTTCAGAATCATCTTTGACCCTTCGCAGACCTTCCCCCTCCTCCTATATCCAATCAGTTGCCAAGTCCTATGATCTTGTGTTCCCTTTCTCTCCTTCCATATGGTCATTACCATATGGAATCCATCATTACCTTTCACCTGGATTATTTTAATTGCCCCCTGATTGATCTCAAGTCTCCACCTTCTCCAATTCACCATCCACACATTGGCCAAAGTATCCTAAACCAGGAATATAATCATGTTACTCTCCTGTGCAAAGAATTCTAATTCCCCCCGTTGCCTCTAAGATAAAATAACTTGTACACTGGTATTGATAGCCATTTATAATCTTACTCCCATCTACTTTTCTAGGTACTTTTCTACCTTGTTGTCCATTACTCTCCTTTATGCCCTCTGTCTTCCAGTCAAACTGACCTCTTTGCTCCCACTTTCTACCTTTTATAAAAAATATTTTTTCAATTTTGTGTAAAAATTTTTAACATTCATTTTTTAAAATATTGAGTTCCAAATTCTCTCCCACCATACCCTCAACCCTCACTGAAAAGGTGAGCAATTTGATATAGGTTACATATATACATGCAAAAGATATTTCCATATTAATCATGTTGTGAAAGAAAACACAGCTTCTCTTTCCCTCCGAAAAAAACAAGAAAAATATAAAAAATATTTTTTAAGTATACTTAAATCTGTCTTCAGACCTCATCAGTTCTTTCTCCAGAGGTAAATAGCATTTTTTCATCATAAATTCTTTGGAATTGTCTTGGATCATTGTATAGCTGAGAATAGCTAAGTCATTCACTGTTGTTCATCATGCAATATTGCTGTTAGTGTGCACAGTGTTCTCTTGTTTCTGCTCACTTCATTTAGTACCAATTAATGTAAATCTTTCCAGGTTTTGCTGAAAGCATCTTGCTCACAATTTCATATGGTTCAATGGTATTCCATCAAAATTCTCTACCACAACTTCTTCAGCCATTCTCCAATTGATACGCATACCCTCAATTTCCAATTCTTTGCCATCACAATAAGAGGGACTGTATTTTGATACATAGAGGTCCTTATAAAATAAATCTCTTTGGGATATAGACCTAGAAGTGGTATTGCTGAGTCAAAAGGTATGCACAGTGTTATAGTCCTTTGAGTGTAATACCAAATTACTCTACAGAATGGTTGGATCAGCTCATGACTGCACCAAGAGTTCATTAGTGTCCCAATTTTTCCACATCCCCTCCAACATTTGTCATTTTTCTTTTCTCTCAAATTAGCCGATCTGACAGGTATTACTCAATACCTCAGAGCTGTTCTAATGTGCATTCCTCTAATCAGTAGTGATTTAGAGAATTTTTTCACATGACTAAAAATAGCTTTGATTTCTTCATTTGAAAACTGCCTGTTCACATACCACCTTCTGCCATTTATCAGTTGAGGAATGACTTTTATTCTTAAATATTTGACTCATTTCTCTTATATGTGAGAGATGAGGCCTTTATCAGAGAAAATTGCTATAAAAATATTTTTTTTTGCTTTCCTTCTAATCTTGACTACATTGGTTTCATTTGCACAAAAAAGCTTTTAATTTAATATAATCTAAAGTATCCATTTTACATCCTGTAATATTCTCTATCTCTTGATAGGTAATATAATTCTTTCTTTATCCATAGATCTAACAGGAAACCATTCCATGCTCCTCTCATTTGCTTATGGTATCACCTTCATGTCTAACTCATGTACACATTTTGATCTTATCTTGGTACAGAAGTTCCCAAAGTTACTTGGTCTTTCAAAAAAAAATTACAAAGTGCCCCCCTGGCAATCTACTTTCTTTAATCCTTTCATGGTTTGTTGAGTTTTTCCTACTATTGTTTTTAAATTTTCATCATTTCAAAAAATACCTCCCTCTGGATTCAGGGGACAGTATTGCCCACTTTGGGGACCTATGGACAGCATTAAATGTCATTCTTTACCTACTTTCTGTCAAACTTCTTTCCAGTCTTCCCAACAGTGTTTTTTTTTCCAAATAGTGAGTTTTTCTCCCCAAAGCTTGGATCTTTGCATTTATCAAACATTAGATTCCTATGGTCATTTACTACTGTGTATTGTGTACCTAGTCTATTCCACTGATCCACCAGTCTATTTCTCAATCAGTATCATATTGTTTTGATAATTACTTCTTTGCAATACAGTTTCAGATCTAGCATGGCTAGGCTGTCCTCCATTTATTTTCATTAAAATACCTTAATATTCCTGACATTTTGTTCTTCCAGATGCATTTTGCAATTATTTTTTCTAGCTCTATTAAATAGTTTTTGGTAGCTTGATTGGCATGCAGCTGAATAAGTGAATGAATTTAGGTAGAATTGTCATTTTTTATATTGACTCAACCTACTCAAGCAATTAATATTTTTCTTGTTTATATCTGGCTCTATTTGTGTAAAAAGTATTTTGTCATTGTGTTCTTACAATCCCTGAGTTTGTCTTGTCAGGCAGACTCCCAAGTATTTTATATTGCCTATAATTATTTTAATTGGAATTTCTCTTTCTATGTCTTGCTGCTGGACTTTGTTGGTAATATATAGAAATGCTGATGACTTATATGAGTTTATTTTATATCCTGCTACTTTGGTAAAGTTGTTCATTGTTTCAACTAGTTTTTTTATTATTAATTCACTAGGACTTTCTAAGTTTGCCATCACATTATCTGCAAAGAGGTATACTTTTGTTTCCCCATTGTCTGTTTCTATTCCTTCAATTTCTTTTTCTTCTCTTATTGCTATAGCTAGCATTTCTGTAACAGTAACGAATAACAATGCTGATACTAGGCATCCTTGCTTCACTCCTGATTTTCAGAGAAGACTTCTAACTTAATCCCTGTTATAAATAATACTTACTGATGATTTTAGACACTAATTTTCATTTTAATCTAAACTCCATCTATTCCTGTGCTTCCTAGTGTTTTTAATAAGAATGAGTATTGTATTTATCAAAAGGTTTTTCTGCATCTATAGAGATAATCATATGATCTTTGTTGGTTTTGTTATTGATACGGTCAATTACACTGATCATTTTCCTAATATTGAACCACTCCTGCATTTCTGGTATAAATCCTGCTTGCTCATAATGATATGTTGTGATATAATGCTATAATCTGCTTTCTAGTATTTTATTTAAAATTTTTACATCAATATTCCTTAGGAAAATTGGTCTATAGTTTTCTTTCTCTGTTTTTGCCCTTCCTGGTTTAGGTATCAGTATCATCTTTCTGCTGTAAAAAGAATTTGATAGGATTCCTTCTTTGCTGATTTTTCTAAATAGTTTATATAGCATTGGAATTAATTGTTCTTTAAATATTTGATATAATTCACTTGTGAATCCATCTGATCCTGGAGATACAAAAAGAGGCAAAACACAGATCCTGTCTTCAAGGAGCACACAATCCAATGGGGGAGACAAAATTAAAAAAAAAAAAAACAACATACAAATAACCTACATATAGGATAAATAGGAAATAATTAACAGAAGGCAGGCACCAGAATTAAGAAGGGTTGGGCAAGGTTTCCTGTATGAGATGAGATTTTAACTGGGACTTGAAAGAAACCAGAGAAGCCAGTATACAGTAGGGTTTCTTTACTTCATCTGAATAAATTCAAATTTATTAAACTCCTGCTGTACACCATTTATGGTGGCATTGAGGTTCTGGGAAGCAAAAAAAAAAAATGAAATAGGTCCTGCCCTCAGAAAACTTATATTTTAATAGGTAAAAAACATTTACACATATAAAATGTGCTCCGAATAATTGCTGAACAAGTACGACATAATGTGCAAAGGCATTTTTTTCCTGGGCAGTACTAGAAACAGAGGGCAAGGCCTTCGGTGTAAAAGGCAGCTTTTGATCTGAGTTTCAAATACCAACCATGCTAAAAGGCAAATCTCTTAGGTTTTGAACAAGCCCATCAGGGCATGCTCAAATACATCAACTAATTAGAAAAATATTTGTCAGTGTAATTCCAATTTATTCAGTGATTTTCAAGGCCTCTTTATACCCCTATAGTTTTTGATTGGTGCATGTTCTCACTTGGTTAAGGTAGTAGGGCATAGCACCTTATCCCTTTTAAGTGGCATTATTCAATCAATCTTCTCCCATCTTTATCTTGAAATACATGTATAAAGAGATGAATGCTACATGGGTCAGAAATCAGAATGCGGGCAATATATAATACAAAATGCTATGAGATCTTATCAGGAAAACTCTCTTCTACCTAGGGCAATCAGGAAGAAAAAAGCAGACAGATAGGTGGAATGAGAATCAAGTTTCCTAATACTTTTTACAAAAGGGTGTGTGTGTGTGTGTGTGTGTGTGTGTGTGTGTGTGTGTGTGTGTGTGTGTGTGTGTGTGTGCGCATGTGTGTGTGTGTTTCATCAGTCATATGTTTGTTATGTAATGATAATACATGGCTCCTGTGATGAAACCACTGCCTAACCCTGTTTTAAACTGTTTTATTATGTGCCAAATCTTTTTAAAATGTGCAATAGGAAAAAGGAAAAGGCTTTTTTTACAAAAGTACATATCAAAAATCCAAACTAGAGTTATAATATGTTCTTGCATGGTTAATAAAACTAATTCTGGGCCAAATATTCATATATCAAGAAGGAAGGAGAGGACATGGTGCTTTGAATGGCCGTAGCACTGTGGTTGCTAAGGTACTAAAAATAAATTTTCCATAATAGGAGATAGTCATGGAAATGATATAGTACATGACACCAAGTTCTTTGTGTCTTGACTATTCAGGATAAAAATTATCAGAAAGAAATTCTTCTCATTGAACTGAGAAAGAACAAAGACCTCTAGGGAGATGGATTTAAGATTCATTGGGATTGTTAAGAGGCAATATCTGTGATAAGCATCTGATAGCCAAGCTATGTAAGGAATTAAGACAAATCTATAAAACCAAAAGCCATTTACCCAATGAATGAGTCATTGGAAGATATGAATAAAAAGTTCTCAAGAACTGCCTGCTATTAACAATATGTGAAAAATTGCTCCAAATCATAAATAATAAAAATGCAAATCAAAAACCTAATTGACAAAGATGAGAAAATATAGAAATAATCTATGCTGGAGGAGTTATGGGAAGAAATAAGCAAAAATATACTGTTGCTGGAACTATGAATTGGTCTAACTATTCTGGAAAGTGTTTTGTACTTGTGCTAAAGAAAATGTTTAAATGTCCCTTTGACCTAAAGATCCCATCAGAAGGGTTCCAGAAATCTCAAAACATTCATGACATCATTTTTTGTGACAGCAACAAAGAATTGAAAATATTGATGTGGGAATGGCTGAATCAACTGTGGTATATTAACATGATAGAATATTATTGCATTGTAAGAAATGATGAATATGAAGAATTCATGAAAAAAAGGATGACATATGAATTGTTAAAGAGGTAAGTAAACAAAACAAGGAGAATGATATACACAATGATTACAATGACATTAACAGAAAGAATAAAAAATGAAAACTCTATCATTATAATGACCAAACTTGACCCCAGGGAGTTGAGAAGATATACCTCCCCCCCACCCCTTTGCAGACTTGGGAACTATGGGTGTGGAATATTGTATATACAGATACAACAAAAGTCTTGGAGAGTTGTGTTGAATGCTTCTTTTTCTTCCTTTTAAAATCATTATTTTAGGGAGAGATCTCTGGATAGGGGAGAGAGATATATTAGGAAGCAAATATGATGCCAAAACAAAAGAAGATATAAAGATGAGATAAAAAATTTTTAAAAACATTGCTGAGGAACAAAAATGATGCCTCCATCTGATAGAAAGCTTGCTTGTGTTAGTTCTTAATCATTCCTATCAGCTGAATTTAGAGCCTCACTCAAATCTAATTCAGTTCCAAGTCATCTCTCTAGTGTCATGGTCCTTTTCCAGAACCAAGGACCAACCACAACTTGTAAGTAGTCTGAGCTGCCCCAATGGGGACCCAACTGGCCAGTTCCAGTTGGGCAACTCAGCTCTTCCTCTGCTCCCCTTCCCTCCCCTACTCTAACCTGAGCGGCTTCTGCCCAAAAGAAGGTAAATTTTGATGACTGAAACCTACCTAGGTAACTTGAGGTTTACTGGCAAGATTTCTTTCTTAAAGACCATACCCAAATCCAAATTTACTCTGGATCTCATTGATTGGACAACGATGGGTCCCTGCCTAAGCACCACTTATCTAATTCCTGAGGTTAAGCACCATAGCCTATGGTACCACTGGTGATAGTTATTAAAACTACTCACTTTAAAAGGAAGTTAGAAGCCCCTCAAGGATTTGCTTATAAAAAAAATCTAGTTATTCGATGACAACAAACATAAAAGTTATCAAAGCAAACAGTCTATTACATCTCACTTCCATATGCAAATTACTGCTATTCTTGTGATAAATTACCTCTGTCATTCAATTTTGTGAGTATATGTGAAGAAGCAGGTTAAACTGAAACTAGCTCATCAACCTGTTCACTGTTCTAGGAGGACAGAGAGCCCTAATGGGAAATAAAGATTGTCTCAATTTATGAGTCTGAGAGAGACAGAGATGACAGCAGCAGGGAAACAATCGATCAATCATTCAATTCATTAAATAGTTAAGTTTATTTTAATATAACTTACAATTTAATTATTTTATTTTTTATTTTAATATATTGCTTAAATGTGTTAAATTTCTTAAATGTTCCTATGAGCAGCTCCTGTATTAGGCATTGGATACACAAATACAAAGATTGAAATAATTGAAATTTAATGGTTTGATAGTACATGGTGGGCATGTACTAACTGCCTTGCAAGAGGGGCCTAAGTCACTGGAGATCCTTGAAGTTGTCTTCTCTCCAGTTTGGGAAAAGAAGAAGCTAATTCCTGATCAGGACTAGAGAGTAGAGGTCTGTAAAATATAATGTATAACTAGGATACAGGTTACAGAGCTATAGTGTCAAGAGAGCCAAAGTAGAATTGAGAAACCGGAATCAGCATAGTTCAAAGTAATTAGCAAATTCCAGCATCAGGCTCACCTTCTTGGCTCTTTTCTAACTTGTACTTTAACTCATGGATTAAGTCCTCAAAGGGCAGCTGTCACTTTCAGGTTTCAAGGTACCCTGTGATTGTATAATCTTAAATCTACAGCTCATGAATCCCCACTGGTGAGCTTCTCCTTAAAAGTCAGCCAGTAGACACAAATAACTTGAAGTTTAATAACAGTAGCTATAAAACAGTTGTGTCCCCCCAAGGGTCTCCCACAAATGCACATAGCTGCTATGAAAAAAACAAGTGGGCATAGATTTAGAGTACAATGGTAGTAAGGCACACATGTAGGAAACAGATGTGGTCAAGGCAACCCATGCTTCTGGAAGTGGGCCTCAATTTCCTTTCACTTCTTGTGGAGTCCTCATACAACACCCTGTAGGTGCAGTTGTTTCTCAGTTTGGCTCCTAGGGTCTGCTTTTCTCTGAAGCTTGATTCTCAATTTCCAGGTCTTGTTGTTCCTTGAATCCAGAAAGATCTCTTCTCTGCTGCTAAGAGTGACATTGCTTTAAGTTGCTTCCTTGCTATTTCTGTTTCTATGTTTCTGTCTATAGAGTGTGTGTCTCTTTTCCCTACTTTATGTGGCTTATGGGGGGTGGGAGAGAGAAAACCAATTCCTTTCTCCCAAAAGGTGAAAAGATTTTCCCTTTAGTGGTTCAGTTCTTTCTGACTCCTGCTTGAACTGCTGCAGAACTTGTGAACTCAGCCTTTTTAAGAGCTGCCAGTAGTGTGGCCAATATTTGTCCAGCCAATGAACAATTTAATCAAAGCAAATTCCTTCACACTTTGTAAAAGAAAGGCAGGATGTAAGCAGTCCCCTGCTAGAACTGAGACTCATTTGGTTTAGAGAGAACCTTTTATCTCAGACAGATGGAAGATGTAGCTCTCTCTCTTCAGCCTGTACCCCTCCTCCCTTCATCAAGGCTCAGTGGTTGAGGGTCTCAAATCTAGAACAGCAGCAGCAGGAGAGAGAGAGAGAGAGAGACAGACAGACAGACAGACAGACAGACAGAGATGGAGACAGAGAGAGAGATCCTCATTCTGAGATGGGAAGAAAGAGTGGAATCGATTCCACTCAGCCCTGAGGAAGTAAGGACTCGCTGATGGAGGGGGAGTTAAGACCCTGGGTTAAGGGAGGGAACTATGGTAGGCCCTGCTTTGCTCAAAGTAACGGCTTTGTTAATCCTATACTATTCTGGGAAACAGAACTGTCTCCTGCCCTGACAACCATAAAAAAGAATGGAGATATCCTATACTAGACATGTAGTCAGACAAGTGTCCCTTTGCTAGGGGAGCCACAGTGACCCAAGAAGACTTATGATAGAGCCTTCCATTTATTTCTGCATTCCTCTTTTGATAACATTCTCTTATTGGGTCACCTGGCATATAGATCCTTTACACATTCTACTTGTGCCTGCTCACTTTGAAAAGACATAATAAATTAAGCAAACTCTTTCAAATAGTTCCTTCCAGGAGAAACGTTTTCATATTTCAAAAATGGATAATATAGGATATTAATGCCTTTGTATTTTATTAACATATTAATACTACTGTACCTCTGCTATCTACTCCATTATTTTCTGTGCTTACATCAATTGGTTGGGGATAGGACAAAGCATCAATTAGTCAAAGACCAATTATATAGCTCTACCTTCCCCCCACCCCTCAACACATAAAAGACATTAAATACCAAGGTAGACAATAAGTGGATGAACTTGGCAAAGATTGCTTTGAATTTGCCACAGGGAACATAGATACTTTTAGGCCTGACCCTTCATGTATGATCCTTACAGGCCTATCTGTATTTGATCACGTCCTCAGGAGTCAGTGACTCAGGAACTGACTCACTAGGTAGATGGTTTGTCCAGCATCCCATGTTCTGAGGTCTTCCCTAACTTTGATCTTTAAGGGGCTAGTAGAGAGGAGTAAATCATCTCTTGGAAGAACCCCAAGTGACACCACAAGTTGTCACTGGGAGGAGCCAGTATAAGAAGAGTGTGAAGACCTGGGTCATGGTATCATAGAGACATCTCAGGCATGAATTATGAATTTAGTTGCTGAATGAAGCTAACCTGCAATAAAAAGACAGCGATTCTCTTCCCCAACCCCTTTCCTACAAGGAACAGCCAAACTAGGTTATTCATTCCCTTTTTAAAATTTCCTTTTTCTCCATACTAAACTAGCTGGGAGATTTGGAAACATTAGTTTTTCAGTTGTTTACTTTCAGGATTAAGTCATTATCTTATAATAAAACTTTGAGCCAACAAAAGACTCAAAATATATATTACTTAATATACAGAAATAGCTAAAAGAGAAGATGAAGAATTTCCCCGCTTGGTGAAGGGAATATTGTCTTTGCTCAACAAGAGCTGGGAAGGAGGCCAGAACTGAGGTGGGCAAAGTGGTGTTATGTGCCACAAATCTTACAGAAACAAATAGGAACTAAATATTTTAAAATATCCTTTTTACAATATGGATAATTTTATAGAAGAAATAATGAGCTCAGGAAGTCAGCATGCTGGGGAAAATCATTCACCATCTCTTCAGTAAGTGGTTCCTTGGTGTATTTCAAAGACACTCACCTCTAGAGGGAAAAGAAGCAAGCATGGTAGCCTACCTGGAGAAGACCAAAGGTGCATGTGAGATTGGCCTAGTGATGCTACCATACGCAACCAGTAATGCTATGAGGGCCTGCACTCACTCATGAACATCCCCGGGTGGTTAGATCAGAATTCACCTGAGCCACAGAGATCATTTTGGTTCCCGGTACCATCTTTGATATCTGCAATCTTGAAAGGTAGAAAAAAAGAAACAAGTAAATTGCTTATTACTCAGATAGCCTCAGTTTGACTTTTAAAAATTGGTTATAATTGTTAACCTCTAAAAATGATTTTTTGGGGGGATAAAGAGCAATGTCATATGCTAACATTCAATAAATCTACTAGAAATCAGTATATTGTCAACTATGAAGTGCTAAAATTAGATGGGTATATAATATATCAGATTGTTCCATAAATAGTAAAAATATTGTTCAAGTTTTTGAAATCATTGAAATACAGAAAATAGAAATTCACATTAAGAAATTATTGGGGGGGGGGGGCATGTCTACACTGCCCAACTAGAACAAGATACAGAACGGCAAAGATATTTGTGAAGCTCCATTAGCGTGGAGTGCATTTGATTTGTGGACCTGCAAAACTCTGTGACCAGTGCTTGGTCTGTCATCAGGCCCATGAGCTGTCACTCAGGCACTACAAACACTGCTGGTGTTCTCTGGATCAAGTGCAGTGTCAGAGATGCACCCACACCAGCTCAAACTAACTCAGCGTGAGCATTTCCACCCCAGAAATCAACAAATGTTGCAAATCAAGGCATGATTTATTGTTTTATTGATTGTGTAGACTTAACAAAGTTATGGAGAAAATGCTAATAATGCAGATTAAATTTTAAAGTGTTATGAGCACTTTTTCCCAGAGAGCCAGTAGTTAAACATTTCCTAGCAAATTCCTGCTGTATGTCTTCAACAGGCTTCTGAGCTACCACAAAGATTTCAAAGTACATCTCTTATCTTTACAGTCATCACTTGAGTCCTTATTAACTGTGTTTCTCAAATTCCATAGAGAGCCAGTGATGAGCATCTCAGTTTCTTTCTTCCTTCCTTTCTTCCTACTTTCCTTCTTTCCTTTCTTTAGCATTGGGGTTAAGTGACTTGTCCAGGGTCACATCACTAGTAAATGCAAAGTATCTGAGGTCAAATTTGAACTCAGGTCTTCCTGACTCCAAGGCTGGTGCTCTATCTACTATGCCACCTAGCTGCCCCACCTCAGTTTCTTTTAACCACATCAATTAGCTTTTATAAAAGGGTATTTAATTCAAAGACATAACAAGAACAAAACATGTAGACATTTTCCTAGGCATCTAGGTGGCACATCAGATAGAAGGCCGAACTTGGAGTCAGGAAGACCTGTGTTCAAATTCTGCCTCAGATATTTCCTTAGCTTTATGACACTCTCCCAGCCTGAGTTTCCTGTAAAATGGGAAGAAAATAATAGTACCTACCTCACAAGGTTGCTGTGAAGATCAAATGAAATAATGCATATAAAGTGCTTTGCAAAACTTAAAAGCTATGTAAATGCTATTAGCATTAATATTCATATTCAAATATTAATATTTCCCAGCATATACACTCCCCTGTACACATCTTGGGGTGGGGAGAAGGTAGAATCTAATGAACTCAGTTTCTACATAACCTTAGCCCCACCACATTCTCATCTATTGGAGGAGACCTTGTCTTAACTTCTCCTGGGAGGACAATTGGAAAGTCATCCTAAAGACTGCCCCTTGCTCCCCCAGGAATGTATGATGCCTTGACTGAAAAAGGTGGCTTGAACTCCCAGATTCTAAGGCTTGCCCTGCCAACCTTTAGAGACTCCCCAGGTAGGAAAACCCAACCACTCCCTCAACTGGATAGCATGAACAAAGAAGTTACTGAGATTCCCCAGAAGTCAATGAGGACAAAGAGATAGCTGAAGCTGCCAAGCCTTTGTGAAAGTTTGCATTCAAGCCTTCTCTTTGTTAGGTGGTTAACCAATGAGAACCAGCTATAGAAAGTCTACATTTGCTCCACAGTCTGTCTCTCCAAGGTACTTCCCTTATATATTATCTTCTGGAAATAGGCTTTCTAGGTTCTCCATATGAAGAGAGTCTATGCCGGGTGTTTTCAACATACACCAGACCCTATTACATAAGGAAATGATCCACTGATCTTTTGGACTTGACCTCTAACTACTTTCCATGATTTCTTTTTCCTTGTATACCCCTTCTCCCCAGGGATATTGTTATGGATGGTTGGGGAAACTGGAATGCTTAGCACAAAAAACATTATTTGGTTTTCCCCAGGGCTTCTGACCCTGGACAGATATCTTAGACATTTCATTCCACCTAGATGCCATGTAGCCATCTGTAGAGAGAGAAGCTATCTGAAAAAATAGAAGAGAAGGACTACGAACCCTGTTGACCTCTTTTCTTTTCTTGCTGAATCATCAGGGAACTGAAGACTTAGACACTGCCCCTGACACAGAAAGCAAGAAAAACAAAACTGAGATCTTATGCTATGCTGTAGTGTCACATGAATGGAGGCAGGAAGATACATAATTAGTCTGGCCACAAACCGACAGACCCGGATTGTTAAAACTACCATCGTTGTTCATCCCTTGTCCTCCAAGAGGACCAGTACATCACAGTGGTGATGTCTTGACTTGGGCATGAATTGGATTGAAGTCATCAGCTTCACTCTCTCCTCTAAAGTCATGGAAGTCTAGTAGCAGGACATAAGATGACTGGTGATGGTCCAGAATACAATGGGTGACCTTAACCTTTCTAAAATGGAGTCTCTCTTGGGCCACAGTTTGTCTGAAGCAAGGCCTTATCAATGAGTAAGGGCTACCAAAATTTAGTTCATAATACCTGTCTTCCCCTAGCTTCACGGAAGCAATCCACAGGGAAACGTCTCCTCATTTGCCTCTTTCTTCCCAATTCCGTCTATGCCTAGAAGAACAAGTAGGGGGAAGGAAGAGATTCAACCACTGTCAGCTGCACATCTTAACTCAGGCTGCTGCACTTGTATTTAATATTTGTTTGCAGTTTTATATTATTTATAATCTCTGTCCAAGTATATGGCCATTTGCAATGTTTTTAGTCCAAACTACTAAATGTGCAATTTGAGAGTGAAAGGTGAGAACTTGCCCCAAAGGGAGAGGGAATTTTCCTCAGTAAAGTCTGAGATAGGGACTAAGAGCTGATCAAAGAGAAAATTTCTGCAATTTTAGTAATGTATTAGCCTATTCAAACCTCAGACTACTTTATGAACCTGCAGAGAGAATCAATGAGGAAACAAGCCAGTAGCTGTGAGTGTGTGGAAGCTGATATGTTTGTTTAAGTAAATACATCCTGCATACAGCACACAGTTAACCCCCCTCCCTCAACTAGTTATATATGAGAGTCTAGCATCTGAGATTTAGGGTTTTTTCCTTTTATTACTGGCACTGCTTATTTATATTTACTTTAAAGCAGGTTTGTATCATGGAGACATTATTTATTCCCTTGATGCATTTGAGATTTAAGCTGAATTTTAGTTTGGTATTCTTACTATTTACTCATTTTTTTTTCTTTTGCTTTTTTTCTTTCAGATGCTCATTTTTTGAAATGTATTCTTGTCCGTTCACCAAATTTTTTTCCAGTTCTGCATATTTCCAGCATCTTGTTTTCTTGTGTTTTTTCATTTTTCTTGTTTCAGTTTTTTCTCCATGAATATCCCCTCTCATGATCAATCCACTGAATTAAGAGTACTATTATAAATGCTCAGTGCCTGTGATTGCTGCTGACAATCCATTAACAATATGTGTTTTGAGCATGTGCATGAGATTGGTTTATTGAGTATTATTTGCCTTCTCACACTTAATATTTTTATGTGAGTAATGTTACGATACCACTCTTCATATGATGTCATTTTTGATAGCACTGGTTTATATACCTCCCTTTTTTAAATTGCTGTATGGAAATTAATTACATGCAACCATTGCTTTATTGTATTACTACCGGGTGGTGCTACATCTGTAATACTTAATTCAACAATATTGCTTTGCTGAATGCAAACACTATGTTATGATTACTTGAAATAATGAATATAGAGACACATAGAGGTATCTTAATATTAGGAGTAGATCTTGAATATAAAAATTAAGATATTATAAAGTCATTCAAAAGGGTTGTGAAAGATTTGTACAAGCATAAAGAAATTTATAGCTGAGTCAGATCATGTCTACCCCAAAGAAATCTGTGAACTGTTAGACCCATACAATTATTCAAAGATTCCTCACACCATGGACAGTAGGAGATAGTATCTGGAAATTGATTTCCAAACCTCTCACTGATGAAGAGGAGTTTATCAAAATCTGGGAGACCTTATTAGAAGAGTAGACTTGCCAACAGGAAGGTTAAAAAGCATGCTTAAGTCATAAAAAGGCATGTCTGAGGCATAAAAATATGTCTCACCTACAGGTGAGACTAGTTTTCCTACGCTGTAGGGATATAAGCTATATATATAGCATATAGGGATATTATAGACAAATATTAAGAATCTCCTTGGAGAAAGACCCATGTGTCTGTGGGTAATAAATATGGGATGTTTGGATCAGTCATGTGATAAAATCATTATATAATACCATTAGGCAACAGAGTTACAAAAGCAGGGGCACGAGGGAAGGGTGAGTAATAGGAAACCTTAAAGGATCAGTTTTTGAACATGTGCAAGGCTAGAAAACTACACAGCCTGGACTCATAAGACAAGCAGGCTTACAAAGACTAGAGAGGCAATTTGGTGCTAACGGGACACTAAGGGGGAAAAATGGGTGTGTGTATATATATATATAAAATATATATTATATATATCCATATGTGTATATAATGTGTATGCATATGTGTGCATATGTGTGTATATGTATATACATGTATATATACATATATGCCAAATTTATCCTTTCCAGCATCAGCACAATGATAAAATGCTATTGCAGTTTTTAATTCACATGAATACTCAATAATAAAGACACAGAGAGAGGAGTAATAAAACCTAAAGAAGCAGATCATGAGGTCAGACTAGAACAAGTGCAGATCCTAAGGTTATTTAAGCAGTAGAAGGTCTTCTAGAATACTTTGAAGACATTTTTACACTGAGGAGAAGGACATATTAGCAACAACATCTACTAAAGTCCCTAATGGGGCAGCTAGGTGGCCCAGTGGCTAGAGCCTGGGATCCAGAGGACCTGAGTTCAAATGTGGTCTTAGACACTTACTAACTGTGTGACTCAAATCACTCCAGTATCTTTGCCAAGAAAACCCCAAAGTCAGACATGGCTGAAAAACAATTGAACTGAGAGTTCACCCTCTCTTGCTCTTCCTTATTCTACCCCCTGTGTTGTCACTTGTGACTTCAAGGTTTCTGACCCCTCAGGGGGCTCTATACACAATAGGGAAATGTCTCAGGTCCCTCTCAACTGGTAAATCTCCTCCTCTAGGATGGTTCAGACAACTCCTTCCCAGAAAAGGCTTGGGGGATCATGAGGTGGAATGGTTGGGAGATACCTTGCTTTCTAACAACATGGGGAGAAATGAGACTGCCTCTGTGTATATGGTGAATGTGAATTTAGCGGGAAGAAAGGGGATCCTTTAGCAAATTTGATGGCAATCCAATATCCCTGGATAGGACCTAAACCCTACAGAAGCCATCCCTTCAGCAGAGTTCTCTAAAAGGGAAAAGATTTGATATTACATCCCCTGAGGGGCATCCTAGGGAGGAGATTTTATTAGAGAAGAGTTGAGTTTAAATCTCAACTCAAATACTTTCTAGCTAAGTGACCCTCAGCAAGTGACTTAATCCATCTCAACTTGTTTCCTTCTCTGTAAAATGGGAATAGTAATAGTAATAGTTCTAATAATAATAGTGAGAATAAATAGTACTAATAATACTAGTGCTTACCTCTAAAGGTGGCTGATAGAATAAAATTAGATAACATTTGTAAAGTATTTTTCAAATCTTAAAGTGTTATGTAAATATCATCATCGTCATTATATGAGTCATGTCTCAGAATGCACTGAAACCCTAAGACAGGTCATATTAATAGAGAATCTGCCTTTCATTTAGGGGTTTATGACCTCTTAGCTCTCTTACTATAGACAACCCTTACTTGTGATGAGGACTGGTGATTGCTATCAGTGCCACCGGATGAACTATGGCCCTGATATTCCTGGTGATCTCATACTTCCTATCACCCACAAATAGAAGATCCAGAACTAATTCCTTCCAAGGGCAGGGAAAGGGTGTCAAAGATTCTCTTCCATATTTGGTCACCCTGGTAATATACTTAAGAAGACTGTCCTCTTGTCATTTTTGGATATCATTCTATTTCTGTTTGAACTAAGCTCCTCCTATAGTATAGCCTGTATCTGATTTTTCCCATGCCTTCAATCAGGGTTGTTCAAGCCATTTAAGTTGTGGAAAATACTCTAGAAAACCTCTTAGGAATGTAGTAAGGATAGCATCTATTAGAGTCTCTGCTCTAAGGACTGAACTATTTTCCCTCAAAATAAAAAAAAACATTTAAAACTTGGAACATCTTTGAGCATCTACTGGTTGCCTAGGGCATATTAAAAAAGATCTGCCTATGAGAAGTTGAGGCTCCTCAAACCTTGATGGATGTCTCACTCCACATGATCCAAAACACTTTTCTGACCTAACCCATCCCTCTAACCAGACATATTTCTGTATGGAGAGGACTGGGGCTATCTCTACCAATGTTGTATCCTTGCTGAGGATCGTTTCCATATTATTGTTAAACAAACTTTCTTTTTATTTAAGTATTAGATGATATGAGTGTCTCTCTTTTTTTTAATTTTTTTTTGCTCCTGTCCTAAGCCTGACCCAGACCTGGCCCAGAATATAAGGGGGAATAAAAACCCTCTGAGTTTGCAGCTTCTCCCCCAAGTACAGCCTCCCCCATCAAGGTCTGGCTGGTGGGGCCACATGCATCAGTATCTGGTCATCAACACTCAAAGAGTGTGGGAAAACATAACCTAAACACTAATTATCCCTTGCACGTCGCTCTAGGTATGGAGTGGGGCCATTCTTCTCTACAGTTATATTTAAAGGTTAGGTACGAAAATATCATACAAAATATACATAATTTACAATTTAGAAATAGAAAGTAACGAGTGTAACTATTGTTTATTTTTACTCATTAATCCCCCTCCGAGTTAAATATGTGTTCATAAGACAAAGAGCAGAACCTGACACCCCTTGGATCTTTGCATCAAGTCAAAATGTTTTCTTTTTAAAAGCAATTAAAAAGCAACTTAAAATGAAGCCTCCTCAAGTGATTTTTCAACTAATAAACATTTTAAAAAATAACTCTTTTGGCACTTCATGTCTGGACATTTTCTATCAGAAATCTGTTTTATTTTTTAATTCTGACTTCTTTGTCTTTAAAGATTTAGAAAGCTTTGCTGGCTTCATAATTTTGTTTGACATAACATTTCAAATGGTCTGTGGTCTTGGCAAACTCTCCTCTGATCTAGGCCAAACGTTAGACAAAACTACTTATGCTACTGAAGCTTAAGAATGCACTAAGACTTTTGGGACACTGTGTGCATTTCATCAAAAACTAATCTTTTGGTTTTGTTTTGTTTTATGCAGACAATTGAGTTAAAGTTAGTATTGTAGACTGGTAAAAAAAAAAAAACTGCTGCAGTTTGGTGCCAGTTCACAGCCATGTGAGTGGAGAAGCAATCCACTGGATTCCTTAAGAGTGTTGTCATAGTTCAGAAGACAAGGCAACTGATCTGTGAAGCCACATGAGAGCAGTTTCTGGCAGTAGACCTGACAAGAACACTAGCTATTTACTCCTATGAAAATCAAGATTCCTATGAATCCAGCTTCCTATGAAAGCTCAGCCTTCGGACCTGGTCATTCTCAAATTACCCTTCCTTCTACAGGGCTGACAATACCACCCGAATCAAGAGTCAAGGGATATCATTCTATGTGGCAGAGAAGGGCAGCTATGCCTGTGGAACTCTGACTGCCTTTGTATCTCTGGTTCTCCCAGTAGGACAATGATGGTATTGTCACCTCCACTACGCAGGCCTTGTACCTTGTACCTTGTACCTTCTATCTGTAGGTCGGCTTGCTCACTCCAACCTATTCTCACCCTCTCAGATCATGTTATGGAGATACATCACCACTGTTTGGTTACACTTAAACTCTCTCAATGTCCTATGGATAATCATCTGCTTTTACTCACTGCTTGCACTGGCATCCACATCGATGCATTTCTGCAAACACAAATTAGTCATTCTCAACAAGGATCCTTTGAAATATTAAAGTAACCATTTACTTAGCAATAAAGCAGAAGAAATAATACATTTGTGAATATTCACACATTTATCGGTCACACACTGGCAAGAAAGCACATGCCTTCCAACTCTGGACTTCAGGCTTTTATGTCATTGGTCTGTTCATGACCATCTGTACCACACAAAACCGCATCTCTGCTAACTGCTTATCTGTCGATCCTTACTGATCTCCAGCTGGACAAATCCTCTTCTATTCTATCTTCAAAAATAGCACTCAATAGCTCTTTGAACTTAAAATCACCTTCAAATGGGAGTATTGAGAAGATATCACTTATTAATTTGAATAGGAGTTCCCTTTAATTCAGACAACTGAGAAGCTCGTTAGGCTGGCTGTCTCTGGGCTATACAGACCAACTCTTCCTTTAACAGAATGCTTCATTATCCAACCACAGCATAGACCAAACAGCATAGACTGCCTCTCCAGTCAAGGCACCACACTATCCTACCTACCTTTTCTTAAGAGGACAAAACAGACACAGTACCTGTATCTCCCTTTCTGCTGTTGTCTCTCAAACCAGAGAGAGGTAGCAAAGAGCAGCATACACTTCTAAATGGCTTCATTCATTGGTCTTAAATGCTAGGGGATGCCAAGGAGCAAAGTCTAGAAGTAAAGCCCTTGTTCAATGAGGCTGAACCTCTTTCTAAGAATCAATAATTAAGGGGGGGGGGGGGGGGCGGGGGTTGCTGTTGAGTCACTCTACAATTATGTCTGACTCTTTATGAACCCATTTGGGGTTTTCTTGGCAAAGATACCACATTTTGCTATTTCCTTCTCCAGCTCTTTTTATAGATATAGAATCTGAGGCACAGTTAAGTGACTTTCCCAAGGTCACATAGTTAGTAAGTGTCTGAGGCCAAATTTTAACCCAAGTTGATGAGTCTTCCTGACTCAAGGCCTGGCACTCCATCCACTGCACCACCTAGCTGATCTCCTCAGTGGCATAGGTCTAACAGACATGTTTTTCTAACCTCCTGCTGTTTCTTTCTTCTTCTATCAGGTTCTTCAGTCTTGAGCCTCATTCTCGATCATAATTTCCTATACTTACATCAATGGCTTAGGTCAGAGCCTCCTTTCTCTCAGTGATTCACTTTTCACTTAACAGGTAACAACTCAAAAATTTCTCTTATGAAAACAGTAGTTCTTTTCTAGTCTTACTTCAGTCTTCAAATATATATTTATAGGATTTCACTTTTATTTATTTGATTTTATGTTCTTAAGTCATAAATCAATTATGTGGAAATACACTAAGAAATAATGATGCCCTGAATCCCTTACATTCTCAACATGGTCAGTTTCATATCTTGTATCCTTGAAACTGGTTTTTGTATGCATGTTTTACTTGTCTTTGAAAAAAGATAGCTATTTTTTCCTCTGCCCCTTTAAGCCATGTAACTATTCATATGTGAATAAGCCATCATCCTACATTTTTTACAAGACGATCTGAGATTTTATATTTATACCACAATTCATTTTCTTTTCTAATGAACAGAAAGCTGACTTTCTTCACATATGTATACTAGCAGTTTTTAATTACAAACAAAATTCCTTTTCTACTTTTTTCAGGCATCAAAATGTTCATCTATAACTGCAGCTATATCTTACATCCTTTAACAGTTTATTTAAATCTTTTTCTTTATGTAAAAGGACCATTTATGCCCTTTTCAGCACTAAACTGCTCCACATGAAAAGGGCCTTAAAGTGACAGTGCATAGTTAGAGTACTGAGACACCTAAAAGGCCACCTAGGCCAAACTCCATTTTCTAGACGAGGAAATTGAGGCCTTGAGAGGTCAAATAACTCTCTTCAGGTCATACAAGTAGTAAATGGCAAGGCCAGAATTTGAACTCAAACCCAGCATACTTTCCACCACATTATTTTGTCTCTGCGTTACTCTGTGTTTTTGTGTGTATTTTAAAGGAGTCTCAGGGAGTGGACTGTACTTTAAGCTATTAGAAGTCTTAAGCTAAGTCTCAAGATATACCCAAAGACTTAGGCAGTCAGGATCCTCTTGTCACAAAGTTGGTGATAAATTCTGAGCCCTTCCCTTTTTCTTTCTCAAATATTCCTAAGCCCGAGATCATGGAAGTCAGAGGTCAATGGAGTCTTATAAAATCAAAGAGATTACTATTAATCATTACTGTGTCTTCTCAAATACATATTACAATATTACTTCCCTTGGGACACAATGTTTTTTGATTAACTGACCAACTGACTATTTCCTTCTCTCAATGTCCTGGGGCCTGTCTATCAGGGGCAGTATTTCTTGATGATGATGAGTCTGAGAAACTCTTGATTCCTTGCATGCTTGACTTTTGTACTTAGGCACCTAGAAAGTCATAGTAATGGTCTGAATCTTAGTCTTCCTTGACAATTAAATGATGGGCCATTTACATAGTCCTTTAAGAAAAAACCCAGCTTAGCCCTCATTGCAAGGACCCTAGTGGGTGTTTCACCACATTCCCCTTCCCACCTCTCCTTGGTCCCAAGATCCTAGAGGTCTTCTAGAGAAATGGTGGCAAATTCAAATAGGAAAGAAGACCATTGAACCATATGAGATGATCCCTCAGACTGCATATTGAATTATTTCTTAAAATATAAGGTTATCTATGTTTATTGAATTTTTATTTGTTTTGTTAAATATTTTCTAATTACATTTTAATCTGTTTCAGCTATCCTTGGTAGTGTTATGGGCTACATATTTGACACCTCTGTTCCAGAGGTTCTTCCATAACTTAAATGGCCTTAGTACAGCCCTAACATGAGATGCTCAGCACAGGCATCACTGGAAGAGAAGTACTACAGGTAAATGAAAAACAAAAAGGGGGGGAAAATCAGGCATTGAAAAAGACCTTGGAGGAATTGATGAGATTTCAGGGTGTTGGGGACCTCAAAATACTGTCCTGCTCAAATGAATTCAACTCAAGCCTTCTTAAAGCCAAAGAAAATAAAGTTTATTAAAGATTTGCCATCTTAGGTTGGCTCTTAAGGAGCCTAAGCATTTGTAACACTCATATTCACAAGCAGGCCAGATAGAATCTCATCTAGACAGAGTCTGAGCTGGATTGAATCTGAGTGCCTTCATGAAGGCAAGATGACACTTAATTACAAAAAAGTCTATAGGAGGGATCTGGGGCTGGTTTGGTAGTCTAGGGTGATGGGAGGAGGGGTTTAGGGAGGGTCTCAAGGAGAAGTCCAAGGAGAGAATGACTGGTCAAAGGTTGGAAACAGCTGGTGGCAATCAGGAGATATCAGACAATGGAGGGCTTGAGTGGGAAGCAGGTGGGGCAATCCATAGATCTTGATAGGGGCAGTATGGGAATGAATACAGATCTTGATGGGAGTGGTCAGCAGCCTGGGGAATGGGTGGGGTGTGAAACAGAGACTAGAGCACAGTGATAACAAAGGAAGGCCAGATTAAGTGGGAAGATTCAAGGGGAGCTCAAGGAGATTCCCAGAGTCTGAACCCCCAGAATGACCAAATATAGAGGAGAAATGCTTGCTTTTTCCTTCTTTAGAAGTTGCAAAGGATTCTTCTATCTTAGTCCTGTTCCTCATTACCAATATTATTAAAACTATGTCATTTACAGGGGCTCTCCGACATCAGTGAAATCACAGGTGTAGTAATTAGCTGTATCCCCAATCATTTCTTACAATTCTTAAGGAATGACTTGATGAATAAGGAGGAGAGGGATACATTTGGAAATGATGGGTTTTTTCTAAATTTCACTTGTTTGTTTTTCAACATTCACTGCTATAAAATTTTGAGTTCTAAAATTCTCTCCCTTTGTTCCCCCCTTCTGCAGACAGCATGCGGTCTGATATAGTACAATCATATTAAACATATTTCCACATTAGTCATATTGTAAAAAAGACTTGAAGCCAAAGAGGAAAACCACAAGAAAGAAAAAAGGAGAGGGAGAGAAATAGTATGCTTTCAATCTGCATTCAGACTCCTTGGTTCTTTCTCTGGATGTGGATAGCATTTTATAAATGATGGTGATTTAGAAGCAAAATTTATCCATAAAAATCAGATTTTTTTTGGTCTCCTTTACTCTAGTATCTAGTCTCCTTTAACTCTAACTGATGAGGTTCAGACTCTGGGAACTTCCTTGAGCTCCCCTGGAATTTCCTCACTTAACCTGGCTTTTCATACTCAAATTGAGCTCTTCCTGTATCTCCTCACAGAATCTGGCCTTTCATACACAGATCTGTGATTATTGTCTGTTGTCCCTTGATTGCCCTACCTGCTTCCCACCCAAACCCTCCATTGTCTATCTCCTGATAGCCTCCAGCTGTTTCCAGTCTTTGACCCTCCTTGGACTTCTCCTCAAGACCCTCCCTAAACCCCTCCTCCCATCACCCTGTGCTACCAGACCCCCCCCCCCTCCCCAGATCCCTCCTATACTCTTTTCTGTATTTAAGTCCCACCTTGCCTCCATGAAGGTGCTCAGATGCAATCCAGCTCAGACTCTGTCTAGCTGGGATTGTGTCTGGCCCGCTTGTGAATACAAGCGTTACAAAAGCTTACGCTCCTTAAGAGGCAACCCAATTAGGCGAATCCTTAATAAACTTTGTTTTCTTTGGCTTTAAGAAGGCTTGAGTCGAATTCATTCGAGCATGACCCGGACCCTCGGTATTTTGGGGTTCCCCTCACCCTTAACCTCATCATAACCAGTTATCTTCTAGGAGGCAACCAACTTCCAAGTGCTTCTAAAACCGGATTAAAATACAATTGGGAAATCTTTTTAAAAACATAAATACAATGTAACACGATACTAATTTTTGATTTTCTAAATCAAAATGTAGCCAGCAGGGATTCCCTTCTATTTATGTGGTGCTTCCTTGCAGAACTTCAGTGATGGGGAACTCACTACTTTCCAAGCCAGCCCATTCCACTTTGGAATGGCTTGCATCTGGAGAAGGTTTTTTGACTTATTTTGTTTTGTTTTGTTTTTGCATCAAGCTGATGATTTTCTCTTTGCAACCTTCATTCATTGCCCCTCGTTATTATTCTGAAAGCAAAACTAACGAGTCTTATCAAGCTTCTGTATGAGAGCTTTCTAAATACTTGGAGATTGCTATCATGTCAACAATAAGTCTTCTTTTCTCCAGGATAAACATTCCCATTATTTTTAACCAGTCTTCAGAAGAGGTGTATTCACACACAAGTCCAGAACCTAACCTTGCTAGCCTTCTCTTGTTTCATTACTTTTGAAGTTTTTATTCTGAAATCAAAAAATATCAAATAAGGTCAATATTTCCATGTACAAAGAACAGGAAAAAAAAGGATTCTACATGCAGCTAAAGACCATGTACAGTTTGTTTCTCCCTCCAAACATTCAAAACATCCAGCATCTTCTTTTCAAAGCTCTTTGTAGATTTTTAATGACCTTTCTCCTATTATTTTCTGTGCATTTAAAATGCCTCAATCATTATGCAAATATATATGTATAATATATATTTCGGTTTCAGCCACTCTATTACTAATCTCCTTCATATTCCTTTCTCCACCCAGTGCTCCCTGAAAAACATTGGAAGGAACAAAAACAAAAGCCTTGTATCAATTATGTATAGTCCAGAAAAACACTGCTCATGAATGAATATATGTCTCATTCTGCATGTTGCATGGCCTCACTGTCAGGAGGTGAGTAGCATGCCTCATCAGCAGTTGCATTGATCTTAAATTTTTCTTAGTTGGCTTTCTTCACAATGTTGAAATTATCATATAAATTATTCTCTGTGTTCTGCTCACTTAAACTCTATCAGTTCACACAAATTTTCCTGAGTTTCCCTTTTCTCATTTCTTGCAATGCAATAATATTGCATATACTCCTGTTTATTCAGTCATTTCTGAATTGACAATAACTCCTTAATTTCTAATTCTTTGTCAGAAGAAAAAAGATATTGTAATTATTTTTTGTATACATGGATCCTCCTCTCTTTGAGGTTAGGGATGGATAGATTTGAGAATCATTAGCATAAAGATGATAATTGAATCTATAGAAGCTGATAAGATCACCAATTAAAATCATTTGACCTAGGAAATAGTCCAGTGGGACATTCTTGGTTAGTAGTTTTGACCCAGATGACAACCCAGGAAAGGAGACTGAGAAGTGAATAGATAGAAGGAGAATCAAGAGACAGTAGTGTCCTGAAAACCTAGAAAGAAGAGAATGCCAAGTAGAAGAGGGGAATCCGGTTTCAAAGAATGCAGAGAAGTCAAGAAGACTGAAGATTGGGAAAAGGCTATTGGATTTGGCAATTTAGACATCACTGGGAACTTCAGGGAAAGCATTGTTGGTTGAATGATGAAACTGGGAACTAGACTGGCCTGTTAAAGAGATAATGAGAAGAGAAGGAGAGGCACCTATTCGACCTAGAATGTTATAGGCAGTGGGGAAGCAACCAGTAGACAATGAGAAATTGAGGATACGTGAGAAAATGGGAAGGATAGAGATGACAATTTGCCAGAGAAAACAGGTTGGAATGTATAGGGGTTGTCTATGGCAAGGAGAAGGGCTACCCATTATGCGAGAAAAGGGTGAAGGAGAAGATAGTGGCTTAAGGCATCTGGGTGATAGGAGATGAGGAGTAGGAAAGAAGAGGGAGCTCTGAGTGAAGGGCTTCAATTATTTTTCATTAAAATATGAGGCAAGGTCTTAACTGAGGATGTGAGTTTGAGGAGGGATAGTACAGGTTGGAAAAGCCATTGTGGAGAGTGGGGTAGTGAGTTAGTGACAAAGGAAGGTATAAAAGGATCTCCTAGCAGCAGTTGAGATTATGTGACATAAATTTGTATTGGATCCAGTCATCATGGCTGCATGATTTTCTCTACCTTTGCTCAGGAGTATCACAGAGGAACAAAGTGGGGGGAATGATACAAGACTGAGGCCTGCTGGGGCACAAATGGTGGTATGATAAGGGGACAAGACACTCAAGAAGAGGAACATGAGTTGAACTAGTTCACCAAAAAGGCAAGAGAAGCGGGATGTAGCTAGTGCTGAGGCAGCTAGGTGGTATAATGGATAGAATGCTGGGTCCTGATTCAAAAAGAGCTGAGTTCCAATCCAGCCTCAGAAACTTATTAGCTGAGTGAACCTGGGCAAGTCACCTAACCTGTCTGTATAATTTTCTCAACTGTGAAATTAGTAAAATAATAGCACCTATCTTTCAGGATTGTTGAGACTCAAATGAGATGTTATTTGTAAAGCACTTAGCACAGGGATGATAGCTTGGGAGGAAACCGAGATGTCAAAAGATTGGAGATCTTAATGTAAATGAAGAGCAGGGTTTGGTAGTGGAATGTGATAGGAAAAGAAAATGGCAATAGATTATGATCAAATTAGGGAATTTCAGAGTTCATGAATGTGGAAGTGGCATATTTGTGAGTGATGGAAAGACAAAAGATATGACCATCTTTGTGAGTGGCTGAGGTGGGCTGGAGGACTAGGTCACAAGACTTGAGTAAGCTGAAGAATTAGGATGCTAAAGTTTTTGAAGGACTGTCAACATATATATTGAAACATGAGGGCAGGAGTTGGAGAGGAGGGAAAGATTATAAACCAGGACTGAACTCATTAAGGAATGAAGGGAAGTGTCTTGGAGGTACACAGACAATCACTAGCATTTTGATTGGGAGGTAGATATGGATTTCATGAGCCTCAAAAGAGCAGAAGTTATTGAATGATGGAAATAGGAAGAGATCTAGAAGGGTCAGGGGGGAGCAAGGAGAATTCCAACTCCCCAATCTCAACCTCAACCAATGAGTTGGAAAGAATGAATGAAAATGTAGCTAACACTGGAAAAGGTTTCCAGTGAGCCTGTGTCTTCAGGAATGAACCAGTGAGAGTCATTCTTAGTGAGAATCAGAAGAGTGAAAAAGCCAAAAAGGAAAAAATTTAAGAT
Source organism: Notamacropus eugenii (assembly GCF_028372415.1). Lineage (NCBI taxonomy): Eukaryota > Metazoa > Chordata > Mammalia > Diprotodontia > Macropodidae > Notamacropus > Notamacropus eugenii. The sequence goes on along the minus strand of NC_092876.1, from coordinate 429,885,394 downwards.
GAAAGCAAAGTTGTTGTTCATGAAGCAGATATGCCAGAGGGTATCATGAAAGCAGTGACTCACCTTAATTGGGTAGGTGAGGAAGTGTAGGTTGAGGGGAATGGGAATGAAAGATTGGGCAGTAGGAGATGGAGAACAAGGTTGAATGATAGTATCTATGATTCAGATTCACTGGGATGGGGAGAGTATAACCAGAGATGAGTTTGTTCATCATTAAGGGAAGAATTTAGAAAAATTTCAATATCAATAGGCTTACGACTTCAGAGTGGAGTCCTTCCAGAGTTTTGGGCAGTTCAAGTGAAGGAGGAAGAACCTAGAGCATAAGGAGTGATGACTGTTTCTTTCCCTTAGGCTGGAATGTGGATGGAATGGCACCCTTTCCCTTTCACCTCAGGTGGGAAACTTGTTTGATAGAATGGCATTTCTTTTCCCATAGGTGACTGGAGAAGAGATAGGAGACATGAGTGGCTTAAATTGAATGACACCCGAGACTGGAATGATTCTTTTCTTCCAAGGGAGGCTGTAGATCAGGTACGAGACACATGGAATATAATGGTAAAGACACTCTCCTTTCCTTTTCCTGTTCTCACTGGAGGCTGGAGACTAGGCAGGAGATGGTGGCATGATGGTAAATTGCTCTCCTCTCTTCATATATTCATATATCCATTTGGAATTTCTTGTTTGGTGTGAAATGTTGGTTTAAACCTAATTTCTAATTTCTGCCAGACATCTTTCCTTCCAACTAGTCTTTGTCAAATAATGAATGCTTTCACCAGTAGATAGGGTCTTTGGGTTTATCAAACACTGTTCTATTGTGCCCATTCTCTCTCTCTCTCTCTCTCTCTCTCTCTCTCTCTGTATATATATATATATATATATATATATACACATATACATATATACACACATATATATGTATGTATGTATGTATATTTATAAGTGTGTGTATGTTATATGTGTATGTGCATGTATATGTACTTATGTATGTGGCTGAACACACATATATACATACACATATACATATATGTATGAATGTATCTGTGTACACATATATAATATCTAATTTGTTCTACTAATCTATTTTTTCTACTTTTTAACCAGTACCAAATATTTTTGATAATTTCTTCTTTTTAGTGTAGCTTGAGTTCTGGCACTATGTATCCCCTGTGGCCTCTATATTTTCTATTCTTCCTTCTCTCTCCCCATCCCTCCATTCCTCCTTCCTTCCCTCCCTCTTTTCCTTCCTTCATTTTTATTGGTTCCATGTTTGCTTCTCCATCTGTCTATATATCTCCAACTTCTATCAGTGGATTCCTGTTCTACAGTCTTCAAACATGCCTATCTCCCCTACCCTTTAAAAATCTTTACTAAACTTTCTCTCCATATACATAGGGTATCACACCCTTACCTGTGGATACTCTGCCAAAGGAAAAGTAAATTTTACTCTCTGGTTTTTTTCCTTTCTTAAAGACCAGCCTTAACTAAAATCACTCTGGTTCTGTTTGATTGGCCCACAATAGGTCCCTGACCAAGCCGTACTTGGTCATTGTTTGGGCCCTGACTGTCTTAGAATGATTGTAAAGAACAATGTTTTTGTTTGTTTTGACCAGAAACCCTGAGAGTGTTCCCCTCCCAGAAGAATTTTTTTAAGAGGTCTTTCTCAGCCTCATTTGTTATTAAGCCTTAATCACTGAAAGGGTGTTGTCTCAGTCAAACTGAGACCTGTTAAAATCTTTAGCTTGAAAAGGCCAAGGTTTCCACTGCATCCTTGAGTGAAATGAGGACATTGTGAAGACTTCTCAGGAAGAAGGGAGAGGAAAAGAAGAGAGATGAGAGGAAATTTGAGATTATGTTTTAAGTTGTGACAGTTTTTGTGTAATGTCATGGAAGCTCTCAAGTACAGATTCTTTTTCCTCATGGGTTCAGCTACTATTACAATGTCATGAGATCTAAAGCACAGTAAAACTGAATAGACCTAGGCATGGGCTTTGCGCTTGTGGAGTAGGAGTGCAATAGTTATTCTTCCTTCAGACACCCTGAGCAATTTGTGTTGCTAGTGTCATGTTGTTAACTGGATTGTTCATATCATGCCCTGTCCCCACACATTTGAGGGGTCAATAATCACTTTAATTAAACACATGTATCATTCACTTAGTTCAGGGGAAAAAGTTAACACCCTGAACTTCAGAGAAAATACAAAGAAATAAAGACTAACAAACAGGGCTTCCAACTTACCATAAGCAATACATACATCACACACCAACATATGAGCCTTACTGTTGCTACCTTAAATATAGCCCATTACAATTCATTTCAGCTGCCCTTAATGGTATCAATATTCTATCCAATTTTCTGAAGGCAAATCATCTACAAAGGAACAAAACTGCAGTCTGAAGCTGCATGTCATTCTTTACCAAAGTCACACTGTGTTTACTAAAACCAGGCTGTTGTATTTGGAATAACTATTATGTTTTCACACTTTTTTTAGATCTACCTAGTTTTTTATTTTCCTTTCTACTTTATCCTTTACTGTATTAAGACCAACAAATGTCAGAAGTTAATTTACAGAACATTTATACTAAACTCAAATATTTGAATTTGAAATAAGTAATAATATTTCAAATTTGCCCAGATATGATTCTTGGCTCATGTAAGTGAGGTTTAATCAATGTCACAAGTGTCCTAACTATACAAGAATGAACTTTCTTTCACCTTGGTTTCCATAAGAAAAAATGTATTGGAAAAGGACACAGGGGATCCATAACATAAGCACAAGAGACTAAAAGTTAATAGACTACGTGGAAGCCTCATGCCTACATATTGTGAACTCATTCTTGAAGAAGAAATTCAGGGAGTGCTTTACATGATGAAAACCCTAGGAGATCATAAAAAATGAAAATGACTTCCTGGCAATAATTGGTTACTAAAATGGGAGTTGTTTCTGAATCAGCTATCTGTGTGGAGAGAGACCAAGGACTCAAGCACTGGTGCCACCTACATTTTGCCATAATGTATTTCACAGTGTCTGGCTCATAGTTCCTATACCCCCTTTCATAATGTGTTTAAAGATGTTATTACTTAAAATTTTTAACATTGTATATCCATTTTTTTTAATGAATTGGTACTGTTTCCCAGGGAATGAGTACACAAATTTTTACATATAAGATTCAGTTAGTCAACAAGTATTTGTTAAATGCTGACTGTGTGCCAAGCATTGAGGATACAAAGAAAGGCAAAAACCATTCCTGTCCTCAAAAACTCTCATTCTACTAGGGGAGACAATATGTAAGTAACTAGGTCCATACAAGCTCTATACAGTTGAAGTGGGAGGTTATCTCAGAGGGGAAGGTACTAAGCAGCTGGAGAGACCAGGAAAGGTCCCTTTCAGAAGGTTTGATTTAGTCTGAGTCTTCAAAGCAGTCAAAGACTTGGAAAAGAAGGTGAAGGTCCAGAACATTCCTCAAAGGATGAGGAACACCAGGGCAGAGAAATACTTGCAAGCTTCAAAAGGTTCAGAGGATTTTGGATTTCCCATTTTGCCACTAGTGTAGCATCCCTGGAGCGCTTAATGGCTGTGTCTGCATTGAGAGCTAAGAACAGTCAAGGGACATAGATTCATGGCTCCACAAAGGACCACAGCAAAGAAAGTATTCTTTGAGTAAGTGGAACTCTTCTGTACCTCATTAATAGGTGAAAAGGACCTCCAGCATCTATGAACTATGAGTTATCCTTTGGCCACATATGCTGTCTAAGCTAGTCTAACCCGCTTGGATTTTGTATGGACCTGTGGGAGAGCATGTTGCAGACTTCAGGTAGGATATTTTATACCAGCTGTTGTTACTGCACTACTTTAATAAATACCCCTTTCTTAAAAGCTACTATGGCAGGCTGTCTCGATTTATTCTCAGCTGATAATCTTAGGGAAATTCACCATTAGTCTCCAGCCAATGGAAATAGAGAATCATCTCCCAACTCCTTGGGAGTATTTCTAGCACCCTGAAGGGAAGATATAGTCAAGTTCTGAGGACCTGACACTCAGTGGGAGTGGAGTTAGCCTAAGAATCCTCAGCACTTATATGGGATTGTAATGTTAATTAGGTTAATGACAGTTAAAAATCTTCCCCTACCCATTAATGGGCCTCTCCATTAAGAGAAGCTTGATTAGGGGAGGCCCACACCTTTTGTTAATATCTAATGAGACAAACTGGTTCTCAAGGGTTATGGTGCCCTCTAGTTCTAAAGGTGAGGTTTTACTTTGGGGCCTACTCATTGGAAATATTTGTTTGGCCAGAGGAGACACTGGGCAGCTTCTAAGGAGTGACCCTCCCTCCCCTGGGCTTATGTATGTATGTTGCTTTTCTTTTAGAAAAGGTCCTTGCCAGGGTCCTTGCTGTTGCAGGGACATAGGTGTTATATAGCACCCAAGGATTAAAAAAGGGGATTCAAGTGACTGGGTTCAGGCAGTCATCACTACATGACTGAAACCTCAAAAGACTTTTTCTGTTTATATAAATAAACTCCAGCGAAATTCCGTGCCAGGAACAAAAAAAATAGAAGAATAATGCATTTGTATTGTACAAGTGCAACCCATGACTCGCAGCCTCCCAAGGATTCTGGACTCACAAATGAGGTCAAAAGGTTTATATCTTCTGTTGAATCATTGCCCCCACTTAGATTGATCCAGGAAAATCTCCAAGATAACACTTAGGTATAACTCATCCCTAAATGTAGGTGGTAAGATCCTCAAATCCTGTACAGGCATTAAACATAAAATAGCTTTGTTGGATATGAGATAGACTTTATTTCACCACATAGAAAATGTTTGAGATATTAAGGACTCACAGGGGGCCATGAACAAAGCACTAGAATTCTCTCCCCACCCCCACCTTCCCTCTACCCTGATAGGCAATGTCTGAAGTTGGGCTTATTATTGGGGTAACCCTCTCTTATTCTGTGGTAAGTATTGATACTCTGGAGACCTTTTCTCCCAGGGTTTCATCCAGTTTCCCTAAGATGCTGTAGTTCACACTCCCCTTAGGAGTTAAATATGCATGCCTAAAGACATTGTTGAACAAGCATATTTCTTTATTGTGCCTTCACTATTCAAGTAAATCACTGGCTTTGATTTCCAGATTGGATGCTGCACAGTAACCATGTGAACCATCTTTCTCTTACTGTAAGCACAATACACTAAGAAATCTTATGTCTCTAGAAGGTCTTGGGCATGAACTCTGCAACTCAGAAACTCCTGAACTTAAGAGTTACCCATAAGATGATTCTCAGTGCTAATGCTGCCCTAGAAATCTCCTTTCTCTCATACAAGGCTAAATTCTGAGATTATGTGTTCCTTTTCCCTTAAACAGGAGATTGGAATTCAGAAACAGTGACTTTGAACTCTCTTCTCACATCACATGAAAGGATGTCCATCAATGCCAGATGCAACTGCTCTAAATGCTAGCTGCTACTTTTGCTTATAGGGATAGAGGGAGGAAAGCCATCTTGCCTTGGCCACTTGCTGCCCTTTGGGGGAAGGCACAAGAGGGAAGGCATAATTCATTATCTCCACTTGTGAAAATAACAAAACTCCATGAGACATAACTCCATAGATAAATAAATGCCAGTGTCGAGATGGTAGAGGAGATGGGGGGGAGGAGGGGAGCCGGGGCCGGGGCAGGGAGTCCCTCACTCTAAAATCCTTACCTGCTTGAATTCTGATTAGGAGGGAAAGTAGATGCAGGAGAGCAGCATATCCGCAGGTAATGGGAACTCATTGTGGGTGTGTTCGTCCTTCATTGCCAAAGAAGACCATGCCATCAGAGAAATGATGACATGAATTGCACTTGACTTTGTTTTGAGTGAAGGAGGATTGTGCAGGTCACCAGCCTCACTTCTCCTCCAGGGCCATCTGAATCCAATGACCAGATATTCATCAGGATGACTGGAGATGACCCAGGATGAGACAACTGGGGTTAAGTGACTTGCCCAAGGCATTACAGCTAGTGAGGGTCAAGTGTCTGAGGTGAGATTTGAACTCAGGTTCTCCTGAGTCCTGCACTGATGCTCTATCCACTGCACCACCTAGCTGCCCCAGTGGGAACTCATAGGTTACATATAGAAGATATGCTTTTTCATTCCCCACCTTGACTCAAAAAACATCTTTTACTATGTCTAGGGGTTTTTTGATTCACTAACAGACTATTAATCTTTCTCTGTCTGTAGTTTTTCCTGTCAATCAACCCTGAGAGGATTAAGGAGTAGGATACAAGTGTGATCAAAAAGTTGTGATTATCCTTCTGTCACTTCCCTATGCTTCATGCAGAAGACTGGTTATGTCTCCCACTCTTCTCAGTGGGCATTGCCTCAGTGAAAGTGAGACCCCGGGAAAGACCTAGCTTGAAAAGCCCAAGGTCTCCCACTGCATCTGGGGCCATCTTCAGTTGTCCTGATCTATATCTAGCCACTGGACACAGATGGCTTTGGAGAAGAAAGTGGGGCTGGTGACTTTGCACAGCGCTCCCTCCCTCAAATCCAATTCATTTGCCAGTCATGGCATCACCTTCCTGATGTCATGATCCTCTTGCAGAATGAAATGACAAACCACAACCACCCAAAACAACACTGACCATTCCTTCCAAATATCTTTCAGAATGATTTGCAACAACAAGACTTAGTAGCTTCTATTTTTTGTAGTAGCAGGTGGAATAAATGCTATCCAAGAAAGAACATGAAAGACAGAGTGATGGGGACATTTGTGAATAAATGTAGTCAGTTATGGCCACTCCGAAGTACAGCAGGTTTTTCCCTGCTTTATCTCCTTCCTCCCTAGGGCAAGAGCTGAAGTAAAGTTCCAGAAAAGTGGAACAATTAATGCTTCTTCCTCCTTCAACTTGAAGGCATGGGAGGTGAATATTGGGACAAATGGGACATCTCACCAGACTTGGTCCAATCAGCACGGCAAATACCCCCATTATCAACCACCTTGGCAACACTTTTATGGATGTAACTCAGCGTTCAAGCCTGGTTCATGTGTAGGACTTTCCTCTTTGGAAGACGGAATAATTACCCAACATTTTGTGCTTTCATGAGCGGAGTAGTCAAGAGAGGAAAGAGAGAGCTTCTAGCTTCAGGCTTCCAGAGAGAATATTCTTGGTTCCAGGCTGTCTTCAGGTAGACTCCCCTAG